>NC_133658.1:631314210-631914210 GCF_037893015.1 Macrotis lagotis
ACTTTTTACATCTTTCAAAGAAAATGATCACTAAGACAAATGAAGAAATTATTAGTTGCTCTCTTTTTGACAGAAAGCAGATGTGTCCTTGCCAAGGTTGTGACTTTTCTTGATCTCTTCTATTTTCTTCATTTGTATGGGGGGGGGAGCAGAGAATAATGTTATTTGACATCTCTTTCTTCTTTTCCTCATTCACACAAATATTCTCTACTATGCTTTCATACAATATTTTCTGCATTTCCCCCACCTGATGCAATCCTGGGACTTTCCTAGAAAATATCTTCGCTGTTAAACTCATCTTGCTGCAAGTGTACATGAAATTTAATTCATACTCTAAATAACCCCTGCCTTTCTGCTTGGGAGGTTGGGAGGCAGAAGAAAGAATTCTTTCACAAAGAATTAAATGAGTGTTAACAAACCAGTAAATTCTCCATTTTCCACCAGCTCTTCTTCTTTGACTGAATTCCATCTTGCCACTTTTTGAGTATAGAGATTATCTTTCTTTTTTTCTCATTAACTGTATCCCCATTACTAAGCACTATGCCTAAAACATACTACATTTTAATAAATGTTAATAACTACTGGCTATTTCTTTGTAGGAATGTATCTTTTTAAAAGTAGATCATCATTCCTCTTCCCTTTTATCAATTTTATTTTATTTGGAAAAATTAATATCCATTTAGAGTCATATTCCAGTCATGAATCTTTCACAACCAATCTCACTAAAACTTTTTCAGACCAATTTACCTTCTTTAAAGATTCCAATTTTAACTTGACTGTTATTGATACTTTATTCATTTGTACATAAACATATAAGGCCATAGGTCCTATTGCTGGTTCCTTTCGTGGATTTGATTTTTTGAGATTTAGTAGGCATTGATAGTAATTTCTCCCATATATTCAAGTTTTTCTCTGTGTTATCTTACATAGAGTATATCAGTATCTCTAATTTTTCTGTGTTGGATAACAGAGCTTCTGATGCATTATATCAAGATATCTAAATGACTTATTATATGTCAAAGATCCCTTTGACATTTTGTTGAAGCCTTATGGACCCCTTCTACATTCATTATTTTAAGAAATATTATATATTTCAATTAGTGATTAGAGAGAATTGTTGATTTTTATTTCCCCTTTCATGCTCAGAGACAATCTGAAATCTATTCATGGAAAACTAGAGGTCCACAGATATCTGGTTAAGGACCACTGAAATAAAGTAGTTTTTGAAAGTGTCATAGCTAATTAGTGGCAGATTTAGTCCAGTTTGGGAAATCTCTTTTATTAAGGCATTAAGGATAATTGAAGATAAAAGAAAGTTGTTGATATAAATGTCCCTTTGTTATTAAGCATCAGGACCTATTAGCAGGGGCAACCACCAGTTTTTAATAATAGCTCTGAACTGTCAAGATAACTTCCTTCCAAGTTTCATTGTGTGGAAGATTGATTGACAGGTCTATTACAGTTCTGAGACATCCCTAACAAGAATTAGATTTAAATAGAGTATTTGGAAATTATGATGTGTCAGTGACTAATGAAGCATTCTCTTATTCCAAAGAAGAATCCACTCAAGGAGACTTGACAAGCAAGAATAAAGCTGCTTTTCCTCATCAAACCCTAATATTTGGTACAACTTCAAGATGACAATGATTGCTCTATTTTTTAAAAAATAATGATCATCTAAGACTAGGATTATATTGTCTAGAATAATCCCTTAATCCAGTGAGTAAACAAATGGCTTTAAGTTTACCAAAGTTACCAAAATTCTAAAAGGTTCCAGGAAATGTTCACTCAACCAATACAATCAATATCAATAGAATAAAATCAATGCAGTACTAATACTAGTATAATATTGGCAAAATATGAATTTGGTGTTTTTCTTATTAATGGAATTTATTCAAATGACAAATGCTTTAGTATGTTAGTCCTGCTAAAACCTAGCACATGAAATAATTTCATCTTCTTCCTCTAGACTGCTAATAATTTTTAGAGTCAAGAAAAAGAAAGCTGGAAGGGGGCTTGTAACGGTCATCTAATCTATGCCTATATTTCTAAGTGATGGTCAATTAATTCAGTCCAGACATTTGGAGAAAGAAATGGCAAACCACTCCAGTATTCTTATCAAGAAAATCCCAAGGATGGAATGGTATGGGGTCAGAAAGATGATCGAACAATTAAATAAACAAAACAGCAACAAAGTCAATTAGTATTTTGATAGTTGAAATTCCTCCCCACACCCCCCGAGAAGTAAAGGGACATATGATTTCTCTGATTTACAGGACTGTTAATGACTATAGGAATTTCAAATCATTTTAATTAAACATTTTTAAGCACATCATTTATAAGTTTCTTGAAATATGAATGGAGGCAAACATAAAATTTAACCTCAAAAAGTTCAAAATTTCAACACTAAAGACCTACTCAAAATTATTCCAATACATAGTATGGTGAGATCATGGTAAAGTGCTATGCATGGATTGAAAAGGAAAAAAATTCCTGTCCTGGTGAATTAGAAATCTTTTTGAGAGAGGAACACATAGGATTTGACTTTAAATAAGATTAATATCAGCTTAGAGAAATATTAAGGGAGTTCAACTCGGTTATCAGAGACAATGAAGACAAATATACAGAGATGGAAGAGGAAAACATGAAAGTCAAAATCTGGAATTAGTTTGACTGGAATATAATAATATATGAAAAGAATCTCTACAAGTCATATTATAAAATGCTTTGAATTCCAGGATCCAGAAATTATTTTTTCCTTAGGTAAATGGGAATCAGTGAAAATATTTGAAAAGAGTAATGCCATGATTTAAGAGTTATATTTAATATATTATTACATATGAATCAGAGGACTAGACTAAGCTCAGAAAATGATAAAGTTAAGGGGGACTTTTTTAAAGATTAAAGACCCAAAAGAATATTTCTGCAAGAAGGGAGCATTGAGATATAGTTTGAGAATACACATCTGATTTAATGCAATAATTTCAACAATTGGGGGTGGGATTGAAAATACAGGTGAATTGGTAGTTTTGGCCTTATGATATATATATATATATATATATATATATATATATATATATATATATATATATATATATACATACATACATCCTATGATATTAAGGGAAGAAGAAGAGCAGATAAAGGTCCTTAGAAAGTAAGAGGAGTTAAGGAAGGAAATTTAGTGCAGTCAGAGAGCTATGATATTCTTTGTATAATAATTATTTAAGTCATGCCCATATGACTTAAAATGTCATCACCAATGTGGAAGATGCTGCAGTTGTTTTTTTCAGATTATTGGAGGATAAGAGCAAGTCTGCATGGGCCTACCATCTTACTGGAAGTAGTTCTTTTAAAAATTGGCTTTGTAGATAGAACTGCTATAGTTTTTAAGGTTAGATAAATGTACTGACTCAATAACAGAGGGGGTTTATTGCAGCATTTGTATTGAAGGACAAAAGTGACATCTTCATTCATGATCAATGAGATCTAAATGGAAAAGACCCTAGGGTTTTGTTATTTATCCCAAACTGAATCTATATGCCCAAGAAATAAGCCTGATTTTGGCCAATTATTTCATTCATTTCTATTCTACATGAAGGAAATAGAGTTTCTGATTACCTCTGGAACTGAAACTCCTTCAGAACTTAAACATCTGAGGGCTGGGGAATCCAATCTAGGTGTTTTATCTAGTCAATTGGTATTCTCAGAAGAGCCAGTGTTTGGTTGACCAGCCTATCCAGTTTTGGAAATAATGTGGTAGGGCCAAAATTAACTAGGAAATGAGTTATGGTGAACTTAATCCCTTACTTACCCACAGATGGTATATGTGTGTGGAGAATTATGTCTCCAAAGTATTACTATATGTTTGAATTAAATACCCTTTTGTGAAAGCTAAACTGTTAAATAAATGGAACTAAGATTCTAGTAAATGGATACCTATGAATGGGATTTGTGTAGACATAGCCAAGCAAATTTAAACCTTTGAAAGAAAAAAGAGACAATCCTCAGGAATCAGAGACTGGAGAAGCATGGGGGGATGAAAGATTTTAAATGTGACTGACCTAGTCGAGAGAGAGGGGTAAGAATAACTTTCATTTTAGTGAAGTGGGAGACAAAGGTATCCAGTGAGAGAATGAGGAAGGAGAAAATTTGTAGAATTTAGGGGGAGAAAATTTGGAACAATTTCTTGTGGGGAATGCAGTAAAGTAAAAGACATATAATATCACAGTTACGTATTAATGAAGATCAAGTTTGGTTTAGATAGCATATACTTGTGATAAAAAGCATAAAATGCTTTACTCTCAGCAGTTTTGTGATTTCTTACAACACATTTTCCTGGTGCTCTCACCAGGAAGCAGGAGAAAAAATTGATGTAAGAGAAGAGTTAAAGAAGACAGACTTAAGGGTGTGGGAAGATTGGAAGAAACCACAACTGTTATTTTTTTTTTGTCCAATTGTTCCATGGTTAAACAAACACTAACAATATTTTCGTCTTTTTTAATTCCCCTAAGTTGTCTTGAGCCATTTGAACATTTTCCTTTCTGTTTTGCTCTTATTATATACATAGTATATCTAGTCTAATATATTGCTTTTTCCTAGTGAATTGAGTGAAAGGAAAAAGAAATCTAAGCAAGATTTGCTACCTAATAAGTGGTCAAGGCCTGAGGCACTGAGTGTGAAGACCTAGGAATATGATTTTAGAATTAGGAATTTAGTGTATACAACTCTGCTCTAGGTTGGTTTGTAGGCAGATTCATTCCCCTTATATTCTCAAAACTCACACCTCACTCTCTCATTAGATAGTAGGCTTTGATTAGTATCTGTATTATATGTGATCCATTGGGCATAAGAAAAATAATGAAATACCTGCTTTCCATATCCAATATGCATATACTTAAGAGAAACAGAGGAATAGTTAAGGATAGAGGGCAAGTATGATAATAAAACTGTTGTCATTATTTAGAACTCTCTAATTTCTGAGAGCTCTGTATGTCTACTGCTAAAAAAAACAAAAACAAAAACACATCATCAACAAAAACTTTATCTAATGCTTATTATGGTCCTGAACTCTCACCACCAAAGGAAAATGCTTGTACTTTCTCAACACAAAGTAGAAAACAAGACTTGGGTTTTTAAAACTAGAATATTTCTTTATAGGGTATTCATATCATTCCCCTGCCTCCAGTTACCTACAATCTATCCCAAGATCATTAACTGTATTTTGCCTTTAAAAAGACAACAGTAACTGCTGACATTTATATGATACTAATGTTTGCAAATTATTTCACTTATATTTCCTACTTCAATTCACACTAGATCCCTGAGGTACATAGGTATTCTTATTTAAGGTTTACTAATTTTATCCCCATTTGACATAGGATGAAACTGAGTCTGAGAAAGGTTAAATAATGGAGTCAGATGAAAATAGCTTGAGAGGATTTGCACCTCAGAACTGGCAAATTATATAAATTAAATTTTACAAATTAATCTCTCTCTATATATACATGCAAAAATAGAAACATGAAGTGTATGTATGCCTATGTGTGTATATCTTTTAGATAATCCCTCTTGCATCTTTATGGATTTTATGGAGGAACATTTGCAGTTTTTCTGGCTCAATGGAATTAACTAAATATCATTTGCAAATATGGGCAACACTGTGGAACTGTTGTTTCCTTTGACACTGAGATGTGTGTGTTTGTGTGTGTGTGTGTGTGTGTGTGTGTGTGTGTGTGTGTGTGTGCTTTCTTAGGGAGCTATGTCACATGTCAATGGTGTATGCAAATGAAGGAGATGAAGAGATTAGGATAATTCCATTGGTTGGATTTTTAGACTTGTTAAATCATGCTAAAGTCTTCATTACCCCATTTGGGGTTTTCTTAGCAGATATAGAGGAATAATTTGCCATTTCCCTCCCCAACTTATTTTGCAGATGAGAAACTTAGTCAAATAGGGCTAAGTGACTTGGCCAGGCTCACCTGACTAATAAGTGTCTGACACTCTATTTGAACTCATGAAGCTGAGTTTTCCTGATATCAGACCTGGTGTTCCATCCACTGAGCCATCTAGCTGCCCTGAATTTTAAGTGAAATTTCATTGAAAGGAACAAAATTCATTTTGTTTTATTTACTATATATATGTTACTTTTGATCAGTTTACTTTGACTATGCTTTGTAACATGTCTTGAGAACAAATTCAGAAATAATCCTTGTCTGAGAAAATGAATTATGTATTTTTTATATAAAATCTCTTTTATCTAGGAATTTCCAGATATCTATCATTTCATAAATTGGTTGTATCCTACAATGAAGTAGACTGTAATAATCTTGTCTGCTTATCTGTTTTATCCTCATCTGTATCCACCCATGAGTTTACCACTGGGATATGAATAAATATCTAGAAACCTTCTTTGCCATCTTCTTATATTGCAGTCCGTCTTCTCTTTCTACTACATATGTGTATTATGCTACCTTTTATTCCTGTTTTTTGAAATTCCCCATTAATTATAGTTTTGCCCTGCTTGTAGCTACCCTACATCTCTCCATTACTCTAATTTTATATTCAGAATTAATTTGAAATTTTTGTGTTCCATATCTTGTTGACATATTATCAAGTCAGAAGAACATTGATTTAAAAACATATCACAACTAGAATATTAATTAGAATAATAATCATTTAGAAAAATAGAATAAATAAATTTGTTTTTCAGTTTCTTAAAGGCAAATCATTGTGTTCTTTCCTATCTGTTCAATGGTGGAACCAACTCATTATTGGTCTATGTTGTCTATTTCAGATGGAGATGTTGATTTATATCAGATCTTCATATTGTGCATCCAAAATGCATGGAAAAATTTGGTAATAGTCATCCTTCATATACTTTAGAAATAATGAAGTCACTGCTTCCCATCTACAACTGCTTGGTTTAAACTCCAAGAAATATGACACTTGTCCATGGATAATATAAATCTAATCACAATGTTGCTAAATTAGCCTTAATTACTCAATGCTATTGCAATGCCCTTGGCCTTCTCTCTATTTGATTGGAAATCCAGTAGGTTAAATTATTAAAGCTCTAAGTTATTCTTTATAGAGGACTGGAACTGGACATCAAACTCACTTAAATTTTTGCCTACAGCTTTGCTTGTTTTCAAGTCAAGGGAAAAAAGATCAAGTTCCCTCCATCCTTACAATGAGTTACCTCCTATTCTTACCACTCCTTTTCAACTTACTTTGGTGTGTTGTCTTCCTTCATTAATAGATTATATATTCCTTGAGAGCAAGGACTATCTTCAAGGAATTATGATAATTTAGGCAAAATAATAATTTAGATTCCCTGGATCAATGATATAGAGTAATAATTAAGAAGCATTGCCTTAGAGTCTAAAGGGGATGAAGGAGTGTCCATAAATTTAATTCTTAGAACTATATAATGATAGATATAGACAGATCTTTCTCCTGATAGAAAATATAATGAATATTCCATATAATTTATTTCATACATGTAAAAATATTATCAGCAGTGTTGGTTCATAGATTTCACCAGATAGACAAAGAGGTTCATATACCTAAAAAGATTAATATTCTCTGAATTAGTTTATCTTCATTATTTTACAACTGAGGAATCAGAAGTCAAAAAAGTCAAGTTCTTACAGGTAGTAAGTATGAAGAGAAGTAGAATTTGAATTGAGGTGCTCTCCAGTCCAGGTGTTTCCTACTTTCTACCATTGCAAAATGTCTTTAGAATTGATTAATTCCAGGAGTTAATGAAATGAATAGATATAGCCCTAATTCCTTATGCTCTTTATGAGTTTGGCTTCAATCGACTTTTTCACTTGGTGAAATATATAGGTGAAGCATTTACAGAGCCCTCAACTATATATTCCAAGAGCAGTCCCAGAGAATTGTTGGAAACACTAGCATTTGAGTTTTTAAATTTATTTTTATTAAAGATATTATTTGAGTTTTACATTTTCCCCCCAATCTTGCTTCCCTCTCCCCCCCCAGAAAGCACTCTGTCAGTCTTACTTTGTTTCCATGTTGTACCTTGTTCCAAATTGGGTGTGATGAGAGAGAAATCATATCCTTAAAGAGAAGTCTAAGAGGTAACAAGATCAGACAATAAGCTATCTGTTTTCTTTTTCTAAATTAAAGGGAATAGTCCTTGCACTTTGTTCAAACTCCACAGCTCCTTATCTGGATACAGATGGCATTCTCCTTTGCAAATAGCCAAAAATTGTTCACGATTGTTGCACTGATGGAATGAGCAAGTCCTTCAAGGTTGAACATCACTCCCATGTTGCTGTTAGGGTGTACAGTGTTTTTCTGGTTCTGCTCATCTCACTCAGCATCAGTTCATGCAAATTCCTCCAGGTTTCCCTGAAATCCTGTCCCTGCTGGTTTCTAATACAACAATAGTGTTCCATGACATACATATACCACAGTTTGCTAAGCCATTCCCCAATGGAAGGACATTTACTGGATTTGCAATTCTTTGCCACCACAAACAGGGATGCTATAAATATTTTTGTACAAGTAATGTTTTTACTCTTTTTCCTCATCTCCTCAGGGTATAGACCCAGTAGTGGTATTGCTGGGTCAAAGGGTATGCACATTTTTGTTGCCCTTTGGGCATAGTTCCAAATAGCTCTCCAGAAGGGTTGGATGAGTTCACAGCTCCACCAACAGTGTAATAGTGTCCCAGATTTCCCACATCCCTTCCAACAATGACCATTATCCTTCCTGGTCATACTGGCCAATCTGAGAGGTGTGAGGTGGTACCTCAGAGAAGCTTTAATTTTGCATTTCTCTAATAATTAATGATTTAGAGCATTTTTTCATATGGCTATGGATTACTTTGATCTCCTCATCTATAAATTGCCTTTGCATATCCTTTTCTCAATTGCGGAATGGCTTTTTGTTTTAAAAATATGACTCAGTTCTCTGTATATTTTAGAAATGAGTTCTTTGTCAGAATCATTAGTTGTAAAGATTGTTTCCCAATTTACTACATTTGTTTTGATCTTGGTTACATTGGTTTTATCTGTGCAAAAGCTTTTTAATTTAATGTAATCGAAATCATCTAATTGGTTTTTGGTGACATTCTCCTACTCTTCCTTAGTCATAAACTGTTCCCCTTTCCATAGATCTGACAGGTAGACTAGTCCTTGATCTTCTAATTTGCTTATAGTATTGTTTTTTTAATGTCTATTTCCTGTAACCATTTGGATCTTATCTTGGTAAAGGGTGTGAGGTGTTGGTCTAATTTAAGTTTCTTCCATACTAACTTCCAATTTTCCCAGCAATTTTTATCAAAGAGGGAGTTTTATCTCAATGGCCAGACTCTTTGAGTTTATCAAACAGCAGATTACTATAATCCTCTCCTGCTTTTACACCTAGTCTATTCCACTGGTACACCACTCTATTTCTTAGCCAAAACCAGTTTTGATGACTGATACTTTATAATATAATTTTAGATCTGGTAGGGCTAAGTCACCTTCTTTTGCACTGTTTTTCATTAAGCTCCTGGTAATTCCTGACTTTTTATTTCTCCATATGAATTTACTTACAATTTTTTCTAACTTGTTAAAGTAATTTTTTGGGATTTTGATTGGTAGGGCACTAAACAGATAGTTTAGTTTTGGTAGAATTGTCATTTTTATTATATTAGCTCTACCTATCCATGAGCAGTTGATATTTGGCCAGTTATTTAAATCTAAGTTAATTTGTGTGGGAACTGTTTTATAATTGTTTTCAAAAAGATTCTGAGTTTGTCTTGGCAAATAGTCTCCAAAATATTTTATATTGTCTGAGGTTACTTTGAATGGGATTTCTCTTTCTAGCTCTTCCTGCTGTTTCTTGGTGGACATATATAGAAAAGTTGAGGATTTATGAGGGTTTATTTTATAACCTGCAAATCTGCTAAAATTGCTAATTGTTTCTAGTAGTTTTTTAGATTATTTCTTGGGATTCTCTAGGTAGATCATCATGTCATCTGCAAAGAGTGAGAGTTTTGTCTCTTCTTTCCCAATTCTAATTCCTTTAATTTCTTTTTCTTCTCTAATTGCTGATGCTAACATTTCTAATACAATATTGAATAATAGTGGTAATAATGGGCACCCTTGTTTCACCCCTGATCTTACTGGGAATACCTCTAGCATCTCCCCATTGAGTATAATGCTGTTGATGGTTTCAGATAGATACTGCTAATTATTTTAAGGAACAGTCCATTTAAACCTACACTTTCTAGTGTTTTTAATAGGAATGGATGCTGTCTTTTTCAAAAGCTTTTTCAGCATCTATTGATAAGATCATATGATTTCTGATAGGTTTGTTGTTGATATAATTGAGTATACTAACAGTTTTGCTAATATTGAACCAACCCTGCATTCCTGCAATAAATCCTACTTGATCATAATGTATTATCCTAGTGATGACTTGCTGTAATCGTTTCGCTAAGATTTTATTTAGGATTTTTGCATCTATATTCATCAGCGGAATAGGTCTATAATTTTCTTTCTCTGTTTTAACTCTTCCTGGTTTAGGTAACAGTAGCATATTGGTTTCATAGAAAGAGTTAGGCAGAGTTCCATCTTTCCCTATTCTTCCAAAGAGTTAATATATGATTGGAATGAATTGTTCCTTAAATGTTTGGTAGAATTCAATTGTGAATCCATCAGGCCCTGGAGATTTTTTTTTTTTTTTAGGGAGTTCAGTAATGGCTTGTTTGAATTTCTTTTTGTGAGATAGGGTGGTTTAGGTATTTAATCTCTTATTCATTTAACCTGGGCAACTTATAGTTTTGTAAATATTCATCCATTTCACTTAGATTATCATATTTATTGGCATAGAGTTGGGCAAAATAATTTTGAATTATTACTTTAATTTCCTCCTTATTGGTGGTGAGTTCACCTTTTTCATTTATGTTACTAGCAATTTGGTTTTCTTCTTTCTTTTTTTAATGAAATTGACCAGAGGTTTATCATTTTAATGGTTTTTACATAATACCAACTTTTGATTTTATTTATTAATTCAATAGATTTTTTGCTTTCAATTTTATTAATTTCTCCTTTAATTTTTAGAATTTCTTTTTTTTAGGTTTTTGCAAGGCAAATGGGGTTAAGTGGCTTGCCCAAAGGCCACACAGCTAGGTAATTAGTAAGTGTCTGAGACCGGATTTGAACCCAGGTACTCCTGACTGCAAGGCTGGTGCTTTATCCACTACGCCACCTACCCGCCCTTAATTTTTAGAATTTCTAATTTGGTACTTAATTGGGGATTTTTGATTTGTTCTTTCTCTAATTTTTTTAGTTGCATGTTTAGTTCATTGATTTCCTCTTTCTCCAATTTATTCATATAAGCATTTAGAGCTATAATATATCCCCTGAGAGTTGCTTTGAATAAATCCCAAAGCTTTTGGTATGTTGTTTCATTATTATCATTATCTATGATAAAATGGTTAATTCTTTCTATAATTTGTTTTTTGGCCCACTCATTTTTTAAAATGAGGTTATTCAGTTTCCAATTTGTTCTGGGTCTATATCTCCTTGGCCCAGTATTGCATATGACTTTTATTGCATTGTGATCTGAGAAAGATGTATTCACTATTTCTGTCTTTCTGCAGTTGATCACTAGGTTTTTATGTCATAGTACAGGGCCAATTTTTCTATAAGTTCCATGTACTGCAGAGAAAAACGTATATTCCTTTCTATCCCCATTCCATTTCCTCCATAAATCTACCATATCTAATTTTTCTAACAATCTATTTACCTCCTTAACTTCTTTCTTGTTTTATTATTCAATTTATCTAGATATAATACTGGGAGGTTGAGGTCTCCCACTAATTGAGTTTTGCTGTCTATGTCTTCCTGTAATTCTTTCAGCTTCTCCTCTAAGAATTTGGATGCTGTCACACTGGATGCATATATATTCAATATTGAAATGACTTTATTGTCTATAGTACATTTTAGGAGGATATAGTTTCCTTCTTTATCTCTTTTAATGCTACCTATTTTTGCTGCTGCTTTGTCTGAGATAAGGATCACTACCCCTGCTATGTTCACTTTAGCTGAAGCAAAATATATTTTGCTCCAAGCTTTTGCCTTTACTCTATATGTATCTCTCTGCTTCAAATGAGTTTCTTGTAAGAAGCATATTGTAGGATTCTGGTTTTTAATCCACTCTGCTATTTACTTACATTTTAAGGGAGAGTTCATCCCATTCACATTTAAGGTTATGATTACTAATTCTTTATTTCCCTCAGTGCTGTCTTCCCTCTGTTTGTATTTTTCCCCCTTCCCCCCCTTTATCCATATTCCCCAGTCTTTTGTTTCTGAAAACCACCCCCTTCAGTGTGTTTGCCCTCCTATATCACACCCTCCCCTTTCTTTCCCCTTTCCCTTTTTCCCTTTTCCCTTTCCTTCCTTTTATTATTTCCCCCGCTCCCCTTCCCTTTCTCCGTCCCCTTCCCCTTTTCCCCTTTTAATACTTGAAAGGTAAGATGTTTTATAAGTTAAATGAGTATATGTAGGTTGACTTTAATCCAAATCTGATGAGAAGATTCAGGTGTTTCTTCTCTGCTCCCTTTTTCCCCACTATTACCATATGTTTTTTCTACCTCTTAGTGTAATGAGATTTACCCCATTCAGTCCCCTCCCTCCTCCCGTCTCTTTCCTGTCCTCCTTTTTAGGGCAGTAGTGTATTTTTTTTTAGATCATTCTATCTAAGTCACAGAAAATTCTGAGTGTCTGTCCCTTCTAGTTCTGTATTTTCTATCGAATAGAGTGAAAATTTCTGAGAGTTATAGAGTCTTTCTCCCAAATGGGGTTAAAGCCAGTTACATCCCATTAGATAGTAGTCTCATGGATAGGTCATGAATGTCTGTCATTTCTGGCCAGGTGTATTCTCTTTGTTAGAGTTACATTTCTCAAGTTTTATGAGAATCTTTTTTTTATCCCCATGCTGGGATATAGCCAATTTCAACTAACTGGATTGCATTTTTTTTCTTCTTTTACCGCCCTCCCCTTTTTTTTTTACCTTTTCATGTGTCTCTTGAACCTCCTGTTTGATGTCCAAATTTTCTGTTTAGCTCTGGTCTTTTCATCAGAAATTTTTGGAATTCTTCCATTTCGTTAAATGTCCATCTTTTTCCCTGGAAGAGAAGGCTCAGCTTTGCAGGAAAGTAGATTCTTGCCTGCATTCCAAACTCCTGTGCTCTTCAAAATATCTCGTTCCAGGCCTTTCGATTCCTTAATGTTGATGCAGCCAGGTCCTGCATGATCTTTACTGTGGCTCCTTGATATTTAACTTGTTTCTTTCTAGCTGCTTGCAGGATTTTCTCTTTTATCTGATAGTTCTGCAGTTTGGCCACAACATTTCTTGGTGTTTTCATTTTAGGATCTTTTTCTGGTGGGGATCGATGAACTCTTTCAATAACTACTTTGCCCTCCGATTCCATGATATCAGGGCAGTTTTCCATCACTAGATCCTGTAATATTAAGTCCAGGTTTTTTTTTTTTTCTCTTCAATGTTTTCAGGAAGTCCTATAATTTTCAGGTTTCTGTGGCTGGCCAGTAGGAAGTGCTGGTTGCCCTCTCTGGAGTGTCTGTAACCTGGTTTTCCAGGCCTTCTCCCTTTGCTTGAAGGGAGGAGTTGGAACTATTGAATTCTTTTGCCTTCAGTCAATGGTGCGCTTTATGCTGGCCTGAGGTCATTCCTCAGCTAGGCTGGTTCTTCTGCTCACACACCTGGGACTGAGGCAGAAGTAGTTTGCAATTGTTTTTTTGGAGGAGGCCTCAGTGCAATGGAGGCGTGGGCTCAGAGAGTCTCAGACTGAAGGAGCCCAGGGATGTTGTCCGCAGCTCTCCTGCACCAGACCTCTCCTTGCAGCCCCGTCCCCAAGCTCCAGGGAGACAGCACCAACACCAGCGCCTCTGCTTCCCCATGGACCCAAGCTCCCTTCGTACAGCCCTACCGCTGATCCAGCAGATCCCGCTCTCCGGCCCTCACACTCCTGGTCCCAATTCAGCTATCAATCTGCCTGATCTGGGGCTGATCCTCCCTCTGAGCCCAGACCCTCCTGTCAAAATTCTACCAAAGCTGCAGCAGGAGACAAATCCTGAGGTAGATGCTCTTTCTCCTGGCTTTTCTCTCTGGGTTCCGTGAGTCAGACTTCCCCTAAGAGGTTTGTTTCATGTGATAGATGGGGAAGAGATCAGGATTGTCTAGAACTGTGCCTGTCGTCTCTCCGCTGTCTTGGCCGAAGCATTTGAACTTATAAGTGTGTCAATCAGATGCAATCAGTAATCAGCTAGGAAACTAGCAAGGAAACTTAAAACACAGCATGGGGGGCAGGGAGGATGGGATGTTTCATTGGTTTACTTATTGAAGCATGACCTAAAAATCCTGTGGAGTTGGTAGATAGTTCAGACCAAAATTTATATTTGGGGCAATTCAATAGAATTAACTGACTGATTATGTTTTCTGCCCCTCCTTACCCCAAGACATTCCCAATGTTCTCTAAGGCAAAGGTTTTTAACTTGAGGCCTGAGGTCAAATTTCATTTGTGTCAATATAATTAGATACCTTTATAATTCTTTGAAATTTATTTTAAAGTTTCCTTCCAAAAAAACTATCCACAGTTCTCAGCAGATTGCCTAACTGAACCATGGCATAAACAAATGTTGACTGTCCTCAGCCTTAATATTTGAATTATATTGGAGAATTTTGAGGTGAATTTCTGTAAAATGCACTTCATTTTATTTAGCTTATATTGTTTGTCTTTTATTTGAACAGGTATAAAGTTTGTTTAACATGAAGCTACAAGGTCCTATTTATGAGCATGAGAGATGGGTATAATGTAGAAGACAGGATTGCCATCATAATATCAACTAAAATCAAAAGTTTAATGTAAAAATGGAAAATTAGAGGACCTGAAAAGTCTACAAGGAATTTATTAATAGTTTGTCATCCTTCTATCTCTTCTTTTCAAACTTGGAAGCTTAACCTCTTTAGTCTTTTCTGTCAAGAATACCTTTCACTATTCTTAAAGGGAGTAGGGGTAAATTTCTTTCAGCACCAGGAGACTCATTGAAACAATTAATAATAGATTCCTTCTTTGTGGGAAGAGGTTTTACTTTTTTTATCTTCACTTAATAGCTGACCTGTCTACCCATGCTAAATACAGCTGAGAAAATGGAAAGGTGCTAAGTATTCTTACTGGATTTGTGGAATGGAGTATTATTTAAATGAAACTATGCTAAAATTTAAATAAATGAGTCTTTCCTTTTCTTTCTTTTGGAGACAGAATTGGTTTGTCAGCCAGTCAAGTAAGTATCTGAGAAGATGATGGAGTTCTGAAATAGGGACAAGATCCATGAAAACATTAATTATGAACATGGGTGTTAAAAAAAAGCTACTATTCTCAGGGATGTGACTTGCTTAAAATACTTGGATGGATAAAAAAGTCAAGGTGTAGTATATACCCCTAATTGTAAAGGAAAGCAGGTTAAGGGTCATCACATAATGTTCTTATACACAAACACAAGCATACACAATCACCTTAATTTACTTACTGTGAAAAGTGCTATGAAGAAGAATGCTATATTTAGTCATGTTTGTTACTGACAAATAGTGTCATATTTTGTCTTCCTTTTGTCACAGTGGAACTTTAGACAGTTTTCACTACTCAGTTCAGTACACAGAACTATTTATTTGTTTCTGTTTAGAACTCTGGTATACTGGTCAGTTCACAAACAGAAAAAATACAAGGATAGCAGAGGTTTGATTTGAGAAAACTAGCACAGTTATCTGGTTGGGTTTGAGAATTTAGTATAGCAACACTTTCATTTCCCACAGGAAAGCAAATGTTGTCATATTGTTGTTTCTGTATTTATTTCTGCCTTATCTGGTATTTGGAGGTTGCTCCCTTTCAACAAGCAAAGTCCAAGAGTTTCAGAGAAACTCACAAGTTATCAGTTATTTATCATTTATTTTTAGTGAGATTTTACCAAAGTTAAATATTCCAATGCATTTAAAAGTTTGACTATGACATCATCAGGACCTGCAATGAAAATCTCTTTGGAACTCAGCTGTTCAGTATAACTCTTTGTGAAATGAGGTTCAACACATAAAATGTTAATTTCTTTAAGTCTGTTGAGACATGTACATTTTTTAACATAAAAGAAGAGGAAAATATTTCTACAGCTTGTGCTGAGTCATTTATAAACCTCCTGGAGCAACAATATGTTTGGGCTTAGCCTATTGTAATTACTGAGAACTCAGTTAAATGTTACTTTCTTATATACAATTATAGCATCTGTTCATTAATTCAAGTAGTATATATTTCTATTATTTCAATTGAAGGTTTGAATTACTTCAAGAAGGAATCCTAAAGAATCTTAAACCATCTTTGGGTAGAGTATTTCCTAAATTTTTATTACTCACTAAATCATAAAGATCTCCAAATGATACTTCCATGACCATCTTCAGGTTGTGTGTTATGATTTTTTATGTATCTTCTTAATCCTAACCTAAATATTTCTTGCTACACTTTAAATAATACAATAATTAAATTGGAAAAAAAATCTGTGAAAGACCCGATTTGAATAACAGACATTTCACCAGATTTTAGTGTAACTTTATTAGACTTAGTATACTTCTACTCTTTATTACTTAGTTGGGTCCACATATCAAAATGTACTGCTTTAAGTTCAAGAAGGAAGAAGGAAAATGAGAGCATTTTATATCAAAGAAGAAGAATGATAAAGGAAAAATATGGTAGATATCTTAAATTTTTACACAATCTTGAAAACATTCTTAAGTGCCATGTCTTCTGTGACGACTTCCCTAATAATGCCAGGTTACAGAAATAGTAAGAGATAGATGTAACTTGGCATCATCACGGGAATTTTTGTATTCTCAGTAGCTGGAACATAAGACACTAGAAAATATTTGTTAAATGATTGATTGTTTCTGTTTGTTTATCTCCCGTCTTATTTATTCAATTAGAATTTACATGTAAACATATACAGTATTTTCCTATCTTTTAACTATGTTCACTATTCTCTTTGTATGTATGCAACCTTCTCTTAAGAACCATCCATCTAATCCCAATATCTTATTCAAATTTTTTTCTCATGACATCTATGAACCCTTCCTTTGTCCCTTAAAGCAAGAATGATATTCCCCTTTCTTTATTAGTCAGTGTATTTTGTTTGTACTTATGCACTGGTCAATTTGTATCATTTTTGTACTTCTTTTATACAGCTTCCTTCATAATAAACTACTAAGGGCTAGATGCTATCCCAGATTGTAATGACAACAAGAATATTTTGGGCCAGAGCAATGATTTCATTGATATAGGTAACTTCCAGGAAAGATGATTTCTTTATTAAAGAAGAAAAGCAAATGTTTTGCAGGTTTGAATATTAGATACTTGCCCCAGGACATAAGAGATTGTCTTAAGTGTTTTGCTTGCAATTAAGCAACCAGCAGGTGTCATAATCAGAACAAGAACTTTTTGTCCTGCGTAGGAAGTCTGCCCTCTATTTTCTCCCCTAAGTAGCCTTTCATTAGTACACATGCTGAAGAATTTTTGATTAACTTTTCTCTCTGAGGAAACAGCAAAAACAAATTTTAAATATAAAAAAATGGTAACAGATTTGGATCACTAGGAACTGAGATGGCAGAGGAGGCAATAAATTGCCATAACTCTTCCATATTCACCCCCAAATGTTCATAAAGTAATATCCCCAAAGAAATCCTGGAACAGCAGATCCAGTGGAAAAATGGGATGAAACAATCTTTTAGTCCAAGAAATATAGAAGATTAACAAGAAAGGTTTTTCTCATTGGGTAAAAGGGGAACACAGTTAAGAATTGGAAGTTTCCCAGCAAGGCAGCAGCAAATTCCACTTCAGCAAACCAGTCAGTCATGAGCCACAGGGAGGTGCAGAAGACAAATGCCAACACCAGCAACCCTCCACCCCTCATCTGCCTCAGCATAGCCAGGGGAAATAAAAGTCTTCACCTCTAAGGACCTCCATATGATTCAGCTTAGCCCCAGAAAACAGGCATCCTCCAGTAGCCAGACCATCAATGGCTTCAGCATAATCCTGGTCCAATGAAGACATACACCCATTGGCCTCAATACATGGGAAACGCCAGCAACAGGACAACAACTCAAAATCAGTTAAGTCTCTAGTAGAGTCAAGCACTTCTCACTAGACCCCTCAGCACAGCACCAGACACAAAGTTCTCCATGGGCTTCAGGGCAATATTAGTGCATTATCCTGTAAATAGTCAGGACCTGTAGCCCCTGATATAAAATCCTGAGATAGTACCCTTTCTGTTTCAGAAATAGAGCACAAATTTAAGAGAAAGAGAAAAAAAGAGAAGAAAAGAAAAAAACAAAAATAAACCAAAAATTTTAAAAAGTAATCTGACATAGGAATTTATTATGGTCATAGGGAAGATCAAGACATTGACTGAGAAGAGGACAACAATGTCAAAATCCCCAAGTGTAAATTTGAAAGAGAAATGGAAAGTTATCTGAAGACAGAAAAATAAAATCCTATAAAAGTGCAAAAATAGCTTAAAATCACATAAGATATAAAGAATACCCTGGAAAAAGAAATGAGAATGATATAAATAAAAATGATGAAGAAAGAATCAACAACTTGGAAAAAGAAATTAAGTGCATAAAAATATAAATTGGTTAAATGGAAAGAGGAAATACAAAAATTCCCTGCAGAACATATTTCCTTAAAAAAGTATAATTGGTCAAATGCAAAAAGAAGTACAAAAGTTAACTGAGGACAACAATTAAGTAAAAGTTAGAATTGGGAAAGTGGAAGCTAATCATTCTAAGAGACATAAAGAATAAATCAAACATGTTCAAAGTATTAAAAATGAGTAGAAGAAAATGCACAATACCTTGGCAAAAAATAACTATCTAGACTATAGATTCAGGAGAGACAATGTCAGAAAAATTAGACTGCCTGAGAGTCATAATCAAATGGAGAATCTGTGCAGTATCCAAGAAATTAGCAATGGAAACTGATCCAATATCCTGGAAACAGCAGAAAAAAATAGTCATTGTAAGAATCCACTGATCACTTCAGGAAAGAGATATCAAAAATAAAAGAAATCCAAGTAACATTATACTCAAAGTACAGAACTATTAGATCAAGGAAAAAATGCTGGAAGTAGTTAGAAAGAAACAACTCAGATATAAGGGAGCCGCAATGAGTATAAGACAGGACTTCACATTAAAGAATCTGAGATCACAGAACATAGTAGTATGGAAAGCAAAGGAATTATAAATACAATCAAGAATTACATATTTTGTGAAATTAAGCATAATAATTAAAGAGTAAAAATGATCATTTGTTGAAATAAAAGAGTTTTAAGCTTTCAGGAGAACAGATAAAAAAATAAAGATCTCTAATAACAAGCCCCATGAAAAATTTAAAATGATAAAAAAGGGGAAAGAAAACATAAGGGAATCAGTAGAACTGAATTGCTTACATCCTACACGGGGAAGATAATACTTGTAGTTCTGAAACTTGAACCACTATTATAGTAAAGTGAGAAGGAAGACACATAGACAGAGGGTATGGATAGAATGTGAATTTGAAAGAATGACAAAAAATAATTAAGGAATGAGAAAGAGGAGTATAATGGGTTCAGAAGAAAGGGAGATATATAATGAGGCAAAATATTTCTTATGAAAAAATGTAAAAAATCTTAATACAGTGGTAGGAAAAATGGGAGATTGTACAATGGGCATTGGTCAAACCTATCTGTCAGCATTAGTATTAGCTCAAAGAGGGAATAATATATCTAATCACTTGAACATAGAAATCTATCTAATCCAACAGAAAAGTAGAACAAAAGGTGATTAAGGGGCTACTGATGACAAAATAGAGGGTAAAATTCATGAGGCTAACAGAAGTAGAAGGAGGGAAAGGGTAAAATGAGAAAGAGAACAAGCAGGAGGAAAATAGAAGGAAATACAAAGTTAGTTATCATAATAGTGAATGTGAATGGGATGAACTTTCCCATAAAATGGAAGTGGATCATAGAATGGATGAAAATAGAGAATCCTAGTGGGGTCAGAGCCAAGATGACAGAGTAAAAGCAGAAGCTGCTGTGAACTCTGTCTCAAACTACCCCAAAAACCTTTAAATAATGACTAAAAAATTCTAGTGTGGCAGAACCCTCAAAAATACTGAGAAAAACAATTTTCCAGCTGAAGACAACTTGGAAGATCAGTGGGAAGGGTCTGTTACACTGGAGTTAGAAAAGGCTTGCAACACAGCCTGGGCTATGCTGGCATAAATAAGCTCCAGGCATCCAGGAAAGACCTTCTGGGTCCCTGGTGGGACCTGGGGCCATGGCAGTGGTGGTGGTTTCTAAACTTCCAACTCAAGGATTGTCAAGGACTACTTGGAAAATCATCAGGCAAACTGCTGCACCAGAGTGAGAGCAGAGCCCAGTCCATTGCAGGCCCCAATACAGATCCAAGGGACCTGAGAAGGTCTGGGGAACCACTAGATAATTGCTTCCAGAGTGCCCAGGCCACAGATGATAAGAGGGTAGGGGAAGATTGCAGAGGTCTTTTTGCTCTCCCTGAGGCAAGACTCTGATTCTTTGTCCATACTCTAATCTGAGTCTCAATCTAGGACCCCAGTTTCAGGAAAAGGAGTAGAAGGACAACAGCAGCTCCAAGGCAGAGAGAGTGCTTGTGGTCAATTGCAGATTAGAGTACAGGTCAGGAGAGAAGTCAGAGCTTCTCATAAGAACTTGGAAGGACTGGGAAATTGAAAGTCCTTGTGACTGACCCTGAAAGACAGCTGCAAAAACTTTTAATAGCATGAAACAGTACCTCCTCCTTCCTGGAAGCAGAGCCTCAACTTACCAAAGAGCTAAAATCAAGACATAGACTGGGAAATAAGCAAACAACAGAAAGAAAAAAAATCCAATCACAGACAAATCTTAGGACTGATGCAATATCAAAATACATGCTCAGAAAAGAAAAAAAGTCAAAGCATATGAATCTAAAGCCTTCAAGAAAAAAATATGAATTTGTCTCAGGCTATGGAAGAGCTCAAAAAAGATGGGAGGTAGAGGAAAAATTGGAAAGAGAAATGAGAACAATGTGGGAAAATCATGAAAACCAAGCCAGCCGCTTGGGGAAGGATACAAAAAAAATACTGTAGAAAGTAGCATCTTAAAAATCAGTTTAGGTCAAATGGAAAAAGCAGTCCAAAAAAGGTCAATGAGGAGAATAATACTTTAAAAATAGAAGTGGCCAGATGGAAAAGGAAATAAAAAAAAGCTTTCTAAAGAAAATAATTCCTTCAAATATAGAATGGAACTAAGGGAAACTGATGACTTTGTGAGAAATCAAGAAATACTAAGACAAATCCAAAAGAATGGAAAACTAGAAGAAAATGTGAAATATTTTATTGGAAAAATAATTGACCTGTAAAACAGATCCTGAAGAGATAATTTAAAAAAAAAGAAAAATTGCCTTGATATCTTAGAACCAGTGGCTAAATGATGATGATGATGATGACGATTATGATGATGATGTTTGTCCTTCCTTTCCAAAGACCATGACATCAGAGGGGGACTGCTGTACTTTATCACCAGTCTCACTTTCCCCTCCAGATTCATCTGGGTCCAGTGGACAGATATGATTCAGTAAGACAGGAGATGGTCCTGGTGGTGAGGCAATGAGAGTTGAATAACTTGCCTAAGGTCACACAGCTAGACAGTGTCAGGTGTCTGAAGTCATATTTGAACTCCTATCCTCCTGCCTTCAGGACCAGTGTTCTATTCTCTGTGCTACCTAGCTTCCCTTAGAGGATAAAATAGAAATTGAGGGAATCCACTGATCACTGCCTGAAAGATATCCTAAAATGAATACTCTCAGAAATATTATGGCCAAATTCCAGTAGTCCCAAATCAAGAAGAAAATATTACAAGCAGCCAGAAAGAAACAATTCAAATATCCTGAAACTATAGTTAGGATAACAGAATTTAGTAACTTTTTCCATTAAGGGATCATAGGGCATAGGATATGAAATTCTGGTAGGTAAAATAGCTTGGATTATAATTGAATAACAGCTATTCAGCAAAACTGAACATATTATTTCAGGGGGAAAAGATGAATGTCCAATAAAATTTGGACCTTCAAACTTTCTGCATGAAATGATTAGAGGTGACCAGAAAGTTTGATCTTTAAGTAGAGGTCTCAGGTGAAATATAGAGATTGAGAAGAGAAGGGCAAATGAAATAGACTTAATAATGTTGAACTGTTTGTATTCCTGCATGGGAAGATGATAACTCATAAGAACCTTCTCTTTTATTAAGACAGGAATATTTATAAACAAAACACAGGGTAGTTGAATTTGAAGGTATAATATATTAAAAATATGTAATTAATGGGGGGGAGAAAGGTACTGGTAGAAAGGTAAAGGAGGGGTAGAATGGGGGAAGGTATTTTACATAAAAGAGGAAAAAAACCTTTGTAGTGAAGTGAAAATAGGAAGATGAGGGGAAATGAGTGAGCCTCACTCTCATTGGAAGTGACTCAGAGAGTGAATTATATACATATTCAATTGGATATGGAAATCTATTTATCCTGGAGGAAAACAGGAGAGGAACAAAATGGGGAAAGGGGAGAGTGGGAGGGGAGGAAGGGTGTAGTTGATAGAAAAGAGGGAAGATCATGGGAGAGGGTAACCAGATTCAATACACTTTTGAGGAGGTTCAGGGTAAAAGGAAAGAGAGATTGAAATAAATAGAATTGGGGGGGGATAGGATGGAAGTGAATACAAATTAGCAACTGACAGAAAAATATTGAAGCAATTTCTCTGAAGAACTTATGATAAAGAATAATATCCATTCCAATGACAGGTGATGGTGTCTTAATAGAGACTGAAGCATATTTTCTTTTTTTCCCTCACTTTATTTTTCTTGAGGTTTCTATTATTTTGTGGGGAAGGTTTATATTTAATTTTACAACATGACTACTATAGTAATGTTTTATCATAGCTACACATTTTAACATACACCAAATAACTTGCTTTCTCAATGGGGAGAGTGGGATGGGAGAAAGGCAGAGAATTTGAAACTCAAGGTTTTTGAAGTAAATGTTGAAACTTGCTTGTGCATGTAGCTGGGGGGGGAATTAAAAATAAAATAAATAAAGTTAAAAAAGCTATTAATCAAGCTCTAGAGAGATATCAGAAGTGGAACAAAAACTGTCTTACAGATAATTTATTTTGCTTCCACGTAAGTGCTCTGATCTAATTACAACTGAGCTGTAACATTTAGCATCATATTTTTATTAGTCCCAACTCTGTTTACTTTCCGTGAATATCTTTGATTTTTATATTAGTTCCATAACATTCTAGAAATTTTGATATATTTCATAATCTTTCTCTTTCATAATTTCTGAGATGTATTCCTTGACCTCAGTAAGTCATTATGAAATTTCCACTTATACCTGTATCTTCTGCTTATGTTCTCTGAATTAATATTTTTGTTATATCAACATCTGCAAGATTGAAAAAACATATTCCCACAATATGTTGTTTATAAAAAACACATTTGAAACAAAGATTCACACACAAAGCAAGCAGTTGGAGCAGAATCTATTATGTTTCAGTTGAAGTTAAAAAAGAGAAAGGTAGAAATCCACATCTCAAAAAAAAGTAAAAATAGACCTAATTAAAAGATTTAAGGAAACTATTCTTTGCTTTAAGTTAACATGGACAATGCAGTAAAATCAATACTAAATGTGCATGTACCAAGTAGTATAGTATTCACACTTCTACATAAATGGCTCATGGACTCTGAATGCAAATTGAAGCATACTTTAGTCACTTAGTTCTTTTTTTGTGGATTTTTTTCTTTTGATCCATTTCTTCATTCATAACTGTGAATAAAATGTAAATGTGTTTTATATGATGACATAAATATCATGTATCAAATTGCTTACCATTTTATGAAGGAGGGGTAAATGGGGAGGGAGAAGATGATAAGTCATTTACAGGTGCAAGACAAACAAGAGCCGAGTGTTACAGGATAAAAAAATGTATTATTTTGATTGTAATAAAATTTGGCACAAACAAACTATTGCAAACAAGATTAGAAGGAAAGCCAAAATTTTGGTAAAAATCTTTACAGCAAGGATTTCATTTGTCAAATATATAGAGAACTTAGTTAAATGGATGACTTAAATTGAGAATACAAGTCAGTTCCTGGTTGATAACCTTTCAATGTATATAAACAGGAAGTTTTCAGAAGAAATCAAAAACAATTAAATACATATGGAAAAGTGATCTAAATCACCTTTGATTAGAGAATTGCAAATTAAAACAATTCTGAGGTGCCAACTCACACCTATCTTATTGGCAAGGAGCAAACAAAGTGTTTGTTCTCTTTGTCAAAGCCATACTACTACAAGGTTGGGATCCCAAAGAGATCATATAAAAGGGGAAAAGATGCTCCATTTGCAAATATATTTATGACAACCCTTTGCATCCAGGCAAAATATTGGCAATTGAAGGGATGTTCATCATTTGAAGAATGTCTCTACAAGTTGGCATATAACTTGAATAGAATAAGAAATAATGAACAGCAAGTTTCAGAAAAAAATTGATAAGACAGTACAAACTGATATAAAGTAAAAAGAACAGAAGGGGGAAAAATTGTACCTGATATCAGCAGCATTATGAAATGAAAACCTTTGAATGATTCATCTCTTCTCAGCCACACAATGTTACCAGACAATTATGGAAAACTCAGAAGGAAATGGTATTCACATCTAGATGAAGAACAGATGGACCCTAAATGCAGATTGAAACACACTTTTATCACTTTATCTCTATTTTTTGTGCTTTTTCTTTTTGATCTACTTTTTTTCATTCACAACTTTAAAAAAAAAAAAACATGCCTTTCCCCAATTGACAAAAGATCAAAGCTATGCAAAGGCAATTTACAGATGAGGAAATTAAAGCAATCCCTATTCATATGAAAAATTGCTCTAAATCCCTATTCATTAGAGAAATACAAATTAAATCATCTCATTAAATCATATCTCTCTGACTGGTCAATATGATGAGAAAGACAATGATCAATGCTGGAAAGGAGGTGGGAGATCAGGGACACTAATACATTGTTGGTGGAGCTGGAAATCATCCAACCTTTCTGTAGAGCAATTTGGAATTATGTCCAAAGGGCAACAAAAATGTACATACTCTTTGATTCAACAATACCAACACTGGTTCTATCCCCTGAAGAGATTATGAAAAAGGGTAAAAATATCACTTGTACAAAAATATTCATAATGGCCCTGTGGTAAAGAATTGGAAATTGAGTGCCCATCAATTTGGGAATGCCATAATAAACTATGGTATATATATATATATATATATATATGTATATATATATATATATATATATATGTCATGGAACACTATTGTTCTATTAGAAACCAGGAAGAATGGGTGTTCAGGGAAGCCTGGAAGAATTTGCATAAACTGATGCTGAGTGAGATGAGCAGAACCAGATGAATATTGTACACCATAATAGCAACATGGGGCTTATGATCAACCTTAATGTATTTGGTCATTCCACCAATGCAATAATCAGGCACAATTTTGGGATAACTGTGATGGAAAGTACCATCTGTATCCAGAGAAAGAGTCATGATGTTTGAACAAAGACCAAAAACTGTTACCTATAATTTAAAAAAATGTTATCTTATGTAATTTTGCTTCTCTTTATTTTTTTTCTGTAACATATGATTTCTCTCTCATCACATTCAACTCTTATCAATGTATGCCATAGAAATCATGTAAAGACTAACAGACAGCCTTATATGGGGGGTGGAGGCAGGGAAGCAAGATTGGAGGAAAAATTGTAAAATTCAAAATAACTATAAAATTTTAAAATAAAGATAATTCTCTCCCTTCACCATTTAAAAAAAGAAAGGCAATTATAAAAAATATAAGATTGCTCTTAAAGGTAAAAACAGAAATAAACACAACTCAATTTCAATTTACCAAAAGCAGGAAAAGAGAAGTAGTGATTTTTTTAGCTCAACAGGGACAATACAAAATCCTCATCATTTCCCCCAAGATTTCAGAAGGTATTGGAGAAAGTTTAAGGAAATTTTGGACTTCAATGAGATAAGAAAAGAATAGGAGGTTTGTGTTAACTCTCAAGTATCAACTTTACTTCAAAGATTGTCTTTTTTCTTCTTCAGTAAGTATGTTAGTTTTGAAATTCCTTGTGACTATCAAGTTTCATTTCACAGTGTTTGGTATTATGGAATTTATGGTATTTTGCATAAGTAGCTGGAATCATGTATCAAACTTTAAAATTGAGTAATTTAAAATTTAGATTTATCATGAGTTTGATGAGTTGGGGAAAATTATTATTCACATCAGAGTTAAACTGTTTTCTGAATGGTGAATACTGGTGCCACACCTTTCAATCTCAAAGAACAAAATGAAAATTATCCTTTACAAGTTTCTCAATGCAAATTGTATAGAAAGCCAAACTAGTAGATGAATGGAATATTTGTTTGTTTTTTCCCATGTGAGATGATTTTGAAATGTATTAAACTGGTTTAATGTCATTTGAATGGAAAAATTGGAAAAGAATTGGAAAAAAAAACAAAAAAGCCAAATTGGTCAGATGGAAAAGGAGATTATAAAAGCTCTCTGAAGAAAGTAGTTCCTTAAAATGAGAATTGAAATAAGGGAAGCTGATGATTTTGTGAGAAATGGAAAACAATAAAATAAAACCAAAAGAATGAAAAACAAAGAAAATGTGACATATCTCATTGGAAAAACAACTGATTTGGAAAACATATTCAAGAGAGATAATTTAAAGATTCTTCCACTTACCCAAAAGTCATGACCAAAAAAGGAAAACTCGATAACATTTTATCAAGATATTCTCCAGGAAAACTGCCCTAATATCATAGAAGCAGAGAATGAAATAGAAATATATGAAATTCACCAATCACCTCCTAAAAGAGATCCCAAATTGAAAACTGCCAAGAATATTTTGCAGATAGTACATTAAGGGCTCCTAGGGGTTGGAATGATATTACAGGAAGCAAAAGAAGTTAGTTTACAACAAAGAATCAACTAACTAGCAAAACTGAACACCCTCTTTCAGAGGAAAAAATAGACATTCAGTGAAATAGGATTTTCAAATGTTACTGTTGAAATGATCAGAGCCGAATAGAAAGTTTGATCTTCAGGTGCTGGATTCAGAAGAAGTAGAGAGAACATGGAGGGGAACGGCATCATAATGGATTTAAATATGTTGAACTGCTTGTATTTCTGCATTTGAAGATGATACTCTTTACTCATATGAACCTTCTCATTTATTATGGTAGTTAGAAGGAGTATGTTTAGACAAGGCACAGGAGGAAGTTGAAATTGAAGGTATATTATATTAAAAAGATGAAGCAATGGGGGAGAAAGGAATGTGCTGGAAGATAGGTGAGAGGTAGAATATGGTAAGACATTTTACATTTAAGAGGCAAGGAAAAAGGTTTTCCATTTGAGTGGAGGAAGAGGAGGAATATGAGGGGGAGTGAATGAGCCTTATTTTCATTGAAAGTGTCTCAGAGATAGATTAACACATACAGTCTCAGAAGAAAAACAAGAGAGGGAATAAATAGATGAAGGGACAAGGGGAGGAGAGAGAGAGAGAATGTCGGTAACAGAAGAGAGTGAAGACAATGGGAGAGCGAAGCTAGAGTTTATACACTTTTGAGGAGTGACAAAGTGAAAGGAGAGAGAGAATAGAATAAATGGATGTGTGTGGGGGGAATAGGATGAAAGGAAATACAACTAGGAAAACCAACTGTGGGTAAAATGTTGAAGAAATTTCTCTAATGAAATTATGATAAAGAACATTATCCATCCCAAGATAGAACTGATGATGTCTAACTACAGACTGAAGCACATTTTTTTTTTTATTTTCACTTTGTATTTCTTGAGGTTTCTTTTGCTTTTTGAGAAGGGTAATGCTGATTTTTATAATATGACTCTTTTAATAGTTTTTCATGGCTACACTTTTTTATGGCTACATATTTTTAACCTACACCAAGTTAGGTGCTTTCACAAGGAGGGTGTGGGAAAGGAGTGAGGGAGAGAGAGAATCTGTTACTCAAGATTTTATTGTTTGTTTTCTTTTTTTTTAATTTTTATTGATGTTTTGCAAGGCAATGGAGTTAAGTGACTTGCCCAAGGACTAGCCAATTATTAAGGATCTGAAATTAGATTTGAACACAGGTCCTCCTGACTCCAGGACTGGTGCTATATTCACTGCACACCTAGCTCCCCTGACCCTTCAGTCTTAATGAAAGCTCAGAATTTTTTAGGATCTTGGTGGATCCTCACTACAACCCTTTCACCTTGGTAGAAAATCCATAAGGTTCCTTACAGCTCTGAAGCTGAGTCTGTACTAAAGAAGCAATTTGACCTAGTGGACTTCATGGCTGTGTGACCCTGGGTAAGGCACTTAATCCTGTTTACCTCAATTTTCTCATCTTCAATTTGAACTAAAGAAGGAAATGTTAAACTACTCCAGTGGGTTTACTAAGAAAACTCCAAATGGGATTGTGAAAAGTCAGACATGACCAAAACAATTGAACAACAATAGTTAGGTGGTAATAAGGAAAAAGAAGCCCATACAGAGAGGATTTGAGATCTCCAGTTTAATGGCACCACTGTCTTCATACAATCTATATTGATAGGAGGTAATATGAAGTAAAAAGTGAGTGGAATACTGCACTGGGAGTGAGGAAGATCTTAGTTATGTGACCCTGGGTAAATCACTTAAACTCTCTGTACCTCAGTTTTCTTATATGTAAAATGAGGGGGGAGGTTGACTTGAAGTCTTTTAGTTTTAAATCTAGTCATGACATTTGGGAAAAATATTGGAGAATTTTGCCATTTTTGTTCTTTAAAATAATTAATTAATTGATTTCATATATATATATATATATATATATATATATATATATATATATATATATATATGTATATGTATTTTCCAAGGTACAAAATTACAAAATTTCCCTCCACCTCCCTTCCCACTCCCTTCCCTCAGCAGGGAACACTTAGCATTTCACATATATATTTTGCTTAACATGTTTACAAATTAGTCATTTTAATTAGTCATTTTAGGCATGAGAAGCTCAAGGCTTTAAAAGTGAATGTAAAATTTTCTTCTGCATGTAGCAGAGGGAAAATTTAAACAAGAAATAAATATAATAAAGATAAAAAGATATCCTCATATCTTCAGTCCTAAGATCTTACCAGACCTGTTAAAGACTAATGTGATTAAGTTTGAAAATTAGGGCTGGAGTTCTTGAAACATACTGGCAACTCAGCAAAACTTCGAAGCTTAAGGGTTTTCAAGAAATAACTCCACACCCAGATAAGAGTGTGTTAAATTTATTTTCATTTGGAATAACAACAATATATTTTATGGTTCTACAATTACATAAAATAATAGGTCTATCTAGAACTTGCAAAACATTTTCTTAAGTCATGAAACCTCAATTTCTTAATCTAGTAGGTAAGGATATAAGATTAAGAACTACTTTACTAATTTGTAGGAGATGTTTAACTTGGTTTCCTTTAAAGCCTTCTGATCCCATTATCAAAAGTGGGAAACATTTTGTTGAAAGAACACATAGAATGAAGTTTAGTAGCTTTCTTGTTTCTAGTTCATTTCTAAGAACTATATTTTAATCTTAATTAGAATTTTTATAAAAAATTCTAATGAATAATCATAACTACAAACTAAAACTCTCAATAACTGTAATTTGAGGAATTACACTGTCAAAGTGAAATCAAAATATTTAGAGTCTTTTGCCTGGATCAAAAAAACCCATAATACCCAAACAGCCCACTTAGAATAGTTGTGACAAAATTTTTAAAATAAATATCATTATTTATTTTTGCAATTATATATAAAGGTAGTTTTCATCAATCATTTTCTTTAAGGTTTTGAGTTCCACATTTTTCACTCTTCCCTTTTTTCTCTCTCCCTCTCCTCCTGAGAGGTAGAAATCTAATGCAGGTTATACATGTATAATTGTGTTAATCATATTTCAATATTAATAATTCTGTGAAAGAAGAAGAAAAGAAGAAAAACCATGAGAGGGAAAAAATCATAAAACATAAGATAAATTTTGAAAATTCAAATTCTATAGTTCCTTTCCTGGATGTGGATGGAATTTTCTGTCACAAGTCCTTTAGAATTGTTTTTGATCACTGTTTTACTGAGAATAAATCATCATAGTTGATTGTCAACAATGTTCCTGTTAATGTGTATAATATTCTGTTGGTTTTGCACACTTCACTCAGAATCAGTTCATGCAAGTCTTTCCATGCTTTTCTGAAGTTCAGACACTCATGATTTTTTACAGGACTATGGTACTTCATCACATTGAAATACCACAATTTGTTTTTCCATTCCCCAATTAATGGATACCCTACCATTTCCAGTTCTTTGCTACTACATTAAGAACTGCAATACATGTTTTTTTTTAGTATATGAGGAGCTTTTACTGTTTCTTTTGATCTCTTTTAGATACAGACTTAGTAGTAGTAGTAGTAGTAGTATTTCTGGATCAAAGGGTATGCATAGTTTTATTGCGGTTTGGAGGTACTTCCAAAATGCTCTCCAAAAAGGTTGGATAAGTTCACAACTCCATCAACAATGCATTCACAATTCTTCCAATATTGATCATTTACTTTTTTTTATCCTATTGGCCAATTTGATACATGTGAGGAGGTATCTCTTCGTTGTTTTAATTTGTTTTTATCTAATCAATAATGATTTAGAACATTTTATCATAAGACTGTAGATAACTTTAATTTCATCTGAGTACTCTGTTCAAATACTTTGATAGCATCAAATGACTTGAATTCATTTAAATTTGACTCAGTTCTCTATATATTTTAGAAATCTGACCTTTCTCAGAAACACCACTTATAAAAATAATCTCCCAATTTAATGCATTCCTTTTAATCTTGTTGCACTGGATTTATTTTAATTTAATGTATTTAAAATTAACCACTTTACATTTTATAATGTAATGATCTCTTATTTGGTAATAAACTCTTCCTCTTTCTATAGAGCCAAGTTTAAGTATTCCTTGTTCTCCTAACTGGCTTATTATATCTCCTTTTATTTTGAAATCTTGAACCTATTTTTGACCTTATCTCAATTTAGGGTGTAAGATGTTGTTGGTCTATGCCTAGTTTTTACCACACTATTTTTCAGTTTTCTCAGCAGGTTTATAAATGAGATCTTATTTATTTATTTTATTTGTTCCACTTATGCACCACTCTATTTCATAATCTTAAAGTTTCAGTTTTTTTCAAGGTATTGGGGATAAGTGCCATGTCCAAAGTCACACAGGTAATTATTAAGTTTATGATGCTGGATTAGAATTCATCTCCTAGTGACTCCAAGATCGGTACTCTATCCACTGCACCACTTCCATGCCCCCAAAGAGTTTTCATGACAAACGCTTTATAATGTAATTTTAGATCTTGTACAACTAAGCCAACTTCCTTTGCATTTTCTTCCATTAATTACTTCAATATTCTTGAACTTTCAATGAATATTATTTCTATTTTCTAGATTAATAAATAATATTTGGGTATTTTTATTGGTATAGCACTTTCAGGAGATAATTGGTAGATTCCCTCAATTTCTATTTTACCCTCTGCTTCTAGGATATTTTGGATTATTTCTGGAAAAATTAAATCTAGATTCTTTTCCTGGTCATGACTTTCAGTTAACCCAATAATTTTTAAATGATTTCTAATTGATCTGTTTTCCAGGTCATTTGTTTTACCAATGAGATATTTCACATTTTCTTCTAGGTTTTCATTCTTTTAATTTTGTTTCATTGTTTCTATATTTCTCATAGTCATCAGTTTCCATTAGCTCCATTCTACATTTGAAGGGATTATTTTATTAACAGATCTTTTGTATCTCTTTTGTCTGATCAATTCTGCTTTTGAAGGCATCCTTCTTCTCTTTGACCATTTGGACTCATTTTTCTATTTGACTTAAACTGGTTTTTAAGATATTACTTTCATCATTAAAGTTTGTAACTCCTTTAACCAAGTTGCTGACTCGATTTTCATGATTTTCTAAATTGTTTTCATTTCTCTTCCCAATTTTTCCTCTGCCTCCCTTATTTGATTTTCAGTATCATTTTTGAATACTTCCATAGCCTGAGACCATATTTTTTCTTGTAGTCTTTAGATTCATAAACTTTGACTTTTTTACCTTCTGGGAATGCATTTTGATCTGCCATGGGATCAAAGTAATTGTCTAAAGTTGAATTTTTTATATGTTGTTTGCCCATTTCCCCCAGTCTATGACTTAATTTTAACACTTTCTTTAAATGGCGGGGCTCCACTTCCAAGGTGGAGGATGTACTTTTCCAGACTTTTTTGGATTTTTGCAGCTATTTTCGGGGACCAGCCCAGGGAGCTGTAACTTCTCAATTTCTACAAGGTCTTATGAGAGGCTATTCCTGCTCTCCTGATGTGTAGTCTGGTTCTGAATAACCACAATCACTCCTTTCTGCCCTGGAACTGTGAGAAGGCACCTTGCTTTGCTATGGCAGCAAAGTAATTTTTACTGAGACTGGGACATAGACTGGAACCTGGATCTGATTATGTATGGAAAAGCAACAGAGTCCTGACTCTGAGATAGCAGAGAATTATGGAGTCTCCCCCCAACCCCTTACCATCTGTGGGCTGAATGCTCAGCTCACAGAAGGCTAGTGGCTCCCTTCCAGGTCTGTGCTCTTATTTGTATAACTGGGTTTGCACTGAGAACTGCACTGGATTGGATTCTGTACTCATTTTGGTGCAGCAGAGCTTTCATGCTGATCTTTCAAGTTGTCCTTGTGAGTCCCTGGCCTTAGAGGTCTGGAGTCACACTGCTGCCACATCAGGTGCCTCCCAGGGCACCCAATTGCTCTGTGGGCTGTTCCTGAAAAACTGGAACCTGTTTATACCTGCAATTGTCATGGCCCAGGCTGTGCTGTGGCCTTTTCTAACCCCAGTGTAACAGAACTTTCCCAGGGATCTTCCAAGTTGTCTTGGCCTTGAAAATTGCTTCCCCTCAGTCTTTCTGCGGACCCCACCACTATAGAATTGGGTTAGAGTGTTATTTAGAGGTATTTGGAGTAGTCTGGAGTTCAATTGCCAGGATTTCTTACTATCATTCTGCCATTTTGGCTCTTCCCCATCCTAAATCTACTTTTCAGGGAACTATTTTCTTCATTTAGCTTTTGCAACTCCTTTTTCTGCTTGGTCAATTTTATTTTAAAGGATCTGTTAATTTTTTACATTTTTCCAATTATATTTTTGAAGGAATTATTTTCTTTTTGCATTTGCTCAATTGTATTTTTCAATAATTTGTTTTCTTCAGTCATTTTTTGTTGAAATGTTGTGAGATGTTGAATTTTTCTTGCATTTCTTTTTTCAATTTTTATACTTGATTTTTAAAATTAAATTAAATTAAAAATAAAAATAAAAAAATTCCCACTGGGTTTCATATGTATTATTATTTCTGTCTTCATCTGTTGAGATGGTCTTGTGCTCTGCATTCTCTCTATTAATTTTCTGTAGTCATGACTTTCTCTGATTTTTCTTACAACTTTTGAGTTCTGCCCCTTGGGCCTCAGGGGCCTTGACCCATGCATCTTGTATTGGGGGAATTATCCACTTGCACACCTTCATGTTCAGATTATGAGAGGCTTGTTCATTGGGATGGGGCCATCTAAAGACAGTCCTTTGGTATGAGAAACTAGCAGCTCACTCACTGGACTCACTGGTCCATTTGTGCTGGCTGTACAGGGGGTCTGGGGTAACTATGTTGGAGCCCTCAGCTAGCCTGTGGTACTTCTATCCTGATAGAAAGGATCTAGTGGCCTCTGACTCAAATTTCTGCTGTGACTGAGAGTATCAACTGATTTTCTCTGCACCCCGCTTGACCTGGTTTCAATTCTCTACCCTTCTCTGCTTTCTGCCCTGGTCACCTTCCTTTCCACTTTTCTGGCACATACTCCATTCTGAACTTTTGTGGGTTCTGTCATTTCAATATCCATTTAGAGACTCAATTAGCATTGTTTCTGAGTGAAGCAGGTGAGAGCTTAAGGAAGCTGCTTTCTTCTCTCTGTCAGTTTGACTCGGCTGTGAACTTAAACCACTAGAGCCTTATCTGAATTTACCAATAATTTTTAACACAAGATTTATCTTACATAGTTTAATTTACTTCAGGATCTATCTTTCTATTGGAATAACTAATAAGAACTTATTACCAATCATTTTCATATGTTTATTATTCTAAAGGAATAAGTAATACTGTCCCTCATCTAGATTGTCCCATGCATTTTCTTTTTTGTCGTCCTATTTGTTTCTTTTACTGTCTTTTTACTAATTCTTTTCCAGATTGTAAGATAATAATTTGAAAGCCATTTGTGATAGAATGAATTGTTTTCAATGAAAGATGATTTTGAAGTACATTTAGCTTCACTGAAATCTTCTAAACTGGCATTTGCATTTTTTCTCTGTAATTTTGTCTCTGAGATTTCTGATATTTCAATAGAAATTGTATCTTGCAGAATATTTCAACTCTTACTGCACTTACTGAAATCTTACTGATTGTACACTGTGAAATTTCAGTGTACCTAGTCTTAGTGAAGAATCTTAAAGTGTTCATTTTCCGGAAAAAAACACATACTCTTTATGAAATTATAGCTGTTAATGCCAGCCATTATACTTCTCTCTCCAAGATTTTGTTATTTGAAATAAAAAATACATTATTACAACTTGACATTGTGCTGGATATTGATTTCAAGGATAAAAATACAAAATTGCCAATATGTCTAATGTGTTCTAATGTGTTAAAACCTGGCAGTTACTACAGGATCTGTCTTTGTGAAAGTTTAGGGGGATGATCTTAACATGGTATAAGGTAGGATCCTGTTAACTCAGTTTCCAAAACAAGCCATCCTCCTGCCTAATTTAATCAAAAATCTGTCTTCCAAAACAGGATATTTTCCTACATTGTTGTCTGTCAAGTAACTTGTGGCTAAAGTCAAGCATAAATAAGAGAGTCTTTTTTGTCTGATATAACTGTGTCCCTGATTTTTTTCTTTTATAACAGGTTTTTGTTTTTGTTTTTCCTAACAGTGACCAGTTAAGACATCTGAGTATATTCAAAATGCTAAGTTATCAGAGATGAATATCAATTACAAAACCAAATAGAAAAGAAGAATTTAACATGTCACCCTTTTAAGAATTATGTGCTCATTATGTGACAATAGGTTTTAGGTTTTCATTCAATTTGATATATTGATCAGTGTATACAGATCTTTAGGGAAAGCTAGAACCTCAGGTGTGATGTCTGATGAACACTTTTCAGGGTTACTTTCCATATTTATATCCACCTGATACCCAAGTCTCTTTCACCTATGTTCCCAAGAACTTATAGTACATGTAGTGGCCACAAACCAGTAGAGTTTTGGCAGATGGCCTAAACCAGGTAGCCAAGGGTTTTCAAACCCATCAGGGATATCTATCCTAAGAATATGCAGATTTACTCTGGTGAAATGGGCAAATGAGAATATGTTTTTTTTTCCCCAATAGCCATGAAGGTACTGTGGAATCCTCAGAGGTGGGTTAAATATAAAAGACACTAATCCACTGCATCTTTGTCTAGATCCAATCATCTTGACTTTTGTATTGCCACTGAACTCTGATGACTCTTAAAGAGTGACTCTGATGACTTTGTACAACTCTGATTCACTTAAATCCAATTTATGCATGAGTTGAAAGACATCGTGCATGCCATTTAAAATATTTTACCCACCTCAAAATTCTAGGTTGATGCAGAAGTGAAGAAACATTTGCTAATACAATGGGGATTGTAGTTATAACACTTCAAATAGCAAGCCAGACCAGAGGGTAATCTTCTCACTGACCTGAAGTAGCAGTGAAATTTTGAGTGTATCAGGTGTTTGAGTTGTCTTTTTAAAGAGCTGCTCTACTCACCTCTTGGTATGAGCAAGAGGTTAGACAAGATATGCTAATAATTGAATCCTTCACCAAACATAGTCTTTTTCTACTTACCACAGTAGGTGGAAGTTATGCTTTGTGATTGAGATCCAAAAAATGTACAAAAACTTTTGCAAAGATGACTCTGTTAATCATAGTTACATAGAATGTATTCATGCTTATGGACAACAGGAAATCCAGTACACCTGAAAGTCTTGTAAGAAAACTCAGCATTGCATTCAAATAGCAACTCTGAGTGAAACAAGGCTAATCAATGAAGACTAGTTTCCTGTAGAGCTGGATACATATTTTTATTGTGTGATTATCAGTATGGGGAGTACTGAGAATTTGGTGTGGGTACCACAATAAAACCAATCTAATCAACATGAATGCATGCTTCTGAAAAGGTGTGAAAGACATGTTCATGACAATGTGATTATGATTAGTAGGAAAATGTCACACCAAAATCATCAATGCTTCCACTATGATGATGTCAAATGAGTCAAAGAAAAAATTTATTAAGCTCTAGAGACCATTATTGCTAAGATGCTGAAAGAGGACAAGTTTGTAACTCTGATTAACTTGAATGCCAGAGTATGCACAGACTATCAGCTAAGGTAGGTAGTTCTTACAAGAAATGTAGCAAATAAATATTTACTTAATACTGAAGACTTGTGCATCTTATGACCTCAACACTAGCATTGTTTTCTTTTAATCTAAATGCAGTATAACATCATAGATTTACCCTGACAGTAAACATTGGCACTTAAGGGTCTATATATTTATAAGAAAAGATAGCCAGAACATGAGAGGGACAAAGATGATGCAGGTGCTGAACTGATTCTAGACTTATCATCTTCAAGCTTAACATTATCATTCAACTGCCAGAAGACTTCATGTCAAGAGATAGAGTACTTCTCTGTGCATGAACAGTTTGTTGTAACTTGGAGGAATAGCTGAGCCAAAATACACATGGTGACATTGGAAAACAAAAGGAGTAGACAGTTTTCATATATTTGATGTACAGCATGGTTTAACAAACGTAATTGGGAAATTCCCTAGGTTTACTGCTAAGATAGTTCATCAGTCTCTAAGAAAGAAGTGTGTAACACTATCAATAGTTAAGTCCATGTGAAACTTAGAGATGATGGATTCTTGGCTTATAAAGAAGGCAGATGAACTTCAGTTTTGTACTGATAGTAACAACCCAAATCACTTATTTGATTCTATTAATGGTAATTATTAGACATACAACCATATCAACTAATTATTAGTTATAAAGAAATATACAATTGATAAAATTAGAGACATCTGTACTTCAAATAAGAACTATTTGTATTCAAACTGTTGGAGAGATTTCCAATGTCACATTGATCTAATCAGCTACAGTTATACACACTGTACCATGATCCTAATATAGTGATATATTTTGTCTTCTTTGATCATGAAGGACAATAATCAATTAATATACCTATAATGAGATCTCCTGATCTTGATGAAGACATTATAATGCAAAATTATGAGAAACAAGATGGTACAGTTAATAATGTCAAATGTAAATAATTCTTATGGAATATACAGGCCATGGACATTTTCTAATAATAAGTGATAAAAATTGAATAAAGAATATTTCATATAAAATTGTATTTTTCACACGCTGCATATGCTGATATTCTAGAGTGATTGGGCTTTGATTTGTTAGGATTATTTTTTAATTGCTAATTATGTTAGCCCAACATTTTGATATGTCAAAAAACATTTAAGAAGCTATACTTGAATACTCCCCCCCCCCATTAGATTTAAATCTGAAACAAAAAGAAAGAAAAGACTGTCAGTCTTAAAAAATTAAATGATAAAGGAGTCTATGCCAATTTTTAAAAGTATTCTTAACATTAACTTGCATATATAATTTGGCAAATATAAAATTTTTAACAAGAGGTGTTAATTTTTCAAGTCAGATACACCTTTTTTGTAATATCCTTGTTTTCATCCTGCTATTGGCAGTGTCTATATCAGGTACATGATTAAAATAAAGATAGAACCAGAATGGGGTATGCAAAAACTCAAATTGCTTAAGTTTCAAGTGAACTATGGATTCCTAATTTGATGTTCTTTTTTATAAATTAATTATCAGTAGAATTAGAACCATGAGGTTTGATTTGGTTTTTACCACATGAACTAGTTAATGGAAAAGCAAATTTAAGTGACTGTAATAAAATACATTAAAACGGTTTTGCTTCATCTTATGAACTCCCTCAATTTTCCCCAGGTGAGCATTGGAGGGGAGGGAAACAAGGATGACAAGGGAGAGATGGTAGTCCATCAAGATCTTCAAGTGCTCCACAATACAAATGATTAAATATTCTTCCCGGACCCTAAACCACCCCCACACTTTTGGCACTCAGTAAAAAAAAGGTTCTGATGCTCAAAAGCACCAGGTGATGATAACTTACAGTATTCCCACACACAACAGTCCCTAACATTGCTATTTCTGTAAAGCCTACTTCCCAAAGGTGACTGCAAAAAGGGAGTACATCAATGCGCTGGTCATAGATTGTCTCAAAGACCAAGAGATGGATTGCTATAAGAGTAAGGTTAATGGTTTGGGGTCAGCCCTTCTCAAAATAGCATTGTTATAGGAGAGTATTCAGATTGAAATTTCTGTAATCCCTATTTTCATATATTAAAGTTAAAGCCTTAAAACAAAGACATATTTCACTTTAACCAGAGATACTAATCCACCTTATTTTTGTTTTTTATTCATTGCTTTAACAAATATTATGGAATGATATAATAAATTAATTTTACTATATTTTGATTTCAAAATTTAATCAGGCTAAGTGATTCTTGAGAGGTGTTGCCTCCAAAGAATTAAAGGGGGAACTGAGAAATTAAAACTTTTATAATTTATTTGATTTTAAATTTATTTCATTTTATAACTGATTCAGTATCTGATTAAGCCCTATTTCTACTTCTTTTAAATTAGTCCAGGACTTTAGCTTTCTCCTGTGAGCTGTGCTAAAGTTGAACTTCAATTAATGTAATTAAAAGGAAAGAATTATCATGTTATATATCATTAACTTCAGTAAATACCAAGATATCTTGTATTATCTTTGATTCCTGAAGTTAGATCTAAGAAATATGTTGACCCTAAATTGTCCACACCTCATTAAGGAAAGTCATTATCTCTCTAACAATTTTTTTTTGTTGTCAGGGATTCTGCTGATTGTGAACCACTATCAAAGTTTACAGGTTGCACAACAATTTCATAAATCAATCAGCATTCCCTAATGAGAAAAGGAAGTAGTCTTTAGACTTATTTGAGTTTTAGCTTGAATTCCTCAGTAAATCTAATCATAATGTTCCTGCCCTCTTGGTGATACCGTCCTATTACCAATCATATTGTTTTCTATCTTTGATGCTCCCTGTTCTTTGTTTTCTTATATGTTCCAAAACTATTAAAAGTCTAGTAAATAGTACTTTGACATCCTTGGTCATGGAGAGAAGAATCTGGTCCAATTCATTGTTTACTGCTTGCCTAAATAATAAATAAAACATACTCGGAACTTTGATAATTAATTTACCTTAATTTTCAAACATAATTCTGTGGTGATATAAGAAATAAGAAATATCAATAAGAAAATAAAATCACAAGAAAAACAATGATCAGGATGATATTAGTAAATGTCAACATATAGACATACTTTTTCACATTTAAAATATATTTTATAGATGGCAGTATAAAGGCAGGAACTTGCATTAGTTCTCCCAAACAGACATTTAAAAAGTTTTAAATGATGACTCAAAACAAATTCTAGAATTGTAGAGCACAGAAAAAGATCTTAGAAAGTCAGTGGAAAGGATGTGTGAAAAGAATAGTTTAGTCAAACAGTGTCAGTAAAGATCTGGTCCCAGCAAACGCATGAACAGACTTTGAGAGGCATTGAATCAGCAAAAACAATGATTACTTTCAAGAGCTCTCAGCTCTCAGATGATACAGGGGTCAAACATCTATTCAGAAGAAAATTATAGGGGCATTTTTACTATATGAGGCAGGAATCTATTGCTTTGCTCATATTCAGATCTGGGTCACAGTCCTGAGTGGCATTTCAAGGATGAGGAGGAGTCTAGCATAACAGAACTAGAGGTCACAGGGAAGTAGGGTTCCTCTTCAGAGTTACATGTTAGAAAAGAGTGCTTGTGAGGACCCATGGACCAGAGCAAAGCCAAGGAGAGTAGTAAACAGCCCTCCTTAGATTATACTACCTTAGAAAAACTAAAAACGTACTGGTCCATAGAAGTATTTCTGAAAACCCCCTGAAGTTTGGGAGAACACATCTATAAACCTGGAAGCAGAGTCCTCCTTAACTTGACTTAAAAGTCAAGTAATAAGTTGGGGGAAATGAGCAAACAGAAAAAAATTCTGACCATGTCAAGTCACTATGGTGCAATACAAATTGAAATTAATGCATCATAAAATAGTTTTTGAAAATCAAGTAAGAGAAGTAGAGGAAAAAATTGGAAAGAGAAATGAGAGCTATGCAATAGAATCAAGAAAAATGAGTCACTCTCCCCCTCCCCAAAAAAGAAAAAAATATCCTTAAAAACAGACCAGGTCAAATGGTGAAGCAAGCAAGCACAAAAGTCAATTTGGAAAATAATTCATTAAAATGAAGAATTTGACAAATGGTAGAGGAGGTACAAAAAGAAAGGAACAGATAGTACAGATACACAGTGAAAAGAGACTAGACTTAAAACAGTGGATCTGAATCTATATCCAAAATTACAAGGGACCTTCACCAACACCATTTTTCTCTAAAATCAACAACAGCAACAAAAAAACTTACCTTCTGACTTACAATTTTCTAGCAGTGCTTCACTACTGTGAACCCAGGGAACATTATAGTCTCCAAATGGTGGTAAGTTCAGAGAAGTGATATATAGTTGGTCTATTATCACAATCACATATGAGCAAAAAAGTAGTAAAAATATATATAATATATAAAATATATAATCAAAACATATGTGACCTGAAAAGTTGGTTGGCCAGTCATGAGATCAAGGGGCAAACACTGAGGAACTTTTCTGGTATCTGGTTATTACTTAGAGATCTAGGATGTTCTAAGTATAGAGGCTAAAACCCTATGGAGGGTTAGACGTAGATAATAGTCACATACAAAGAAAAACATGGAGAGGTTGTGTTTTTCACTAATGGAGAGAATATCACAATTAAAAAAATAAGAGATTCATTAAATATATTGTGATTACCTTCTATGATCTAGAGTTGAGTTGTTCTCCTTCTACAGGCCTACAGGAAAGAAAAGAAGAAAACCAAGATCCCTATGGAAATAAGCTTATGAAGAAGGTCACTTTCCTCATCCTTTTTGCTAATGATGAAATTAAATCTGGCTGAGGTTAAGCATCTTGCCCACAATCACACAAATTCTAAATATAAGAGGCAAGATTTGAAATAACTTTTTTCTATGTTTGTTTTGCAGCCAATCTGTGATGCTGAGACATGTGAATTGAGCCTTGAAAAAAATGAGGGATACTCTTGCTATATTAACATATGACCTTTTGGGAATTTTTGTCTTTCTGTTCTGTGTTCAGTGTCTTCTGCTCAAAAGTTAGGTTTTACAATAAATCTCTAAATCTCAATTCATCAGACTCTTATCTCTGAAACATCATAGTCTTAGATGAAAATGAGAGCAGAGATATTGGCCAACAAAATTAATAGAAATTATGTCCACCCAATTCTATATTTTCTATTATCACATCCCAATGTGACTCCTATTAGTGAACTAACATATGAAATTCATTTTAAGAGTAGAAAGACAAGCAGAAAGAGAAGAGGGACAAAGTAGGAACTCTGTTTATTGAGAAATTGTATATAACAAAAGAGAAAGCCTTCTTTCCCTCTTGTTGCTTACCTTAATGCCATTTTATAAGATTTCAGTATTCAGATCTAATCCTCATTTGTCTTCTCATAAGCTTTTTTGATCATGGATTTGCCCCTGCATCTTCTTCAGATGACATGTGACAGCCATGAATCTTCCATTTTATTGGTCACTTTCCTTTGTACTGATCTTAGCATGATTTCTATGACAGTTCTAGTCTCTGTCTTCACAAGCTCAAGAGTTTGCTTGATTTGATCCCTCACACAGATTCACCAGGTACTCAATTAACAGTTGTAAATAGTGGCTATTTAATGAATAGTATTGTTACTCTTGTCAGTTCAGGATTTGAAGAGAATAGTTAAAATAATAGAAATTAAGAATTATTCAAAGAAAGTTTGGTCTTTGACTGGTAATCTGAGGTTTCTCCTAAAAGATTGGGGAAGTAGAGTAGATATAGCTGACAGTCCAGCTTTTCTTCCCCTTAAGGAATTTCTTTCTTTAGTAATATCTTAAACTAGAATTTTTAATGCTTTCTTATTCCATGGACCTCTTTAGTAGTTTAGTGAAACCTAAGGAAACTGTTGCAGAAAATGCAATTTTTTTAAAATAATGTATACCTGAAAGTCTAAATTTCATTTTGAGATTAATGAAAAAAAATATTTTTAGGTTTTTGCTAGGCAAATGAGGTTAAGTGGCTTGCCTAAGGCCACACAGCTAGGTAAATACCAAGTGTCTGAGGCTGGATTTGAACTCAGGTATTCCTGACTCCAAGGCTTGTGATTTATCTACTGTACCATATAGCCACCCTGAAAAATATAATTTTTAATTCAAATTAATATACCTCTACAAACTATCAACATACCACCCAAATGATCAGTAGAATGTAGTAATGTATTCTTGTTTAAGAAGTATATAATGAATCCCTAAAAGGCTTACCTCCAGGGTTTTACACTCTAGAAAACTAATTCAAGAATCTGACATCTGGGGACTTTTTGCCATCTATGAGATATTTTTTCCTTCCCTTACAAATATGATGGAATATGCTTTATTCTATTAACTTCTGTCTTGGGTTTCCACACTTTTAAAATTATTAACTCACTAGAACTATGGATACAGTCTCTAACTTAAGTCCATCTATATATATATATATATATATATATATATATATATATATATCATCTATCTCTATCTATCTTTATCTCTATCTCTATCTCTATATCTAATCTACGTCTACATCTAAGTCTATGTCTAAGTCTATATCATCTATATCTATCTATATCTATCTATCTCTATCTCTATCTCTATCTAAACTATAACTATATCCATATCTATACCTATATCTATATCTGTATCTAATCTATATCTCTATCTAATCTCTATCTCTATCTCTATCTCTATCTCTGTATCTACATCTATCTCCAGAGAGAGAGAGATAAGAGAGAGAGAAATATGTAGATATAGATAAATGTATGTGTCTGTATACATAATTGGGTGTTTTCCCACCATAATTCATGTAAGATTAATGAAGAAAAATGATTGCACTTTTTTGCAAACAAAAAGTGTTTCATAGTATTTAATAAAAATGTCACAATTTTTAAAATTGCTTTTTAAGTTCTCTTCATGATAATTGTCTATTTCTTTCCAGTTCTCTGATTGTCTGGATAGTTTGTTATTAATATGTAAGATTTTTTTCCCCTTCTCTGTGTTATTGTGAAGTTCAAGTGAGATATTTCAATGCAACTGATTTTTTTCCCTTATATGCGATTTCATCATTCTAGTCATTCAAGATGATTTGGAGGTCACCCACAATAGTTTATGTAGTCCTAGGACTAGGACTTGACTTGAGTTCACTTGAATTGAGTTAAATGTCTCCACTCGAACAAACAAAAATTTAAGTTTCAAAATTATAAGTATTTCCTTTCTATGTGAAATTTGCTCATAACAATTCAGTAACTGAGGCATAGGGGGTTTGAAAAGAGGATTTGGTGTGACAGAAAACAAACTTTCAAATTGGAAGGCTGTAACTGAAAATGTGTAGGACTGTGAAACATCACACTCTAAAGTTAGAAAACACCAGGGTCTGCTGGGTGTCGTGAAAGTTCCTCATGTTCTCTTGTGATAAAAATAATTTACATTTATGTTCACAAGCTTTTCCCTCCAAATTTCTGCTAAAATATTGCTTTTCCATTTTTTGTGATGTGGGATATGTTTAGTTCCCTTAACTTCTACAGTGTGTAAATGTTATAGGTTGCTAAGAGTAACCTCAGTTTCTAAGATAAGAAGTATAATATCCAGATTTTAAACAACAATTAAGCAAGCAGGTAGAAGCCAATGGAAATAAAAAGAGGGTGAAAATGATTTTCAATGACATAAACTGTCATAACAGCATTTTAGGATGCATTATAGGTCCTGGTCCTTTAAGGTACTGTACTATATCTAGGTATTTATTTCATTAAAACATTTTCTCCTCATGATGACTTTCAATCCTCCAGTCATATCTTACATTGTTAATATAGAATGATAAAGAGTCAATTTTGCAATGTCAGTAGAGACAATCTTTGGAAAGTTCTTTCAGGTTTCCGTGTTGAATCCTGACTCAGTGATAAACTGTTTATTCTCTTAGAATAAACCTAGGTAAGTTTGGGGGAACTCTTTAATGGGAAGTTGTCCACCAGATGATAATTTTTATTAGCCATGGATACCATCAAAAAGATAAAAATTAAAGAATGGTTCTCAGTCTTATGTAAAGATAACTGTTATTCTATAGCAAACGTGGCATAGAAAGAAAAAGGATGAAAGATGCTAAGAATCATTTAGTATTCTATAAACAGTAGCTGTTGATGTTCTTAAAGTGTGACCTTATTCAATGACCAAATATTCTTAAAGGTATTATATCTGATCTATATTGACATTCTCATTATAAATTACAATAAGAGGCCTTAAGACATTGTAAATGAACAGAAATATAAAAAATAGGTTCTCCAAGGAGATATTGTGAAGAGCATACAGCATTATTTTCACCATATGCTAAATTTTCATGGGCCACTTGGTCATTTCTGTTAGTAGGGTTGACATTAAGCAAATGTAAACAGGCTACCATGACAGCAATTACAGATGGAACTTGACAATGTTCTCCAAACTAAGTCAAAAAAAATTTGATAAGATCATTGTATGGATGGGAACATGGAGGGTAAAAAAACCAGAAAATGTGTTTTAAGTTAAGGAAATATAAGAAGCTAAAAATTCAGAGAATTTTTTTTCCTTAAATGCAATTTCATCATTCTAGTCATTCAAGATGATTTTGGAGGTCACTCATGATCTGAGGTCACCATAATCTGACAATTTTTCCTATAACATAAATATTTGCATCATATATATATAGAGGAGATATGTCAGTCAAGGTAGATAATTGAGAGGGTGTAAGTCTAACCTTTTTTTTTTAGTTTTTTTTTTGCAAGGCAGATGGGGTTAAGTGGCTTGCCCAAGGCCACATAGCTCAGTAATTATTAAGTGTCTGAGACTGGATTTGAACCCAGGTACTACTGACTCCAAGGCCAGTGCTTTATCCACTATGCCACCTAGCTGCCCCAAGTCTATCTTTTTCTTTGTCATATCCAGACATCAATGCATTCCCGAAATAAACTAATAGAAGCATCAAGAAACAAAGAGAAGGGAAGAAATAATTTCTCATAAGATAATTTATTAGAGACAGCAATAGTGAGAGAATGCCATGTTATAATAGGCTTAAGATGTCTGACTGAATATGTCTTTTCCACTTTTGATATTATGGCAAGCTAGAATGTCCATTCAAAATTGTTTAAGCTGGATCTTCCCAAAGTTCTGAAAGAGAAAGAATGTGAATGTGCCCAGCACTACACTTTGTATGGGCAGGAGAGAGCAGGTGGCATTGAATTGGGAGGTGCCTAGAAGCGCCTAGCACCTTGACCTTAACCTTTTCGGTAATTCAAAGGAAGGTTTTTCAGGCTTGTATGTTGAATGGAAGGATGGTTGTCCTTTCCACAGTCTGAGAAAACAGCAGAACTTCACTAAAGGTAAATAAACAAAATCCTATAGAACACTAGGAAATTGACTCCATATCTAGTGTAATTTGTCTAGTCTGCTTTGTGAAGTTTGACTAATGCCAAAATCAAGGGATTTACTAAATTAAAATCTGTCCATTTAATCTCTGTCATGAAATTGCATCAGGATTTATTTTTAACCCATTTCTTTAAAGCTCCAAGGAGATCCCACAGGAAAATGGTGGTCATTCTGAGGATAACTCTTAGGGAAATCTCTCATACTCCAATCTCCTCATAGTTACTCATAAGCACACTTGTACCCCCTTTAGTTAAAACTTTTGTTAAAACACCACCCCCTTTCTAATTCATTCTTATGACTTCATTCTATTTTTTATTTATTGCTTCTTCTTTTCTTTATTGTTTTAACAGGATATTTTTTCTTACTCAAGGTCATTTTAAATTTCAAGTTTATCTCCAAGGACACACATAACCATCCCAATTTGATGCCATCCATGAACTTAATGAGCAAGCTCTTCCCTTTATCATTTCAATCACTAAAAAAATATAGTAATGGACCTAGGATGACTTCAGAAGCATCACTCAATATCCACCCCCACCCCTCTGGGTAGTGCATAACGATTAATAACTACTCTGTATGACCTTCTGAGAAGTTGTGCACTCATACTCTAATAGTGCATTATAAAAGATACTTTTCTAGCTCCTTAATTAATGTCACAAGAGGCAGAATTAAAAGCCTCACTGAAGTAAAGATCTCATATCTATTGCTCCCTTTTAACTATCAGAACTATCACTTTATTATAGAGGGAATCAGATTAGTCTGACAATTTATTTCTCATAAAGCCACATCTCTTGGTCTGCATCACCTTCAACTTTGATATGTTTACAAATTGAGAATCAGCAAGGACATGGGACTCATAGTAGGCTCTGTGCTACAAAAGGTAATTGTTTTGGATAGGAAGTTCTCAGCTTCCAGAAGAAAAATTATTATGATTTTTACATAAAGATGAAGGATCATTTACAATCAAATATTTGTTCATCATATTTCAATTTTCGTGATAATTAGATGACTTCTTTTTTTTGTATTGTTTTTTAATGTCCCATTACAAATGCTTATACAAAGAAATGGAAAACATCCCCAAATCTGAAAATCATAATGATAAAGTAATTAGGGTGTCTCATAGATTAGACTTAAAAATCTACTTCCCTCATTTTTTACATTAATTTAATTTTTTTTTATTTAAGGCAATGGAGTTAAGTGACTTGCCCAAGGTCACACAGTTAGGCATTTATTAAGTGTCTGAGGCCAGATTTGAAGTCAGGTCTTTCTGACTCCAGGGTCAGTGCTCTATCCATTGAACCACTGAGCTGCTCCTATTTTTTTTACATTAACTTAAAGGAACCCTGTCAAGATAGTACTGGAAATATATACTTCCATAACGTTTGCCTTTTACTGCAGCATTTACTTCAAGAAAAGTAGTGAAAACATTTTAAAAAGTAGATTTTCTTCAGAAAATATATACATGACAATCCATTGAAAAATACAGAATTAAGTGCTTTTTCTATAAAATATGTTTAAGCATATTACTGAAAAATTCAATAATAACTCCTTCCTTTTAAAAATCCAAAATTATATTATTAGTAAATTTAATCAATTGATTTTAACCTCAATCAATTTATTATTGTTATGAAGCATAAATGTGGATTTGGGTCTTGCACTCATATACTTAATGTTTCAAGGAAGATCCACAGTATCCTCCCACCAAAATTATAACATTAAAAGGGGATAAAATTTGAACTTTTAGCATTTCTTTATTTCTTGCTATAATACTGTCAAGCCAAATAACATTTCAAACTCTCAGTTTTTTCATCAGTAAAATAAAATTATTGTGAAAGCTTTTAGCCTTCTGAGTCTTTTTCCCCCTCTGTAAAATTAGGGTACTGAGCTTGATGAATGACTATTGACTTGTCTTTTAGCATTAAACCAAGGTGGGTGATATATTAGAATTTACCAATATGGAAACTGAGCTTCAGAAACTATACTGACCTGTCCATGATCATATGGATGACCTTTCTCACTTCCTTAGCATCATTAAACTTTAGTATTTAATGATCCACATATCATAACTTTTTTTACAAATAAGAGGAACTACTTTTGCTGGACAAGTTTCCCAAGTATTTTAAAAAATAATTTCTTTTAAAGACCAAGTCATTGTCTTGACGTAACATATTGAAAAAGATATGTCACCTTTGCCAACAGTCATAACATGTTGCAGTCAAACTTTATTTGTGATAGGGCCTCAAGAAAGGAATAGGTATCTACATGTATACTTAAACTAATGAAAAGCTAAGGTTGAACATTGATATTCAAAAATATTAACTTGTTCACCTTTCATAACTTCAGCATATACACTGAATATCCAAAGAAATCATTGAAATAAATATCCTTTCCATGTTGTAAGAAAATGATCTCATTTGTCTTATTTAGAGCAGCTCAAAACCTGGAGCTTAATGAACTGAAAAATAGCTTGAGGTGATTGCCAAATGCAGATTATCTGCATTTGCACACTCCTCCTCTTCCTTTTGATCTTCAAAATTAAATATACAAATTGATTTGTGTATAAAGCAAAATCTACAATGTAGGACACTTCTGAAGGAAGGTCCATTTTAAGTATTTAAGGTAATGTGATTTTTATTTAAAGTGAAAATCTTTATCCTTTATATAATTTCAATGTCTTATTGAATCATTTTGAGCATTCAATCAATCATTTCATAGGTAAGGCCAGCTATAATGTGGCTAAAACGTCAGGTTAACCTTCAGTGGATGTAATTGACATAATGTATTATTCAAAAGGCATTAAAGGACATTGAAATAAAGTGTACAGTTTGGAAGCAGAGAGAAGTGGCAGAGATTATATCCTCCTAGGTCACAGAGAGAATGTGATCTGATGATCATATGTGAAGTCAGCACTTGTAATGGGAGATTGAAATAATGATCACCAGTTAATGTGATAGCTCAGGGTGGAGAAAAGAATGCTGTGATAAAGGGCATGACAGATTGTGTCAGTGAAGGAGTGACACCTCAAAAACAGGAAGGGGTAATGACATTTAATTCTGGTGCAGTGGTCCTTGGTTGCTCAAATGATAGTAGGAGAAAAAATGTCATTGCATGTTTAATTCAATTTTTCCCTTGAGTAAGAGAAAAACTAAAAAGTTGATGTAAGATTGGAAGTTGATGAAATGATTAAATACATGAATGGATACCAGGATTTTAGCATAATATTCAAAGAAATATTTGGTGAAATAATTCTGAAGTTGGTTGACATTTGGAAAGACAAGCATATCCTATTAAAGGGGGCTTCTAGTGCCTCTGGCAGATTTAAAAATGAAAAGAGATGAAATGTAGGTCTGTCTCAACCAGCAATTATCATCTCTTTACTTATTGTAACCTAATCATCTAGTATCATTCTAGTTACTGATCTCAGAGTTCTATTTTATCAGAGTAGTATTTAGTGTACAAAATTACCATTGTTTGGAGTCAGATAAAAAAGGTTTGTTTGATTCTGTCTCTGTTATTTGGTAGCTAAATGTCCTCAATGAAGTAATGCAGCTTTTCTGTTTCTTGGTTTCTTTCTCCCTAAAATGAAAGCAAAAAACAATTGCATGATAACAGGGTTTTTTCATCTTTTTTAATCTTTGGAAATCTAATGAAACTTATTAATCTCTTCTCAGAATAATTTTTAAGTACATAAAAATATATAGGATTATAAAGACAATCAAGCATATTGAAATATATTATGAAGCTAGCTTATGAAACTAGCTTTGTTGTTGTTTTGTTAAGTCTGAATCTTCATAATTTCATTTAAGGCTTTCTTTTTTGTTTTTTTCCCATTTACATGCGAAAATAGTTTCCAACATCCACCCTTTTGCAAACTTTTGAGTTCGACATTTTTCTGTCATGGTTTCTTCCTTCCCCATCCCCATGGCAGTAAGCAATCTGATATAAATTATAAATGTATAATCATATTGAACATATTTCCATTTTAGTTGTATTGTGAAATGTGAAATGTAGAACTAAGTGTAAAAATGAGAAAGAAAAAACATAAAAGAATTTTTAAAAAGTGAAAATAGTATGCATTCAGACTCCACAGTTTTCTCTGCATGTTGATAGCAATTTCTATAACAAGTCTCTCAGCATTGTCCTTGCTCACTGACCTGTTTTATTTGTTTTGTTTTTGGAAGGCAATGGGGTTAAGTGACTTGCCCAAGGTCACACAGCTAGGTAATTATTAAGTGTTTAAATTCAGATTTGAACTCAAGTCTTCCTGACTCTAGGGCTGGTACTCTATCCACTACACCACCTAGCCACTCTTGCTTGCTGACCTGTTGAGAGGAGCTGTGTCTATCAGAATCGATTGTCTCACAATGTTACTCCTAATATGTACAATACTCTCTTCGTTTTGCTCACATCATTCAACATCAATTCATGTAAGTTTTCCCATGTCTTTCTGAATCCCAGCTATTCATGATTTCTTACAGAACAATAGCATTACATAACATCCATATACCATAACTTGTTTAGTCATTTCCCAATTCTTTACCACTACAAAAAAGAGCCCCTGTGAGGGGCAGCTAGGTTGTGCAGTGACTAGAATACCAGTCCTGGAGTTAGGAGGACCTGAGTTCAAATGTGACCTCAAATACTTAACACTTATTTACCTGTGTGACTTTGGGCAAGTTCCTTAATTCCACTGCTTTGCAAAAAAACAAAAACACAATTCATAGAAACAAGAGTTCCTATAAATATTTTTGTACATGTTACCTCTATTTAATGATATCTGTGGAATACCGACTTAGTATCAGTAATATCAAAAGATATACACTGTATTCTTGCCACTGGAATGCTTTGAAATTGGTCTCCAAAATTCTTACATCAGTTTACAACTCTATCAAAAGTGCCTTAGTACCCTAGTTTTCCCACATTCTCTCCAACATTGATTGTTTTCCTTTTTTCTTATTTTAGGCAATCTGATATGTGTGAAGTGGTATTTCAGATTCATTTTAATTTTCATTTCTTTAGTCAAGAATGATTCGGAGAACTTTTTTTATATGACTCTAATAGCTTCAATTACTTCAGCTGAAAACTGTTCATTTTCCTTGACCATTTATTAATTGGATAATGACAAATTCTTATAAATTTGAATCAGTTCTCTAAATAATTTAGAAAAGAGTTCTTTAGCAGAAACACTAGCTGTGAAAATTGTTTCCCAGCTTTCTGTATTCCTTCTAATATTGGTTGCATTGATGTTATTTGTACAAAACTTTTTAATTTAATGTAGTCAAATTATTTGCAATTTATAATTTCTCTGTCTCTCCTTTGTTCATAAACTTCTCCTCTCTCCATAGTTCTGACAGACAATTTCTCATTCTCCTAATTGGTTTTTGGAATCACTTTTTATGCCTAAATCCTCTACCAATTTTGAACTTATCGTAGTATAGAGTATGAGACATCAATCTCAGTCTAGTTTCTATCATACTATTTTCCAGTTTTCCCAATAACTTTTGTGAAATATGACATCTTATCTTATCTAGAGTCTTTTAATTTATCATACATCAGATTAGTATAGTCATTTGATACTGTGTCTTGTGAACCTAACATTTTCTGCTAATCCATCATCTGTTTCTTAGTCAATACCAAATAGTTTTGATAACTTCTGCTTCATTACTCAAGTTTAGATCTGCTCAAGCTAGACCACCTTACTTTGCATTTTAAAAATTCATTCCCTTGGTGTTCTTGATAATTTGTTTTTCCAGAAAAAATTGCTAATTTTTTTTCTAGCTCTATAAAATAATTTGGGGTGGTTTGATTGATATATCACTTAATAATTTAATTAATGTAGGTAGAGTTGTAATTTTTATTATATTAGCTTGGACTACCTATGAGAAAGTGATAAAGTGATATTTTTCAATTGTTTAGATTTGACTTTATTGTGTGATTATAATTATAATTAAATTCTTATACTCCCTGGGTTTGTCTTGGCAAGTAGACTCTCAAATATTTTATTTTATCTTCAGTTTTGTCTTTAGCTATTTCTGTTTTTAGTTTGTTTGTTTTTTTAGTTTTTGCAAGGCACTGGGGTTAAGTGGGTTGCCCAAGTAGGTAATTAGTAAGTGTCTGAGGCCAGATTTGAACTCAGCTACCCCTGACTCCAAGGCCAGTGCTCTATCTACTGTGCCACCTAGCCACCCCTGTCTTCAGTTGTTTTTAATGGAACTTCTCATCTCTTACTGCTGGGCTTCATAAATAATGTATAGAAATACTGAAAATTTATGCAGGTTTTCTTATATCCTGTAACTTTGCTAAAGTTTGTCCAGTGTTATAGTTGAATGCAGTCTTATAGTTGAATTTTTAGAATTCTTTTATATCATGCTGTCAGTTGTAAAGAGGGGGAGTTGTAATTCCTATCCATTCATAGTATATTATACTGGTGATAACATTCTATAATCACTTTGCTAATTTTTCATTTAAAATTATTGCATCTACATTTATAAGGGAAATTTGCCTATTTTCTTTCTTGGTTTTTGATCTTCCTGATTTATGCATCAGCTCTATATTTGTGTCATAAAAGGAATTTGGAAAATCCAATTCTTTGTCTATTTTTTTCAATAGGTCATATATTATTGGAATTAAATGAGTTTTTAAAAAATTAGGATGAATCTATCTGAGCATGGAGATATATTTTTTAGGAAGTTCTCTGATGCCTTGTTCAATATCTTTTCTTTCTAAAATGGGATTATTTAAGTTATTTCTTCTGTTTATCTGGACAATTTTTATTCTTGTAAATATTCATCCATTTCATTTAGATTGTGAGATTTATTGCCATATAGTTGGGAAAATAGCTCAGAATTATGGTTTTACTTTCTTTTTATTAGTGGTGAATTCACCCTTTTCTATTTTGATACAGACAATTTGATTTTCTTCTTTCTTTTTATTTGCAATTAAACAATGAATGTTTGATTTATTATCATAGAACAAATTATGTTTTATTTATTTATTTTATTTTATTATTTATCATTTTATTTACTAATTCAATAGCTTTCTTACTTTCAATTTGTATTAATCTCTCCTTTGATTTTCACTATTTCTATTTGTTATTTTTCTAATTATTTTCTAATTGTTATTTTTAGTTATATGTCCAATTCATTGTTCTCCTTTTTCTTTAATTTATTCATGCATACATGAGTTTCTTTGGTGCATCACAACATTTTTGATATGTTGTTTCATTATTGTCATTCTCTTGTATGAAATCATTGATTCTTCCTATGATTTGTTGTTTGACCCACTCATTCTTCAGGATTAGTTTACTTAATTTCAAATTAATTTTTATTCTATCTTTTCTGGTCTTTTATTACATGAATTTTTCATTGCATCAGAAACTGAGAAAGATTTATTTAAAATTTAACTTTCTGCTTTTGATTATGAAGTTTTTGGCCATCAAATTTTTTACAGGTGCCATATACCACTGGGGAAAAGATATATTCCTTTCTATTTCCATTTAATTTTGTCCAGAGTTCTAATATCTAACTTATCCAAGCTTCTGTTTACCTTCTTCACTACCTTCTTGGTTATTTTGTGGTTATTTGATCTAATTTAGAGAAAAGGAGTTTGAGGTCCCCTATTAATATAGTTTTGCCACCTATGTTTTCCTCTTACTTAACTTCTACTCTTAGAAATTGAATGCTATATCACTGGGTGAATATAGTGCCCTTTAACAAGATGTCTTATCCTTCCTTATCACATTTAATTCATCTATTTTTGCTTTTGCTTTTTTTGAAAATAATATTGCTTCCTTGCTTTATTTTTACTTCATTTAAAGCATAATATAAACATGTATGTATACCCACATTATATATAATATATAGTATAAGATATACACTATATATATATATATATATATATATATATATATATGCATATTTGGATGCATTTCTAACTACATGAAAAGATAGTTTTGAACAATCATTTTAATAAGAATTTGAGGTTTATATTTTTTCTCTCTCCCTCCCTACTCTCCCCCCATCCCCCTGACAGAGAGCAGTCTAATACAGGATATGCATGTATACCTATGCTACTCATATTTTCATATAAATAAAGTTGTGAAAGAAGAATGAGAATGAGAATAAATATGAGAGGATAAAAAGGTAGCATAAAACAAATTTTAAGAATGGAAAAAATATGCTTTGATTTGCATTCAGACTCAAAGTTACTTCTTTAGATGTGGATAGTATTTTCAGTCACATCTTTAGATTTAGTGTTTGATTATTGTACAAATGTGATGAACAAGATCATCATAATTGACATGTTCTTGTTTCTGCTTACCTTCACTCAGCATTAATCCCTGCAAATCTCTCCAATCTTTTCTGAAGTCCTGCCTCACATGATTTCTCACAGAAAAATAGTATTCCATCACATTTATACATCACAAATTGTTCAACCATTTCCCAAATGATGGACATTCCCTCAATTTTCAGTTCTTTACTACCACAAAATGAGAAGCTATAAATATTTTTACTTGTGTGTTTTTTTATTCTTTCTTTTGCTCTCTTTGAGGTGCAGACCTAGTAGAGGCATTGTTGGATCAAAAAGTAAACTTAGTTTTATTGCCTTTTGGGAGGTACTTCCAAATTGCTTACCAGAAAGATTGGATAACTTTACAACTCCACCTACAATGCATGTATCCCAATTTTCCCATATTCATTCCAACCTTGATCATTTTCCTTTTTAGTCATATTGACTAATCTGATGTGGTACCTCAGAGTTATTTTAATTTGCATTTCTCTAATCATTAATGATTTAGAGCAGGGCTGTCCAAAATGCTGTCCACAGTTGCTTGCAGCCTGCAATGCAATTTTATGCAGCCTCCTTATGGATTTAATAAATGCTTTAGTAAATGAAGTCAAGCTACCTGCAAAGCTCTCACTATATTGGCAAATCAAATTATACTGTTTACTGTTTCATACAGCCCTGATTTAGAGCATATTTTCATATGATTATAGATAGCTTTAGTTTCTTCATCAGAAAACTACATTTTCTTATCTTTGACAACTTATCATTAGAGAATGACTTGTATTCTTATAAATCATATTCAGTTCTTATATATTTTTGAAATGAGTCTTTTATCAGAAGAAGTGGTAAACATGTTCCTCAATTTACTGCATTTCTTTTAATCTTGGTTTCATTGGGTTCTTTATGCAAAACTTTTTTATTTTAAAATAATTAAAAATATCCATTTTATACTTATAATAGTTTTGATTTCTTGATTGGTCATAAAATCCTCCCCTTTCAATAGATCTGATAGATAAACTATTCCTTGTTCTCCTACGTGGCTTATAGTATCTCCTTTTATGTGTAAATCTGTAATCATCTTGACCTTATCTTGGTATAGTGTGTGAGATACTGGTTTATGACTAGTTTCTATCATATTAATTTCTTTTTTCCCAGTAGTTTTTGTGAAAAAAGAGTTCTTATCCCAGAAGCTGGAGTTTTTTGATTTATCAAGCAATAGATTACTATAGTCATGTGCACCTAATCTATTCCACTGAGGTATCATTGTATTTCCAAGTCAGTACTAAACAGATTTGAGGACTGATGTTTTATGAAATAATTCTAGATCTGTATAGCTAAACTACCTTTCCTTTGCAATTTTCCATTAATATTCTTGATATTATTGACCTTTTGTTCCTCCATATGAATTTTGTTCTAATGTTTTTCTAGTTCAATAAGTTGTTTTTTTTGGTGTTTAATTTGCATGGCACTGAATAAGAAATTTAATTTAGGCAGAATTTTCATTTTTACTATATTAGTGCAGCCTACCATGAGCAATTGAAATTTGACCAATTATTTTTATTTGATTTTATTTGTATGAAAAGTGTTTCATAATTATTTTATATGGTTTCTGAGTTTGTCTTGGCAGATAGATTCCCAAGTATTTTATATTTTCTATAGTTACTTCAAATGGAATTTCTTTTTCTATTTGTTTCTAGGTGTTTTGTTGGTAATATATAGAAATGCTGAAAATTTCTGAGGGTTTAGTTTATATCTTCCAACTTTAGGAAAGTTGCTAATTGTTTCAAGTATTTTAATTGATGTTCTAGAATTTTCTAAATGCCATTTTATTTGCAAAGATTGAGAGAAGTAATTTTTTTAATTTTTTCCTGTTTTTGCTAAAACTAATATATCTAATATGATATTGAAATGGTGATAGTCAGCATCCTTGGTTCTCCCCTGATCTTATTGAGAATGCTTCTAGTTTATTTCCAGTAAATATAATACTTGCTATGGGTCTAAGTTATTTACTGCTTATTATTTTAAAGGAAATCCCATCTATTTCCATGCTTATGTGGGCATTGTATTTTGACAAAAATATATTTTATACATACACATTCATTTTCAACATGTATTTAAATAATTAGATGATTTGTTTCTTATTGATATCCTCAATTATGCTAATGGTTTTCCTAATATTGAACCAACCCTTCATTCCTGGATAAATGTTACTTCATCATAGCATAATATCGTACAGAAAACATGCTGTGATTGCTTTGCTAAAATTTTATTTAAAATTTTGTATCAGTACTCATTAAGATAATTGTCCTACAATTTTCTTTCTGTTTTAACTCTTCCTGTTGTAAATATCAGTTCCATATTAATATCATATAAAGAATTTGACAGATCTTCAAATTTTTTCAAATAGTTTATATAAAATTAGAGTTAATTATTGCTATTTAATGTTTGTTAAAATTCATTTGTGAATCCAGCTGAAGTTGCAAATTTTTTCTTAGGGTGTCCATTGATGGTTTATTTAATTTCTTTTACTGAAATGGAATTAATTAAATATTTAATTTCCTTTCTCTAGGAAATTTATATTTTTTCCCCAGAAAGCAATTCTTTATTACAGAGGATTAAAAAAAGAGAGGGCAGAAAATAAACCATATAAATTGACATATCCCCCAAAGTATGACAATATATGCAGTACTCCTGCTTCACCCCCTTGATTCCCCACCTATGCATAGAAATATGTAAGGGGAAAAGTGAGGGATTTTTTCATACTTCTTCTTTGGGACCACAGATAGTTATTAAAATCATACAACATTCAGGTTGAATTGATTTATAGTGGTTATTCTTTCTATTTACATTTGTAGTCTTTGGGTCTTTGGGTATATTTGTTTTCTTGTATTTTAATTTGTTTCAACTCATACAGATATTTCCAAAGTTCTTCATAGTCATCATATTCAGGTTTTCTTACAACACAGTAGCATTTTTTTATATTCACGTGCCATAGTTTGTTTAACCATTTCTCTAATCAAAGGATATCTACCTTGTTTCTAATTTTTTGATCTTTCAGAGAGGGCTGAACCCTATACTTGAAGATCAAACTATTTCTTCAGATCTGGGTGTTTCAACAGGAGCATTTGAAATTCCCCTGTTCCACTGAAAGTCTATCTATTGGGTTAAAAACACTCTTCGATAAAAAAGGTTCAGAGAATTGAAAATTAGTATGGTAGAAACTTGGATTAAACCAACTCCTCACACCCTATAGCAAGATAAGATCAATATAAAAAATATATAGTTTACCTGTAAGATCTATGGAAAGGGAAGCAGTTTATGACCAAGAAAGAGATGGAGAACATCACTAAAAACAAGCAAGATAATTTCAATTACATTAAATTAAAATGTTTTTGCACAGACAAAATCACTGTAACCAAGATCAAAAGAAATGTAGTAAATTGGGAAACAATTTTTTCAACTAGAATTTCTGACAATGGAATCATTTCTAAATTATACAAGAGAACTGAGTCAAATTTTCAAAAAAAAAACCCCAAGCCATTACCCAATGGACAAATGGTAAGGATATGCAAAGGCAATTTAGTGAAGAGGAAATCAAAGTAATCCATAGTCATATGAAAAATAGCTCTAAATCATTACTTATTAGAGAAATGCAAATTAAAGCATCTCTGAGGAACCACCTCACACCTCTCAAACTGGCCAATATGGCCAGAAAGGACAATGATCAGTGCTGAAAGGGATGTGGGAAATCTGGGATACTAATGCATTGGAGCTGTTAACTCATCCAATCTTTTTGAAGAGAAATTTGGAATTATGCACAAAGGGCAATAAAAACGTGCATACCCTTTGATCCAGCAATACCAATACTGGGTCTATACTCTGAATAAATTAAGAAAAAAGGTAAAAATATCACTTTTACAGAAATATTCATAGCAACCTTGCTTGTGATGGCAAAGAATTGGAAATTGAGTGATTGTCTTTAATTGGGGAATGGCTTAACAAACTGTGGTATATGTATGTCATGGAACATTATTGTTGTATTAGAAACCAGAAGGGATGGGGACTCAGAGAAGCCTAGAAGGATTTGCATGAACTGATGTTGAGCAAGGTGAACCAGAAAAGCATTGTACATCCTAACAGTAACATGGGGGTGATGAGCAACCTTAATGGATTTGCTCATTACATCACAGCAACAATCAGGCACAGTTTTGGGGTATCTCGTATGGAGAATATCATCTGTTTCCAGAGAAAGAATTGTGAAGTTTGAACAAAGATTCTTACTTTTAATTTAAAAAATGTTTTCTTATTATGTACTTTTTGCTATCTCTTATACTTTACTTTTCTTCCTTATGGATATGATTTCTCTCTTATCATATTCAGCTTAGATCAATTTATACCATGGAAATAATGTAAAGACTAACAAATTGCCTTCTGTCGGGAGTGGGGAGAAGGGAAGCAAGATTAGGGGGAAAATTGTAAAATTCAAAATAAATACAATCTTTCTTTTATTAAAAAAGAAAAAAATAACATAGATTGCTAAGATATCTTAATTGGAAATGATAAATGTTGGAGAGGGTGTGGGAAGAATGGGATATTAAAGTACTATTATTTGAGTTTTGATCTAATATAACCATTCTGCAGAGCAATATAGAATTATTACCAAAAAGCAACAGAACTGATCATGCCCTTTGATCTAGCAATACCAATATTAGGCCTATAGCCAAAAAAATTTTTTAAAATGCTATGTCTCACATGTCCAAAAATATTCATAGCAACTCTTTTTTTGGTGGTAAAGAATTGGAAATTGAGGGAATCCTCATCAATTGGGGAATGACTGAACAAGATATGATATATGAATGTAATGGAGTAATATTGTTCCAAAAGAAAGAGTAAATGATTGAATTTTAGAGAAGAATGGAAAGAATTACATAAACTGATGCTGAGGGAAGGGAGCAGAACCAATAAAGCATTGTATACATTAACAACAACATTATGAAATGATCAACTATGATGGCTGGAGCTTCTCTCAGCAGTTCAGAGATTTAGAAAATGCTGGGAGACCTATTATGGACAATGCCATCCACATTCAGGGAGAAAAAAAAACAGCAACAAAAAGCCACAGTATCTGAATGAATATTATGTTCAATTAAAAAAAAAACTTCTCGTGTTTTTCCTTCCTAACCCATTGTTTTCTTTCTTTTCATTAGGTCCTAATCCCGCTTATAAAAAATGACTAATATGTGGGCATGTGGAACATGGGTGTACATGTACAACTTTTACCAGACTGTTTGTCACTAAAGAGGGTTGTGATGGAAAGGGAGGGCAGTGGAAAAATGTGTAACTTATGAACAAGCAGGTGGATGGATGTTGAAAGTCTTTCATGACATGTAATTGAAAAAATAAAAATAAAATTTATATTAAGAAAAAATGAAAGTCCATATTTTTCCCATGGAAAAGAATGTTCAGTTTTGCTGGATAGTTGATTTTCAGTTGCATTCCAAGCTCTTTTGCTTTCTGAATAATATATTCCAAGCCCTATGAGCACTTAATGTGGATGTTGCTAAGTATCCTGTGTAATCCTGACCGTAGATCCCCAATATTTGAATTGTTTCCTTTTTGCTTTTGATATTTTGTCATCAACTTGGGAGTTCTGGAATTTGGTCATAATATTCCTGGTAGTTGTTTTTTGGGGGGATTTCTTTCTTGGGGTGATCAGTGGATTCTCTCAATTTTTTTGTTGCCTTATGCTTCTAGGATATTAGGGCAATTTTCCTATAGAAATTCTTTAAAAATGAAGTCAAGGCTTTTTTCCTTGATGATGACTTTCAGGTAGCCCAATAATTTTTAAACTGTGTCTTCTCAATCTGTTTTCCAGGTCAGTTTTTTTTTAAATGAGATACTTCATGTTTTCTTCTAGTTCTTCATTCTTTTGATATTGTTTTATTGTATCTTGATTCCTTGCAAAGTCATCAGTTTCCTTTAGCTCCATTCTACATTTGAAGGAGTTTTTTTTCTTCAGAGAGCTTTCTTATCTCCTTTTCCATCCTGTCAGTTCTGATTTTTAAGGCACTTTTCTCCTCATTAAATTTGTGAATTGCTTTTTCCATTTGACCCAAACTGGATTTTCACTTTTTTTTTTCTTCAGCGTTTTTTTTTTGCATCTCTTTCAGCAAGTTGATGAATTGGCATTCATTTTTTTCCTTCCTCTCATTTCTATCCACAATTTTTGTTCTTCTTGATTTTTTTATATTACGTGGTTTTCAAAAGCTTTTTTGAGCTCTGCCATAATTTGAGCCCAACTTCCATTTTTCTTGGATCTTTGATTACAGAAGCTTGGACTTTCTCATCTTTTGTTTTTTTTCTCATCATCTGAGTGGGTGTTTTGATTCTCCATGGGTCCAAAGTAATTGTCTATGGCCAGGTTCTTTTCTTCTGTTTTCTCATTTCCCACATGTGCTCTGGTTTTGGGGTATGAGATTTTGAGTATTATTGGGACACCTCCTACAAGGACCTCTGTTCCTTCAAGAACTTAAGGGAGGCTCTGACTGCTCTCCTGGCTTGTGGATGATCACAAGTCCTCCACTCTGCCCTGCAGCTTTGAGGAAGGTCTCTGCTCTATGCCAATGAAAGGCTCCAGACTGCAACCAGGGCCTGAATATGGGTAAAGGGACAGAAGGAGAGACCTTGACAGTTTCCCTCCAACCCCTTATGTTCTGTGGGCTAGGTGCTCTGGAAGCATCTGCTGGGTGGCTCCCTGCTATTCTGCTTGTGTTCCTACTTATTTTTCTTGAGAACTAGGCTATGCTGAGGGCCATGGCTGTACTGAGATGGGCCATGTTGGCCTAGGCTTTGCCCTTGCTCTGGCAGAGGTTTCCCCGCTGATCTTCCCAAGTTGAGCTTGGTGTTCCCTGGTTTGGTAGGTCAGGAAATAGTTTCTGCTGCCAGGAACCAGAAATCCCAGGGACCCAGGTTCCCTCTGGGCTGTTCCTGGAGGGTTGGAACTCCTTTGCTCTGGCATGGTGATGCTAGCTGCCCCCTCCAACATCTACCTTCCCTTTCCCCTCAGAAAGGATCAGTCAGGGAACAGGCATTTTTACATATACATTTTGTTAAATATGTGTACAAATTAGTAATTTTTGGCATGAGAAATTAGGAATAAGGGAAAGAGCTACATGAGAGATTATTATGAAGTGTTCATCAGATTATGAAAGTTGATTTTTATTTGTGTATGTTTTGTTTTGTTTTGTTTTTCTTCCTATATGGATAATATAGTCCATAATTAGTTCAATACAGTTTTCTTATTTTTCTGGAATACAAAGAGGAGCTGCTTCCATCAAGTTTGTTATCTCATAATGTTGTTGTTGATGTATAAAATGATCTCTTGCTTCAACTCTCTTTGCTCAGCATCAAATCCCATAAGACACTGCATGCTTCTCAAGAATCCAACCCTTTATGTTTTCTTATAGCACAATAGTATTTCATAGTATTCAAGTACCATAACATATTTAGTCATTCCCAATTGATGAGCATCCCTTCAACTGCCAATCCTTTGGCACTACATAAAAGAAATTCTATGAATATTTTGGAAGGACTTTTCCCATTTTCTATAATTCCTTCTAGATATATAGCTAGAATTGGAATTGCTAAGTCAAATGGTGTGAACAGTTTTATTGTTCTTTGGGCATAGTTGCATACTGCTCTCCAGAAATGATGGATCTATTAACAACTTCCCCAGCAATGTCCCAATCCACCCACAATCACTCCAACATTGATCATCTTACCTTTTTCTCAAGGTGGCTAATTTATTAGGTGTGAGATGATAAATCATTGTTGATTTAATTTGAATTTCATTGATCCATAATGATTTGGAGATTTTTTCACATATATTTATATCTATCTAACTATCTATCTATCTGTCTGTCTGTCTGTTTATCTATCTATCTATCTATCCATCTTTATCTTTAATTTCTTTATTTAAAAAACTGCCTGTTCATAACCTTTCACCGTTTATCAATTGGGGAATGACTTGTGACCTTATTGGGGAATGACTTGTGACCTTATAAATTTGATGCACTTCTCTATATATTTAAGAAATGAGAATTTTATCAGAGCTCCTGGTTGTGAAGATTGTTTCCTAGCTTCCTGATTTCCTTCTAATTTTGGAGCATTGATTTTATTAGTGAAAAATGGTCTTAATTTAATACAGTCAAAATCATTCATTTTTCAGTTTATAATGTGCCTGAATTCTTGTTTGGTTATAAATTTATCCCCATCACAGAGATCAGATAGATAGAGTATATTTTGCTATATTAATTTATCTATGGGACTTCTGGTCAAGATGGCGGAGAGACACTATGCTAAGTGCTCCTGATTCCCCACAAAGATAACATGAAAGAAAGCTCTTAACAGAAATTCGATTGACAAAACACAGAAAAAAAGAATCTAGGAGAAGAATACCCAAGAACAAGGTTTGTCTCAGGGGACCATGGGTGAACTGAGAATGAAGAGCAGAGAGCCAGTACAGGGGCAGCAGAAGGGTGAAGCCAGAGGACCAGACTTAGCTGGAGAGACTTTGGTGAATGGTGGTCTAGAATTTGGTGGGGGAGAGGAGCTCTCGTGAGACCCATTTGACAGGAGGTTGAGTTCCAGAACAGAGAGTTGCAGAGCATGCCTGGAAAACGACCATCTGTGCAAGGGACCTGAGCTCCATACTTTTTGCAGAGTATTCTTCCCAGAACAAATAGGAAACACCACTCTCCACTCCCCAGGTGTGGGCAACAGTTGAAATGGAGATTAACTCCCTCCCCCAGGGCCAACCCATTGTTCAAACTCAACTCAGACCCTCTCCTCACTGCCACCTCATCCCCTCCAGGATTAGGGAGAGAGCTTCAAACTTTACAGAGAAAGCAACCAGCACCTCCTACTGGCCAGCCCACATGGAGTTACTAAACCAAGTAAAGAAAGCCTCTAGGGTTTTTAAAAGCAAACCTCTGAGAGCCAGCCAATCCCTCAACACAAGTTCATAGGAAAATTAAGAAAGGCTAGTGAAAGGGGTGGGGCCCATGGAGAAATATTTAGAAGAATAGATTCTAACCCAGAGAAATCTAGCACTTCTGAGGAGAATATGAATTGGTTTCCAGTGCAGAAAGGTTTCCTTGAAGAAATCAGTAAGGAGTTTAGAATTCAATTGGAACATTTGGGAAAAGAAATCCAAGAGAAAATTAACACCTTGCAACAAGAAAACAAATCCTTGTAAAATACAATTGGACATATACAAAAAAGGGAATAATTCTCTCAGACCCTCAATTGTACAAATGTAAAAAGAAAATAATTCTCTCAAACTCCACTTGGGCAAATGGAAAACTCCTTCAAAAACAGAATTGGCAAACTGGAAAAGGAGTTACAAATGGTAAATGAAGAAAATTCTTCTCTAAAAAAAAGAATGGAATCTGTAGAAATTAATGACTTCATAAGACAACAAGATTCTGTTAAGCAAAACCAAAAGATCAAACAAAGAAAATAAAATGTAAAATACCTCATCAATGAAACCACTGACCTTGAGAATAGATAAAGAAGGGACAATCTGAGAATTATATGTCTTCCTCAAAACATTGAAGAGAAAAAAAAAGCCTGGACTTATTAGTACAGGATTTAACAATGGAAAACTGAACCGATATCATAGAACCAGAAGGCAAAAATATTTATTGAAAGAATACATTGATCCCCTCCAGAAAGGGATCCTAAAATGAAAACACCCAGGAGTAATGTGGCCAAATTTCAGAACTATCAAATAAAAGAGAAAATATTGCAAGCAACCAGAAAGAAAATTAAAATAACAAGGAGCCACAGAAAGGATTATGCAGGACCTGGTTGCATCAACATTAAGGGGTTGGAAGGGCCTGGAATGCAATATTCCGAAAAGCAAGGGAGCTTGGAATGCAGCCCAGAATCCACTATCCAGCAAAGCTGAGGCTTCTCCTCTAGGTGAAAAGATGGATATTTAATGAAATGAGAGACTTCCAACAATTCCTGATGAAAATTCCAGAGTTAAATAGAAATTTTGGGCACCAAAAGGAAGGTACTAGAGTCACATGAATAGGTTAAAAAAATAAAAGGGCAAAGAACAAAAACTGCTATCCAATAAGAAGAAACTGGCTATATCCCCACCTGGTAGAAAGATTCTCATAACTCTTGAGAATTGTAACTCTATTAGAGAGGACAGATAACCATAAGTGATGGAAACTCATGATTTATCTGTGATACTGCTATCCAATAAGATGAAACTGACTATGCCCCTACCTGAGAGAGACTGATAACTCTTGATAACTGTAACTCTATTAGAGAGAATATACTTATCCAGAAATTATGCACAATCATAACTTTTCTGTGACTGAGAAAGAATGATTTAAAACAATACATTTTTAAAAAGGGAGTGGGGTAGTAAGACGACTGGAGGATGGAGTAGATTAAATGGGGTAAATCTCATTACATCAACAGGTGCAAAAGACCTATTGCAATAGAGGGGAAGAAGGGAGGAGATGAGAAACACCTGAATCTTCCTCTCATCAGACTTGGTTTAAAGTTTACTTACAAACATACTCAGTTAACTTAAAAAAATCTTACCTTTAAAGTATCAAAAGGGGAAAAGGGGAGGGGGGATGGAGACAGGGAGAGGGAGAAAAAGGGGAACTAACAGAAGGAAGGGAAGGGAAAAGGGGAAAAGGGAAAGGGGAAAGAAAGAGGAGAGGTGGATATAGGAGGGCAAATACAATGAAGGGGTGATATTCAGAAACAAAAATACAGGGGAATATGGATAAAAGGGAAAATACAGAGGGAAGATAGCATGGAGGGAAATAAAGAGTTAGTAATTAAAACTTTGAATGTGAATGTAATGAACTCTCCCTTAACATGTAAGTGAATAGCAAAGTGGATTAAAAACCAGAATCCTACAATATGCTGTTTACAAGAAATTCATTTGAAGCAGAGAGATACATATAGATTAAAGGTAAAAGGTTGGAGCAAAATATACTTTGCTTCAGCTGAAGTGAAAAAAGAAAGGGTAGCAATTTACAGGAAGATATAGACTGTAAATCTCTACGAGTTGGAGACCTCAACTTCTCACTCACAGATTTAGATAAATCGAATTATAAAATAAACAAGAAAGAAGATAAGGAAATAAATAGATTGTTAGGAAAACCTGATATGACAGGCTTATGGAGTAAATTGAATGGGGATAGAAAGGAATATACCTTTGTCTCTGCAGTACATCTCACTTATACAAAAAATGACAATGTACTAGAGCATAAAAACCTAATGATCAACTGCAGAAAGGAAGAAATAGTGAATACATCTTTCTCAGACCACAGTGCAATAAAAATCATATACAATATTGGGTCAGGGAGATATAGACCCAGAAATAATTGGAAAGTAAATAACCTCATTTTAAAGAGAGCGGATCAAACTGCAAATTATAGCAAGAATTAATTATTTTATCCTAGATAATGACAATAATGAAACAACATACCAAAACCTTTGGGATTCACTCAAAACAGCCCTCAGGGGATATAGTATATCATTAAATGCTTACATAAATAAATTACAGAAAGAGGAAATCAAGGAACTAAATATGAAACTAAAAAAATTAGAGAAAGAAAAAATTAAACACCCCCAATTAAATACCAAATTAGAAAGTGTAACATAAAAGGAGAGATTAATAAAATTGAAAGCAAAAAAACCAAATTAATAAATAAAACAAGATTTAGTTTGATGAAAAAACAGTAACATTGATAAAACTCTGGTCAATTTGATTAAAAAAAAGAAAGAAGATTACCAAATTGCTAGTATCATAAAAGAAAAAGGTGAACAACATCAACGAGGAGGAAACTAATGTAATAATTTGGGATTGTTTTACCCATCTCTATGCCAACAAATATATCAATGTAAATGAAATGGATGAATATTTACAAAAATATAAGTTGTCCAGGTTAAATGAAGAGGAGATTAAATACCTGAATAACCCTATCTCAGAAAAAAAAAACTTCAACAAGCCATCACTGAACTCCCCATGAAAAAATCTCCAGGGCCTGATGGATTCACAAGTGAATTCTACCAAATATTTAAGGATCAATTGGTTCCAATTCTCTATAAACTCTTTGAAAAAATAGGTGAAGACAGAATTCTGCCTCTTTCTATAACACCAATATAGTGCTGATACCTAAACCAGGAAGAGTTAAAACAGAGGAAGAAAACTATAGACCTATCTCCCTGATGAATATAGATGCAAAAATCTTAAATAAAATCTTAGCAAAATGATTATAACAAGTTAACACTAGGATAATACATTTTGACCAAGTCAGATTTATTCCAGGAATGCAAGGTTGGTTCAGTATTAGGAAAACTGTTAATATAATCAATTATATCACCAACAAACCTACCAGAAATTATATGAATATATCAGTAGATGCTGAAAAAGTTTTTGACAAAACACAACACCCATTCCTATTAAAACACTAGAGAGTGTAGGAATAAATGGACTGTTCCTTAGAATAATAAGCAGTATCTATCTGAAATCATCAATAAGCGTTATATACAGTGGTGAGAGGCTAGAGGCATTTCCAATAAGATCAGGGGTGAAACAAGGATGCCCACTATCAGCAATACTATTTAATATCGTATTATAAATGTTAATTTCAGCAATTAGAGAAGAAAATAAATCGAGGGAATTAGAATTGGGAAGAGACAAAACTCACTCTTTGCAGATGACTTAAGTGTATACCTAGAGTATCCCAAGAAATCATACCAAAAAATCCTACTGGATACAATGAGAAATTTAACAAAGTTGCAGGATATAAAATAAGCACTCACAAATCCTCAACCTTTCAATATATGACTAGCAAGATACAGCAGGAAGAGCTAGAAAGAGAAATCCAATTCAAAGTAACCTCAGATAATTTGAAATACATGGGAGTCTATTTTCCAAGGCAGACTCAGAAACTTTTTGAAAACAATTACAAAGCATTCCTCACACAAATTAAATCAGATTTAAATAACTGGGCAAACATTAGCTGCTCATGGATAGGTCAAGCAAATATAATAAAAATGACCATTCTACCAAAACTAAACTAAGCTACCTGTTTAGTGTCCTACCAATCAAAATTCCAAAAAACTTATTTTAATGAGTTAGAAAAGATTGTAAGTAAATTCATGTGGAGGAATAAAAAGTCATGAATTACCAGTGATTTGATAAAAAAAAGTGAAAAAGAAGGTGGCTTAGCCCTACCTGTTATAAATTATATTATAAAGCATCAGTCATCAAAACTGTCTGTTATAGGCTATGAAATAGAATGGTGGAGCAGTGGAATAGACTGGGTGCAATAGCAGGAAACGATTATAGTAATCTGTTGTTTGATAAACCCGAAGAATCTAGTTATTGGGATAAAAACTCTCTCTTCAATAAAAACTGCTTGGAAAATTGCAAGTTAGTATGGAAGAAATTTAGATTAGACCAACACCACATACCCTATACCAAGATAAGATCAAAATGGATGCAGGATTTAGACTTATAAAACAATACTAGAAACAAACTAGGAGATCAAGGACAAGTTTACCTGTCCGATCTATGGAAAGGGAAGCAGTTTATGACAAAGGAAGATATGGAGAACATCACTAAAACAAACTAGATGATTTCAGTTACATTAAATTAAAAAGCTTTTGCACAGACAAAATCACCATAACCAAGATCAAACGATATGTAGTAAACTGGGAAACAATCTTTAGAACTAATGTTTCTGTCAAAGGACTCATTTCTAAAATATACAGAGAACTGAGTCAAATTTATAAAAAAATAGTAATTCCCTAATTGAGAAAAGGCAAATTACAGATGAGGAAATAAAAACAATTCATATTCATATGAAACATCACTCTAAATCATTACTTATAAGAGAAATGAAAATTAAAGCATCTATGAGGTACCACCTCCTACCTCTCAGACTGGCCATTATGGTCTGAAAAGACAATGATCAGTGTTGGAAGGGATGTGGGAAATCTGGGACACTAATACATGTTGGTGGAGATGTGAACTCATCCAATATTTCTGGAGAGCAATTTGGAATTTTGCCTAAAGGGCAAGAAAAATGTGCATACCCTTTGATTCAGCAATACCACTACTGGGTCTATACCCTGAAGAGATGATGAAAAAGGGTACAAACATCACTTGTACAAAAATATTCATAGCAGAACTGTTTGTGTTGGCAAAGAATTGATTAAATGAATGTCCTTCAAATGGGGCATGGCTTAACAAACTGTGGTATATATATATATATATATATATATATATATATATATATATATATATATATATATATATATATATAAATATATGTCATGGAACAGTATTGTTCTATTAGAAACAGGAGGGATGATGCTGAGTAAGATGAGCAGAACCAGAAAAACATTATAAACATTAACTACAACATGGGGGTGATGACGAAACTCTAATGGACTTGCTCATTCCAACAGTGCAGCAATCAGGCACAATTTGGGGATATCTGTGATGGTGAATACTAACTATATCCAGAGAAACAATTGTGGAGTTTGAACAAAGACCAAAGACTATTATTACATTTAATTTTAAAAAAATAACATCTTACTATCTAATTTTGCTGTCTCTTATACTTTAATATTTTCCTTAAGGATATGATTTCTTTTTCATCACATTCAACTTAGATCAATATATACCATGGAAACAATGTAAAGACTAACAAACTGCCTTCTGTGGGAGTGGAGAGAGGGAAGCAAGAGTAGGGGAAAATCGCAAAAGTCAAAATATTTAAAATCTTTCTCAAAACATTGAGATATCAAAAAAAATTATCTATGGTATCACTCTTTTTGTCTAAATCCTGTACCAATCTTGATCTCATTTGGTATAGTGTGTGAGATGTCAATCTATGCTTATTTATTGTCTTACTATTTTCCAGTTTTTTCCAACTATTTTTGTTCAGTAGTGAATTCCTTTCCCATTAAGTTTGCTCCAGAGAGCTATCATATTTAAGTTTTCTAAGATTTCATTCACCTTCTTCTCATCCTATTTGTTTTGTTCGTGTTGTTGTTGTTACATAATTATAGTTCTGAAAGAGTGAGATTGAGGTCTTTCATTATTAAAGTTTTGCTGTCTCTGTCTCCTTGTAATTCAGTCAGTTTTTTCTCTAGGAATCTGGATACTATGCCACTAAGTACAAATGTTTGGTAATGATATAGATTCATTACCAAATGTGCCATTTAAGAAGATGTAGTTTCTTTCCTTATCCCTTATAATGAGATTGATTTTTACTTTTATTTTATATGAGATTAGCATGACTACCCGAAACGTTTTTTACTGCAGCTGAGGCATACTGTATTTTGCTCCAGCCTTTTACATTTACCTTGTTTGAATGTCCCTCCTTCAGATGTGTTTCTTGTAAACGACATGTTTTAGGATACTGGTTTTTAAACCATTTTGCTGTCTGCTTCCATTTTATGGAATAGTTCCTCCCATTCACATTTACAGTTAAGATTACTGATTTTGCATTTCCCTCCTTACTATCTTTCTCCATTTATATTTTTCCCTTTCCTTTTCTCTTATTCCTCTTCACTAAAATTTTACTACCTTTCCCCTTTGACTTTTCTTTTAAAAATTTAACTTTCATTTTATTTTCACTTATAATTTCCTTTTGATTTTATCATTTTACTTCTTCTCTTATCTTTCCCTTTCCTAACTTCCCTATAGTTTAAGTAAGATTTTTAAACCCAAATATGTGTCTTATTCCCTCTCTGGGCTAAATTAATTGAATGGAATTCACTCAGCATTCACATTTTCTCTTCTTTCCCTTGAAAATTGTAAATGTTTGTGCCTCTTCCCTTGTTATTTAGTACTCTAATTCCATTATGCAGGTATCACTCACAATTTGATTATTTAATTGCTTGATAATCTCATATTGTTATCAAGATATCATTCCAGATTGTTTACTTGATTGATTAATAAACAGTGACTCAAATTGCATCAAATTATAATTATAGTCATTTTTTTTTACCTTTCTCTCTTTTCAAGTATCTTTCAAGTACACACAATTCTCCTCAGGAGCCAAAGTATCCATCTAAAGCCATATCATTTATTGAACTAATTGTGCCCCTCCTCCAGGCCTATTTTCTCTCACATTTCCCTGCCCACCCAAGCTTAGGTTATTTAACCCCTTATTAAGTGAAGTAATGTTGATTTTTCTTTCACACTTTACCTTTCTCATCACCTCCCAGGGTACTTAACCCCTTGTTAAGTGAAGCCCTGGTTAAGTGAGACTCTGATCTAATTAACTTCAAGAAGCTTAAAGATCTCTAAGTCCTGGAAGGCTCTGGAGGTCTCACCTGACAACCTTACAAATGATTGTAAAGAACAGAGATACAGCCTTAGGTCCTAGTAGCTTATGATGTCCTCATTAGACAAGGAACTAAACACAGTGAGATTATAGTGAGTCAAAGAATAATGAGACACTTAAATTTAAAGTTAACTCTCCTGAATTTCTTCAGAGGCTTTTTCTCTCAAAGTGATGTCATCTTGGACCTCTTCAACTGAAAGATGAGACCCAATTATACCCTTTAAATTTATTCTCTTCAATTATATTATGCCCTTTAATTCTACAGAATTTGAAGTGTTTCATCTTCCCTTTTAGATTTGTATAGAATTGAATGATCTTAACCAACCTTTGTTTTGTTTTGTTTTGTTTTCTTCTTCCCCTTTTCATTTAACTTTTTTATGCACCTTTTGATTTGTATATTTGGTGACTGAATTCTCTGTTCAGTTCTGGTCTTTTTTTTCAGAAAATTCTGGAAGTCCTTTATTTTGTTGAACATCCATCTTTTCCACTGACAGTATATGCTGAATTTTGCATTGTAGTACATTCTGAGTTTTAATCCCAGGTACTTCGCTCTCCAAAATATGCTATTCCAGGCCTTCTGATCCTTCAAAGTTGAACCTGATTGATTCTCATATTCTTTTCCCTAATACATGCTAGGGGTTTGTATAAGTACCAGAGAACATTGAGAAAAAGTGATGTTCCTTTCTATGCAATTCAGTTTTCTTTTTTTTAAAAGAGATCTGTCATATGTAACTTTTCTGAAATTTTAATATACCTTCTTAACTTCCTTCTTTCTCATTCTGAACTTGTTTATATAATTCTGAAAGAAGAAGGCTGTAGTTCCTCCATCAGTATAATTTTGTCCTCTATGTATTCCTGTAACTCATTAGTTTTTCCTCTGTGTATTTGGATCCTCTACCAATTGGTGCATACATACTTACTTTTTAAATTACCTCATTGACTATGGTATCTTTTAGGAAGATGCAGGTTCCTTTCTTATTTCTTTTAATGAGATTGATTTTTGCTTTACCCTTTTTGCTTTACCTTTGTATTAGATAAGGATCATCACCCCTGATTTTTTCCACCTCAGGGGAACTTTTGTTCCATTCTATTCCCTTTAGTCTGTGAGTATTTCTAAGTTTCAAATATATTTCTTATAAACACTGTATTTTAGGTTTCTGATATTCAATCCACCCTGACATCAAATTTCATTTTATGGGATGTTCATCCCATTTCACATTCACAGTTTTAACTACTACCTCTTTATTACCCTCCATCCTATCTCCCCTCTGTACTTTTCTTTCTCCTTTCACTCTCCCTCCTCATTGTATTTTGTTTTTTGAATATAATTTGACTCACTATGCCCCTCTTCTACCAGCCCCCTCCCTTTTATTTCTTCTTTTCCCTTTTATTTTCCCCTTTCCTTCTCTCCCTTCTGTCAGTTACTCCTTCTCTCTCATCAAAATGAACTTATATTCATATCTTCAACCTAAATATACTTCCTCTAATTGTTATGATTCTTAAGAGTTTTGCAAATCAACATGCAATATAGAGATGTAATCAGTGTAATTTTATTGAATAATAATCTTTTCATTTTCCCTTTTTATGTATCTCTTGAGTCTCCTGTTTTAAGATCAAATTTTCTTTTCAGCTTTGGTTTCTTCAAAAGAAAAATTTGAACATCAGATATTTTGATAAATGTCCATTTTTTTCCTTTTAAAGAGTATACACAATTTTGTTGAGTTATTGATCCAAGATTCTTTAATGTTGATGCTACTGAGTCCAACATAATCGTGATGGTGGTTGCTTGGTATTTGAATTGTTTCTTTTTTTAATGCCTGCAAGATTTCCTCCTTGATCTAATAGCTCTTTAATTTGGTTAAAATATTCTTTGGTACTTCATTTTGGAATCTCATTCAGGAGGTGATTGTTGGATTCTTTCATTGACTATATTCCCCAGCACAGTTTCCCTTTCAATTTCTTGACACATATAGTACAAGCTTTTTTTTTTTTTTTTTTGATCATGGCTTTCAGGTTGTCCAATAATTCTTTTCTTTTTGGAGGGCTTTTTTTCTTTCATTATTTTTATCATTTTTTCATATTATTATAATAGTCTTGTAAAATAAACACAATCCCTCTCACAAAGAAAGAAAAATAGAGAAAATAAAAGTGTGCTTCAGTTTGTATTCGGATATAATCAGCTCTGTCTTTGTGATAAATAGCATCCTTTATCATAATTCCATCAGAGAAATTGATTCAATATTTTCCCCAAAGCTGCTATTGCTAGCAGTATTTCCCTCCAGCCTATTCTCCCCATCCCCATTTATTTTGTTCTTTCTCTCCTTTCATACTGTCCCTTCTCAAAAGAATTTTATATCTGTCTATGCTTACCCACTGTTTTCCCTCTCTTCTATCCCCTACAGTCCTACCTCCTCTCCCCCTGTCATTTTTCTCCCATCCCTTTCCTCTTTTATTTTTCTCTAGTGTATGATAGATTTATATACCCAATTGATTGTGTATGCTATTTCCTCTCTGAACCACATCTGAAGAGAAAGAAGACTCACTCCCTTTCACCTTCCCCTTCCACACCACTGCAAAAAATTTTTCTTGCCTTTTTAAATGTAAAATAACAGTCTTCCTCTCCATTTCCTTTCTCAAAGTACATTCGTGTCTCATCCATTAACTCCATCTTTATAATATATTCTGCTTCATATTCTTCATCTCTACATATCTGTTCTATCATATACCTTGTCTCTATATATGCTACTTCTAACTGCCCTAATAGATGAGGTTCATATGAGTTAATAGTATCATCTTTCTCTGCAATAATACAAGTAGTGCAACATCATTAAATTACTTTTAGTTTGCCCTTCACTTTCACCCTCTCTGTGCTTCACCTGAGTCATTTCAACAGGAAACTATCAAAGTCCTCTATTTCATTAAATGTCAGTCTTTAGAGTAGAAGATTCTCTGTTGTAATTCAAGCTCTTTTACCTTCCAGAATATTATAGTTCAGGCCCTATGAGTTTTTAATGTAGAAGTTGCTAAGTGTTGTGTTATATATGCTGACTGAAGTTCCACAATATTTGAATTGTTTCTTTGTGACTGTGTGTAGTATTTTCTCCTTTACTTGGAAGGTTTGGAATTTAGCTATAATATTCCTTGGCATTTTTATTTGAGAATTTCTTTCAGGAGGTGATCAGTAGATTCCCTCAATTTCTATTTTACCCTTTGTTTCTAGGATATCAGAGCAATTTTCTTGGATTATTTCCTTGAAAAATTAATCCTAAACTTTTTTTCTTCATCATGACTTTCATGTAGCCCAGTAATTTTAAAATTATATCTTCTGGATACATTTTCCAGGTCATTTGTTTTTCCATGAAATTTTTCACCTTTTCTTCTAGTTGTTCAGTTTTTTTAACTTTTGACTTGTAATGAGTTCATCAGCTTCCCTTAACTGCATTCTAAATTTGAAGGAATTATTTTCTTCAGAGAGCTTCTGCATCTCCTTTTCCATCTAATCAATTCTGTTCTTAAGAGTCTGCTTTTCTTCATTGACCTTTCAGACTGCTTTTTCAATTTGACCTATACTGATTTTTAAGATTTTATTTTCTTTATTAATGTTTTTTGTATCTCCTTCACCAAGTCATTGATTTGGTTTTCATTATTTTCCTTCATCATTCTCATTTCTCTTTCCAATTTTTCTTCTACTTCCCTTACTTGATTTTCAAAATCTTTTTTTCATGTTTTTCCAAAGCTCGAGACCAATTCATATTTTTTTATTGGATGCTATGGATATAGAAATTTTGACTTTGTTTTCTGTGGAGTGGATATTTTGATCCTCCATAGGACCAAAGTAATTGACTATGGTTGGATTACTTTTCTTCTGTAGTATGCTCATTTCCCTAGCCTATGACTTTATTTTAAGTCTTTGTTAAGATGGGGGTTCTCCTTCCAGGATGGATAATGCACTGTCCTAAACTTTTGTGGGGTTTTCCAGGCAGCTTTCTTTAGTGATATCAATTCCTCTAAGGTCTTATGAGAGTCTCTGAATGCTCTCCTGGCCTGTATGCTTCTGTGTTGATGATCACAAGCACTCCCTTCTTCACTGAAACTGTGAGGAATGCCACTGCTCTGTTATGGAAATAGACCTCCTTTTCCTCACACTGGGAGGCCAGACTGCAACCTTAATCTGAGCACCCACAAACTGGTTCCCTGGGGGCTGAGTCTGTGCTGAGGGGTGTACTGGACTCTGTTCCCATCTTACTCTTGTGCAGCAGAGTTTTCTCACTGAACTTCCAAGTTGTCCTTGGAAGTCTCTGGGATGAGACATTGGTAACTGCTACCACTTCCATGGACCAAGGCACCCCTAGAGACCAAGTCATGTCTTTGGCTGTCCCTGCATTGACAAAGTTAGTTTGCTCCTGAATTACCTGGGTTCTATTGTAACTCTTTCTAACCCCAGTGAAACAGACCTTTCCCATAGTTTTTCCAAGTTGTCTTGCACTGGGAAATTGTTTCACTCAGTCTTTCTGTGGGTTCTCCCACTCTATAATTGGTTTCAGTAATTATTTAAAGGTCTTTTGAGTGATCTGAGGGGAGAGCATGTGGGAATTCCTACCCTCTCTTCATTATCTTGGCTCTGCCCTAGTCCAACAATTCATATACATATATAGAACTTATTTATTTTCATTCATATGCATATGCATATTTCCAAGTTACAAAATTTCCCTCCGCCATCTCTTCCCATCTCCCTTCCCTCAGCAGGGAACAGTCAAGTTAGCGTTTTACATACATATTTTACTAAACATGTTTACAAAATAGTAATTTTTAGTATGAGGAATTAGGATTAAGAGAAAGAGATACAGAAGAGATAATTTTTATAAAGTGTTCATCAAATTCAGAAGGGTTATTTGTTTTTTTCCTGTTTTTTTCTTTGTTTGTTTTTCTTCCTCTGGTTGGGGATAATAAAGTCCTTAACCATTCTAATAAAGGTCCTAGCTCTCTGGACTGCCAAGAGGAGCTGCTTACATCAAGGTTGTTCATCTCATACTGTTGCTGTTGATATATACATTGTTCTCTTGATTTTGCTTTCTTTTTCTCAGCATCAGATCTCATAAGTCATTCAATGCTTCTCTAGAGTCCAACCTCTTATGGTTTATTATAGAACAATAGTATGCCATAGTATTCATGGAACATAATTTGTTTATCCATTTCCCCAATTGATGGGCATCCCCTCAATTTCAAATTCTTTGCTGTCATGAAAAGAGCTGCTATTAATATTTTGGGACATGTAGGACTTTTTTCCATTTTTATAATTTCTTCTGGATATAGACCTGGAATTTGAATTGTGGGCTCAGAGAGTATGAACAGTTTTATTGCTCTTTGGGCATAGTTCCATATTTCTCTCCTGAAAGATTGGATCCATTCACAACTCCACCAGTAATTTATCAATGTCCCAGCCCTCCCACAACCTCTCCAAGGACTGTTAAGGAAAAGTTTGTTTCAATTTTTGCTGGCTCTAATTGTTAGTGTTTTGTTACATGAAGATGAAATTAAAATCTGAAACCTGCAGGCACTGTTCTCTAAAGCAGACACCCTTTGACCCAAATTTTTCTTCCCTCAGAATCTTGGTTTCCTTTCTCATTTCTACTAGGATCAAATCCTATGCATAATAGACAACTACTTTCTTATCTATTTGTATTTAATACTTAGTAAAATACACATTCCATGAGGACAGTTTTTTTGTGGTTTATATCTACATTTACATAATTACACAAATTTTCAGCAATTACATAAATAATCACTAAACATTTATTAATTGCATACTATGTGATTCTGTCATTTGATGTCAACATTCTCTCAGTTGAGTTCATTTAAAATATAGAATAAAGATTCAGTGTTGGAATGAATGTTCAGGAAAACCCACCTTGCCTTTTCAGCTGAACTCATTCTTGCCTTCCTTCCCTATAAAGTTTTCATTTATTTATTTGCAGTATTTGATGTACTGATGAACCCAAGAAATATGATGGAACATTGGATTTTTTTATTTGTACTCCATAGCTCCCTAAGTCTCAACAAACTTTAATCATCTACTCTGCCACTAAACTACCCAAAATCCCAGTCATTATTTCTGTATCAAAGAACTGGTAAATTTCAGAAAATTGGTACCTGGATGTTGACAGTGATGCTATCACTCCACCTACCACAATTTTTAGCATCAAATGGTAAATTTTCTGAAATCACAATCCTATGCATTGTATTCATTTCTTATATACAGTGAAACTTGACCCTTTTTAAATGACAATATAGGAATAATGATACTTCTAATGTGACAAAGGAGATGCAGACCCAAACTTGAATTCATTAAGATTTGATTTCCTTTTACTCAGACAGTCTTTGAAATACTAAACAAGACATGTTAAGTTTGGAATGTTTTAGGCAACTCTCTAAGACTACTATTTGTAGAACTTTTGCTGATCTACAAAGGTAGAAGGAGCTTACTCACAATGGCTTCCCTATACTAAGGAAATCACTAATATGCCCTTTCTCCCAACCCCAAAGAGAAAAAAAAGAAAAGAAAATATCCATTTTCTTCCTGTTACACTTCTATTGCACAAATCTATTGAAAGAAATATAGATTATTTTGTATATGCAAAAGACTAAACAGATATATTATTAAACTTTTTGAAGTTAGGATTCAGTTTCCTCAGATTTTTCTGATTGTGGTTTTTCCCTAATCCTAATCTTTCATACCCAGAAAAAGTCTAATAAATGTTTTGAATTACCTATAATAGACATAAAACATAAACAAATAATTGAGTAGTAAAACCAGTGAAAACAGAATGAAATATAGTTTACAGATATAATATACCATTTCAGGAATCCATGAATAAATACTCAAATAATTGTTAAGGCAGAGGGTCTAAAGGAAAGCTGTTTAAAAGATAAATAGAACTATTAAAACAGAATTTTTGTTCTGCAAAGCAAATAAAATGAATAGAAAATTAAAAAAAAGAATCTATAATGGCAATTTTGCCAAAGAAATAACAGAGAGAACCACCAATTTGGAACAACATCAAAGTGAAGGAAAAGCTAGAAGATAGAGGCAAAAAAATTAAAAGAAAAATCTTCATTCTGGCTAAAAATTCTGATATTAAAGAGAATATGTATAGGAACAATATAAAAATATTTCAAAACAAAAACAAAACATGAACACCAAAATGAAGGAATAATTGAACTACATGAAAGTCATGACCAAATGAAGAGTCTGGATACTATTCCTTAGGAAATAGTAACAGAGAATTGCTCTGACATCTTGCAACCAGAGGGCAAAATAGTCATTCAAAGAATTCACAAATCACCTCCTCAAAGGGATGCCAAAATGAAATCACCAAGAAATGTTGTATTGAAAGTCCAGAATTATCAGATCAAGGAGAAAATCTTGCAAGCAGCCACAAAGAAGCAATTCAAATACCAGGAAATCACAATCAGCATTACACAAGGCATGGTTTCATTAGTATTAAAGTATCAAAGGCAAGGGAACTTGGATTACAACCAAAAATCAATTACCCAGCAAAATATACATAATTTTTCAGGGGAAATGTGGACATTTAAGATAATAGATGACTTCCAAACTTTCCTGATGAAAAGTTCAGAGTTGACCAGAAAATTTGCTCCTCAAACAGGAGATTCAATTAGTTTAAACCAGTTATATCCCTTCCTGGAGGAAGATCCTCATAACTCTTGAGAAAGATAGCTCTATTTAGAGAGAGTATATTTAGACTGAAGATATGGACATACGTTGATTCTAATGGAATGAATTTTTTTTAAAAATATGTTATAAAAAAGGCAAAATTAAATAAGAATAGAGGAAGGCAGAGGTAAATTGGGATAAATTACATTACATGAAGAGGTTCAAAGGACATATTGGGTCAGAAGGGAGGTAGTGAGAACTGATTGAATCTTGTTCTTATTGAATTTGGCCTAAAGAGAGAATAACATGTACACTCAGATGTACATAAAAATTATTTTACCCTTTTAGTTTTAGAAGGGCAAGGGAAGAAAGGGAAACAGGGACTGATAGAAGAGAGGGAAGGAAGAAAGGGGAACAGGAAAGAGGGAAGAAAAATGATAGTGATTGATAGAAGAAGGGACAGATTCCAGGAAGTGGTATTCAGAAGCAAAAGACTGGTGAGAAGGGTTAGGATGAAGGGAGGGAAAAACACAAATGAAGTCACGATAGGATGGAGGGTAATAAGAAGCAGATAGCAGAGTGGATTAAAATCCAGAATTCTGCAATATGCTGCTTAGAAGAAACATATGACACAAAGAGATATACACACAGATTAAATGTAAAAGTATGGAAGAGAATATAGCATGCATCAGCTCAAGTGAAAAAAGCAGGAGTAGCAATCCTCAGACAATGTAAAAAGTAAAAATAGATCTCATGGGAAGGGATAAGGAAAGAAACTGCATCCCCCTAAAGGTATCATAAACAATGAGGTTATTTCAATATAAAGAATGCATACATCAAGTGGTATAGAATCCAAATTCTTAGAGAAGAAGCTAAATTAGCTACACAAAGATACAGACAACAAAATTATATTGGTGGGGGACCTCAACCTCTCTCTCAGAATTAAATAAGCACAACTATAAAACAAACAAGAAAAAAAGTTAAGAAGGTGAATGGAATGTTAGAAAAGCTAGCTACAATAGACCTCTGGAGACAACTGATTGGGAAAACAAAGAATATAAATTTTTTTTCAGTGGTACATGACACCAACACAAATATTCACCATTTATTAGGGCATTAAAAATCTCATAATTCAATGCAGTAAGAGAGAAATATTGAATATATCCTTTTCAGATTATAATGAAATAAAAATCATGTGCAATAAAGGAAAATGGAGAGATAGACTCAAAATTAATTGGAAATGGGGCAGCTAGGTGGTGCAGTGGATAGAGTACCAGCCCTGGAGTCAGCAGTACCTGAATTCAAATCCTGCCTCAGACACTTAATAATTACCTAGCTGTGTAGCCTTTCACAAGCCACTTAATCCCATTTGCCTTGCAAAAAAAAGAACAAAAATAATTGGAAAATAAATAATCACATTTGAAAAAATGAGAGTATCAAACAACAAATTGTAGAAATAATAATTTCATATAAGACAATGACAATAAGAAAACAAAATGCAAAAAAAAACTTATGGGATACAGTCAAACTAGTAAGTAGGGCAAATATTTTATCACTAAATGCTTAACATGGATAAAATAGAGAAAGAAGAGATCAATGAATTGGGCATGCAACTACAAAAGCTAGTTAAAGATCAAATTAAAATTTTGTAATTAAATACTAAATTAGAAATTCTGAAAATCAAAGGAGAAAAAATGAAATTGAAAGTAAGAAAACTATTGAATAAATAAAATGAAGTTGGATTTAGGAAAAGACTAATAAAATAGATAAAAATTTGAATAATTTGATTAAATAAAGGAAGAAAAAAGAATTTAAGCATCAAAAATAAAAAGGTGGATTCATCACCAAGGTGAAGGAAATTAAAATAATAATTCAGAGCTATATTTTCCAATTAGGAAAACAAGGAATAGTTTACTTGTTCCATGGATCTATGGGAAGACCTATGGAAAGGGGAGTCAATCAAGATTTAAAGGAATGCTGTAAGTTGGGAAACATTTTTTAGAACTTTTGTTTTGACAAAAGTCTCAATTCTAAAATATATAAATAACTGAAGAGAATTTGTAAGAAAACAGGTCATTTATGAATTGATAAATAGTAAAAGGATATGGAAAGGAAATTTTAAGATGAATAAATCAAAGTTCTCTCTATTCATATGAAAAATAACTTTGAATCATTATTGATTACAGAAATGCAAATTAAAATAACTCTAAGTATCCCCTCATACCAATTAGATTGACTAACTAAAAAGGAAATTAGAAAATGTTGGGGAGAGTATGGGAAAACCAGAATACTAATTCCTTATTGACAAAGTTGTGAACTAATCCAGCATTTCAGGAGAGCAAGTTGGAATTATGTCCATAAGTCAATAAAAGTGTCATCCATTGAGTCAATAATGCCATTACTAGATATATGTTCTGAAGAGATCACAAATAAAGGTCAAAAATTTCACACATACAAGGGGATGCCCATAAATTGGGGAATGGCTGAATAAATTGTGGTTTACTTATGTGATGGAACACTATTATTCTATAGGAAATCATGAGGAACAGGATTTCTGAAAGATTTGCTTTAATTGATGCTGAATGAAATTAGTCAAACCAGAAGAACATTATTCACATCAGCAACCATATGGGGTGAAGATCAACTATGATGGACTTGCTAATTTCAATGGTACAATATTCATGTATAATTCTAGCAGATGTTGTGATGGAAAATACCATCCATATTCAGAGAAGGAACTGTGGAGTTTAAATGAAGAACAGTTTACTATCTTCAATTTTTAAAAATTTTCTTATGTAATATGCCATTTTGTTTCTCTTTGATATTTTTCTTTCATTCAGCTTTGATTTTCCTTTTACAACATGTTCATTATAGTACCATGTTTAGCACGGTTATAAATATAGAACATATATTGTTTTGCTTTCTGTAAGGGAGAAGGGTGAGGGAAAAGAGGGAGGGAGAAAACTGTAAAATGCAAAACATTACCAAAAAAGATTGACAAACACTACATTTGATGAGTTGAGAAAAGAAACAAATTAAACATTTAAAATTTTTCAAAGAAAATGAAAATAGAATTGCTCAAATGAAAAAGAGTAAATAATTTCTTAAAAATTAGAACTAAGGGGCAGCTAGGAAGCATAGTGGATAGAGGGATAGAGCACAAGCTCTAGAGTCAGGAGGACCTGAGTTGAAATTTGGCCTCAGATACTTAATTATTACCTAATTGTGTGATCTTGGGCAAATGCCTCAACCCCATTGCCTTGAAAAGACTAAAAAATTTAGCTAGGCAAGTAGAAAGTAATGACTTTATGAGACACTAAGAATAAGTCAAACAAAATCAAAAGAATGAAAAAAATGTATAAGAAAGTGTAAAATAGCACACTGAAAAAAAACTGACCTCAAAAATACATCTGGGAGAGAAAATTTAAGAGGTATTTGTCTCCTTGAAAACTATGATCAAAATTGTTTGAACACCATCTTTCAAGAAATTATCAAGAAAAACTGCTCTGATTTCTTAGAATCAGAGAACAGAATAGTAATTGAAAGAATCCATGGATCACCTCCTGAAAGAGATCCTAAAATGAATATTCCACATACCATTGTAGTCAAATTACAGAATAACATTATGAAGAAGAAAATCCTGCAAGCAGGCATATAGAGGCAGTTGAATATAAAGTACAGTCAATAACATCTTAGATTTAGAAGTTTCTGCATAAAAGAATCAGAGTCCTTGGAATATTATATTTCAGAAGGCATATAAAAAAGAAATTGTGGGCATGGCTAGGTGGTACAGTAGACAGAGCACTAGTCCTGGAGTCAGGAGTAGCTGAGTTCAAATCCAGCCTCAGACACTTACTAATTACCTAATTGTGTGGCCTTGGGCAGGCCACTTATCCCCACTGCCTTGCAATAACCTAAAAAAAAATGGATTACAACCAAGGATCAATAACCCAGAAAAACAGCACAATTTCACAGGGGGAAAAAGACATTTGATGAAAAATGGAACTTTCAAATTTTCCTCATAAAAGAACCTGAGTTGAACAGAAAATTGTACTGGAAGAAAGGGAGCAATGGAATCAGATTCGAATAAATTATGTTACAGGAAGAGAAACAAAAAGCTTATTACAGTAGAAGGAAATAAAGCTGAGGGCAAACATTGTCTGAACCTTAATATTATTGAATTTGTCTCAAAGAATGAATAAAATACAAACTCAAAGTTTTTTGAAGAAATCTATCCTACTCTAATGAAGTAGAAAAAAAGAGTTTATAGAAGGGTGGACAGATTGAAGGAGATGGGCATCTGGTGGTCAAAAAGTAAAGTACTGATAAGAGTAACAAGGTTAAAGGAGAGAGAGAGAGAGAGAGAGAGAGAGAGAGAGAGAGAGAGAGAGAGAGAGAGAGAGAAGGAGTAAGGGTATAAAGTAAGGGTATAAACAGGGAAATAGGGTAGATAAAAATTCATTGTAAATTGGATAAACCTTCATAAAACAGAAGTTGATAGAAAAGTGTGGAAAAATTCTAGAATTCTGCATCATGTCAATTAATAGAATTACATCTGAAGCAGAGATGCACACAGAATAAAGGTAAAATACTGGAACAAAAAATAATGAATCAGCTAAATTAAAAAAAAAGCAGGGTGCAATATTGATCTTAGAAAAAGCAAAATCAAAAATAGAAAAATTATATTAGTAGAGGATGTCAAACCCCCATTCTCAGAATTGTAGAAAAACAAAATAAAAAAATTAAGAAGTTAAGGCAATAAATAGAATTTTAGAAATTTAGATTGGATAAACTTCATGAGAAAAGTGAATGGAGATGGAAAGTAATATACATTTTCTCAGTGGAGCATAACCTACACAAAAATTGACCAGATGTTAGGCCATAAAAACTTCACATTCAAAAACAGAAAGATAGAAATATCAGTTGCATACTTGAGGTAACAAAAATTGCATGCAATAAAGTGTCATGGAAAAATAGAGCAAAAATAATTTAAATTAAATAAAATTAAAATTAAAATTAAATAAAAATTAAATAAGCTGACTGAAGTGCTAGCCAAACAACAAATCATAGAAACATTCAGTAATTTCATCCAAGATAATAACAAAATGAGACAATGTACCAAAATTTATGCTATGCATTCAAAGCATTATTTAAGGGACATCTTATATCTCTAAGTATTATAAGAATATGAGAGAAAAAAGATCAATGAATTGAGTATGAAACTATTTGTGCAGGGTCAACCCCTAAGAATTATTTACACATGTCTTCGGTTGCCTTTGTCACCAGAGATATGTATGTTGTCTTGCTCATTTAATGGATTTGTTGACTCACCCATAAACCCTAATCTAAAACATCTGGGGTACTAGAGTTGTGTGGGAAGCTTTCTGATAAGGAAGTCTACAGACTTTGAAAGATAAATTTTGTAAATTTAACCAGGGAAACTATGCAGCTAGGTTACCTCTGACTTGTCCTATCTGAGATGAGTTTTGTTATAGAAGTCTGAGCATTCAACAATAAAGTTAAGAGAGATTGTTTCGCAACCTTATGTGTTGGTGCTTTCTTGAAATCTAAGTGATTGTGGGACATTTCTTTCAACCTGACTCTCAATTAAATACCCAGACACACATCTGAGCTATCCTGGGTGATAAATATTAAAACTAGAAAAAGAAAAAAATTAAATATCAACTTGTAAATTCTGGAAAAACCAAAAAACAGAAATTAAAAAAATTGAAAGTAGGACAACTATTGAACTAATCAAACTAAGAGCAACTTTTATTTAAAAAAATAAAAAAGGTAAATCTTTGCTTAACTCATTTTTTCAAAAGAAATAATTAAACCTTTTCACAGAAGCACCAGTATTAAGTATGTATACTAAAGAGCTATAAAACAAACTAACAAAAATTCTACATGTACATACATATTTTTAGCAGTTAAAAAATGAGGAGCTGTCAATCAATTGGAGAATGACTTATTAAATTTTTCCATATGACTATGAAGACTACAATTGTCCTGTAAGAAATTTAGTGAGATACCTGGAATTGCTTCTGTGAAGTGATGCAGAACCAGAAAAACATTCTGCAAAGTAACAACTATATTGTACAGTGGCCAAATGTGAATGACCTAGCTATTCTCATTAATGCAATGATCTAAGAGAATTCTGAAGGATTTATATTATCCATTTCCAAAAAAAAGACAAGTTATAAAGTCTAATCTGACCTGTTTTTGACTTGCAGTGGCATCAGACCATGATCTCCTTGAAAGAAGGGTTTGTCAGAGACTTCTGAGTTGGGAGGCAAGATAGTTATGTGAAGCTAACATGTATCTGGAACTTTTCCCTACATAACACTAAATGGAGCCTTGACATACATTAAAGCAACAGATCCAATAAAAAAAGAATCAAAACAAATTTTCAATTATAGACATCATGGAAAATTTTCAGGGAAGATGTCTCTTCCAGGGAAAAAAAAGGGGAAATAAAGCTTGGGTAGGTAGGAGAGTGGGAAAATCAGCCCACAATGCAGCCCCAGGTTCAAGCAGCTAAACAGTAGCAAAGTTTAGTTATATAGCAAGTCAGCAGAAATGATCCCAAAGCCAGACAAAGCCTGTAGCCTGGGACCACTGGGGCAAAAGACAGGACTGGGTTGAGTACAACCTACTGCATATATGCAGATCATGGACTTGGCAGAGGAAAAAAGCTCCAAAGGTAATATCTTGGCCAGAGATAAGATCAGACCCCAGCCCCAGTATTAAAAAACAACAACAACAACAACAAACAACTTGGGTCTATGCTTCCTATACCCAAGGAGCAGAGCTCAAACAATTAAAATGAGCCAAAAAAACCTAATGAGTGCTATCCGTAGAAAGCTACTATGTAGTTAGAGATGATAAAAATGCCACCTCAAAAGAAAGCAGTGAAAAATTACCAACTTGAGGAGTCTCAAAAAATATATATGAATTTGATTTATAGAAGAGCTTTAAAAAGAATTTAAGAAACAAAGAAGAGAAGAAAAATGAAAACAAGAAATGAGAACCATGCAGGAAAATTGTGAAAAATGACCAAAGAAACCAACTCCTTTAAAAGTAAAAGTAATCAACAAGAAAAATAATGCAACATTTCAAAAAATAAAATTAAACAACTGAAAAAGAAAAGCAGTTCATCTAATACTCAAATTGGCCAAGTGGAAAAATAATGCAACTCAACAAAGAGTAAAATTAACCAACTGGAAAAAGTAACATAAAAGATAATTGAAGAAAATAAAATCCTAAAAATTAGGATTGGATAAATAAAGAAAGAAGTGATAGAGTCAATGAATTTTGAAACACACATTTTTTAAAAATTCATTTTTCCTTGGAATTTTTTTGTTTTAAGATTTCTTTCACAAGATGATTAATATGAACATATGTTTTCCATGACTGTACATATTATCTCTATTAAATATCTTGTTTGCACACTGAGAGGTGAGAGAGAATATAATTTGAATTTCAAATTTTTAAACTTTAGAAATTGTTTTTCATATCATCAGGGAAAATTAAAATACTAAATAAATATTTTCATTGAGAGAGTAATGACCCTGCAAGAATATTTTTGTGAGACAAATATAGTCATAATAGCTACCATATAAAGATAAAACAGAGAAAGAAAATTATATGCTAATTTAATTATTGAATATTGATGAAAAATTTTCAAACATAATACTATCATACACATCAAATTAATACCAAAATAAATCATTATTATCAAGTTTTATTTAAAGTTGATATTGCAATGAAAGAAACAGCCATAAGACAAGAAAAAGAAATAAAGTTTGTTAATCCTAAAAATATTTGCTTGGATAATCTCAGGGAATCTGTAAAGAGTGACACTTAAAACCTTCAGTACATTTGGGATAAAGATAGCAATCAATAGCATTTCTATATAACAATAACAAAACATGAAAATCAAGAACAGAAATGGAAATCCTATTCCAAATGACATCTAATTAATAAAATATCTCTCATTTTTTAAAGTATAAAACAATTTTCTTTAAGAGATGAATGGAGACTGATTAGTGGGAATATTTCTTGATTTAAGAAACAGAAAAAAATCAGAAAAAGTAAGAAATATAATGTTGGAATATTACCAAGAACAACCTTAGCTGTGTCTGTGTGTGTGTGTGTGTGTGTGTGTGACATAGTCCTTTTACAGAAGAGTTTACTAAGTAACCAAAAACAATCTCTCAAATATTTGGAGGTAACTATTGTGGCCTGCCTCAGGCACCACTTCTGCCGGACAAATATTCATAGTTCTTCTCTCTCTCTCTTTTTTATAAATTTATTAATTTATTGTCATCTATATGCACATATTTATTTTTAAGTTAAAAAAATTCCTTCCATCCTCCCTTATCCCTCCAGTAGCAAACAGTCATATTACAATTGTACATACATATTTGATAAACATGTTACAGATTAGAAATTTTCAGTGTAATTAGGATTAAGGGAAAGAGATACATAAGACATGGTTTTTATAAAGTGTTCATCAGATTCTGAAGGGTTGGGTTTTTGTGTGTGTGTGTCTTGCTTTGTTTTGTTTTTCTTCCTCTGATTGGGGATATTATATTCCATAGCCAATCTGATACAGTTGTCCTAGCTCTCTGGACTGCTTAGAGTAGCTGCTTCTATCAAGGTTGTTCATTTCACAGTGTTGTTGTTGTTGCTGATGTGTACATAGTTCTATTAGTTCTACTCCCTTCATTCAGCATCGGATCCTGTAAGTCATTCCATGCTTCTTTAGAGTCTGACCATCTATGGTTTCTTAAAGAACAAGAGTATTCCATGGTATTCATGTACTATAATTTGTTTAACCATTTCCTCAATTGATGGGCATCTGATCAATTTCCAATGTTTGCCATTACAAAAAGAGCTGCTATGAATATTTTTGGAACATGCAGGAATTTTCACGTTTTTTATAATTTCTTCTGGATAAAGACCTAGAATTGGAATTGCTGGGTCAAAGGGTAAGAACGGTTTTATTGCTCTTTGGGCATTGTTCCATATTACTCTCCACAAAGGTTGGATCCATTCACAACTCTTTCAATAATGCATCAATGTCCCAATCCTCGGGTAACCTCTCCAGCATTGTTCATTTCCCCTTTTTCTCGTCTTGGTTAATCTGATAGGTGTGAGATGATACTTTCTTGTATTAATTTGCATTTCTCTACTCAATAACTATTTAGAGCATTTTCTTCATATGATTATATATATAGCTTCAAATTCTTCATTTGAAAACTGTTCATATTCTTTCACCATTTATCAATTGGGGAATGACTTGTGACCTTATAAATTTCATGCAATGCTCTATATATTTTAGTAATGATACCTTTATCAGAGATGCTAGTTGAGAAGATTCTTTCCCAGCTTTCTGATTTTCTTCTAATTTTGGAAGCATTGATTTTATTTGTGGGAAAAACTATTTAATTTAATATAGTCAAAATCATTAATTTTGCAGTTTACAATGTACTCTAATTCTTGTTTGGTTATAAATTTATTTCCCCTTCCATAGATTTGATAGAGTATTTCTTTGTCTATTAATTTATCTATGGTATCACTCTTTAATTCTAAATCCTCTACCTGTTTTGATCTTATTTTGGTATAGGGAGTGAGATGTGGATCTTTGTCATACTATTTTCCAGTTTTCCCCAAAAAATTTTATCGAATAGTGAGTTCTTATCTCAAAAACTGATGTCTTTGGGTTTGTCAAATAGTAGATTGCTATATGTATATATTTTTACCATTAAGAATTTTTTAAAATTTTTATACATTTGTACATATATATTTTTCCAAGTTTCCCTTCACCCTCCCTTCCCCTCCCCTCCCCCCTCAATTCGGTTAGAATATTACATACACATTTTATTAAACATATTTACAAATCAGTAATTTTTGGCATGAGGAATTAGGATTAAGGGAAAGTGATTCATAAGATAATTTTTATAAAGTGTTCATCAGATTCAATAGGGGTGTTTTTTTATGTATGTTTTGTTTTGTTTTGTTTTGTTTTTCTTCCTCTGGTTGGGGATAAGATAGTCCATAATCTGTCAAATATGGTTGTCCTAGCTCTCTTGAAAGCCAAGAGAGATTGCTTCCATCAAGGTTGTTCATCTCATAATGTTGATGTATAAATTGTTCTCTTAGCTCTACTTCTTTTGCTCAGCATAAGATCCCATAAGTCATTCCATGCTTCTCTAAAGTCTGATCATTTATTGCTTCTTATAAAACAGTATTATTCCATAGTATTCATGTACCATGATTCGTTTAGCCATTCCCCAATTGATGGGCATCCTCTCAATTTCCAATTCTTTTCCTCTACAAAAAAGGGCTGCTATGAATATTTTGGAGCATTGGGCTTTTTTTCCATTTTTTACAATTTCTTCCCAGATATAGTCCTAGAATTGGGATTGCTGAATCAAAGGGTATGACCAATTTTATTGCTCTTTGGGCATAGTTCCATATTGCTCTCCAGAAAGGTTGGTTCTTCTCACAGCTCACTCAACAATGCATTAATGTCCCAATCTTACCTCAATTTCCAATTCTTTGCTACCACAAAATTCTTTACCACTGCTATGAATATTTTGGAACATATGGGAGTTTTCTTATTTTTAATAATTTCTTCTGAATATAGACTGAGCATTGGAATTGTGATGTCAAAGAGTATGATCAGTATTATTGCTCATTGGGCATAGTCCTTTATTGCTCTCCAGAATAGTTGGATCAGTTCACAACTCCACCAACAATGCATCATTATACCAATTCTCCCACAAACAATCTAACATTAATCATTTGCCCTTTAGATCATCTTACCCAGCCTGAAAGGTGTGAAGTGATACCACATAGTTGTTTATATTTCTATTTCTAAAATCAGTAATTATTTGTAACATTTTTTCATATGATTACATATAGCTTCAATTTCTTCATTTCAGAACTGTGTTCATATTCTTTGGCCATTTATTAATTGTAGAATGACTTGTAACTTTATAAATTTGATGGAATTCTTTATATATATTTAAAAACTGAGACTTTTATCAGAACCCCCAGCTGTATAATTCCCTCCCAACTTTTGGTTTTCCTTCTAATTTTGGCACCATTGGTTTTATTATTGCAAAACCTTTTTAATTTAATATAGTAAAGATCATGTATTTTGCTCTTTATAATGTACTCTATTTTTTTGCTTGGTCATAAATCTCTCCCCTTTTCATACATCTGATAGATACAGTATTTTTATTCTGTAAATTGATCTATGGTTATGTCTAAATCATGTAATCATTTTGACCTTATTTTTGGTATAGGTTTTAAAGAAGCTTTTTAAAATAAAGGAACATAATACTTTCATATGTATAAATAATGAAATTGTATGATTAACTAATTTAGAGACAGCTATTCAATTTCAAAGCAGAAACACAAATAAAGGCATAAAACTCTATAATATATGTTTATTTAAGAATTTTGTGATAGTCATGGAGGTTTTCCTGTACATATTCTACAAAGAAAAGACAATTCTTCATTGAATTAATACACCTTAATTTTAATTTTTATGGCTTTAGGGCTTTTTTTGCACTGATATCTCTGACTTTCCCCCACAACTTTAATGGGGATTTATAATTAGCCTTCAATATGGGCGAGTAAGTACGGAGTTTCACATCAAGGGGAAAAAAGTATTTAGAATACTATTTAAGTAATATGATTATGCAATTCAATTAAGTTGTTTTAGTTCTATCTGCAATCAGTCTATCTGTCTGTCCATCTGACTCTCTATCTCTGATGAGTCAGATATATCAATAGACGAATTACAAAAATATAAACTGTCCAGGTTAAAAGAAGAGGAAATTGAATACTCAAATAACTTCATTTCAGAAAAAGAAGTTGAACAAATTATCAGTGTACTCCTTGAGAAAAAAATTTCTCGAACCAGATGGAATCACATGTGAATTCTATCAGACATTCGATGAACATTTTGTTCAATTCTATATGAACTATTAGGAAAAAATAGGTGGAGTTCTGTCAATTTTTTTTCTATGACACTTATATGGTGTTGATACCTAAACTAAGAAGAATCAAAAGAGAAAAAATATAGTCCAATTTCCCCAATGAAACCAGGAAGTTCAATTTTTTAAAAAGAATTATCAAAGCAATTATCACAAATTATCACAGGGATAATACATTATGATCAATTAGAATTTAGATGAGGATTGCAGGGTTGGTTCAATATTATTAAAATATTATCAATTGACCATAACAACAAGCATAATGAAATATTGTTATTATTGCAGTAGATGGTGAAAAACATTTTGACAAAATACAGCACTCATTCTTATTAAAAAATACTAGAAAGTATAGAAAGAAATGGAGTGTTCCTTGAAAAGATAAGTAGCATTTATGTAAAACCATCAACAAGCATTAAATATAATGAGAATGAGCTAGAAGCATTACCAAAAAGATCCGTGCAGGAAGGGTGGATGACAAAAGCATATACATTCTCATCATTATAATTCAATATTCTTTTAGAAATATTAGCTTTAACTTATATGATCTTATGCTGAGTGAAATGAATAAAACCAGAAGAACATTATACATACTAATGACAATATGGACTTGCTAATTTCTGCTGTACAATATTCAAAGACAATTCTAAAAAAACCTGTATAGGATAATATCATGCATATCCAGAGAAGGAACTATGGAATTTAAGGGCAGATGAATTATCTTCAATTTTTAAATATTGTCTTATGTATTGTCATTGTTTCCCCTCTTTAATGTTTTTTCTTCTATTTGTAATTGATTCTTCTATCAAATAATCATTAATATGGTTCAGTGTTTAGCATAATTATACAGATAGAGCCTGGAGTGGGTGAAAGAAGGGAGGGAAGGAGAAATATGTAAAACTCAAAACCTTGAAAAAAAGATTGGTACAAACTATCATTTATGTTGTTGCATAAATAAATAAAATAAATTAAAAAAAGAAATGTTAGCTTTAGCAATAAGAGAAGAAAAATAAATGAATGGAATTAGAATGGTGTTGAAGAAATAAAATGTTCTCTCTTTGCAGATAATATGATGGTAAATTTAGAGAATCATAGGAAGTTTTAAAAATGCTTGAAACAATTAAGAACTTTTGCAAATTTGGAGGGTATGAAATAAACCCACAAAAGTCATCAACATTTCTATATATTCCCAACAAATACATAAGCCAGAAGTAGAAATAAAAAATCCCATTTAAAGAATTTGTAGACACTAAAAAATACTTGGGAGGTTTTCTGTCAAGGCAAACTCAGAAAACATATGTAAACAACTATAAAACATAATTTCATAGAAATAAAATCAATTCTAAATAATTAAGCATATATCAATTGCTTATGGGTAGGTCAAGCTAATATAATTGCAATGACAATTCTACAAAAATTAAATTACTTTTTCAGAGTCATACCAATGACCAAAAATTTATTTAGCCTTGAAAAATAGTAAGTATAGTGAAATGGAGGAACACAAGGTCAAGAATATCAAGGAATTTAATAGAAAAAAACAAAGGAACGTGGTCTAGCATTCTGGTCCTAAAATTATCTTATCAAGCATCAGTCATCAAAACTGCTTGTTCTGGGTAAAGAAATTGAGTGGTGGATCAGTGGAATAGATTAGATACAAAATAAGCAGTTGTAAATGATAATAGTAATCGTCTGTTAGATAAACCCCCAAATTCTAGCTTTTGGGATAAGAACTAGCTCTTTGATAAAAACTACTCGGGGAGAGCAACATCTCACACCCTCTTGCAAGATATGGTTCAAATGTGTAAAAGGATTTAATCAGAAAAGTGCTATCATAAGCCAATTAAAAGAAAAAGGAAGAGTTAAATTCTTGTATCTATGAAAAAAAGAATCAGTTTATGACTAAAGAAGAAATAGAAAATATTCTAAAATGGAAAATGAATAATTTTGCTGACAGTAAATTGAAAAGATTTTTACAAATAAAATCAATGCAACAGATTAAAATGAGGTCAGTATGTTGGGAAACAATTTTTACAACTCATCTTTCTGATTAAGCACTCATTTGTAAAATATGTAGAGAATGGAGAACAAATTTATAATCATTCAAGTCATTCTACAACTGATAAATCATCAAAGGATAAGAAAAAGTAATTCTTAGATGGAGAAATTAAAATTATCTTTAGTCATATAAAAATGCTGTAAATCATTATTGATAAGAGAAAGGCAAATAAAAGCAACTCTCAGATTCTACCTTAACCTATGAGATTGGCCAATATGACTAAAAAGGCAAATGATCAGTTTTGGAGGGGATATGAGAAAACTGAGACACTAATGCAATGTTGGTCGTGTTGTAAACTGATTGACTTTCTGAAGAGCAATTTGGAATTATATCCAAAGGATAATAAAGCTACCCATATCCTTTGATCTAGTGATGTCAGTACTAGGTCTATAAGCCAAAGAGATCTCAAAAGAAAATTTAAATACCCACATCCACAAACATATTTATAGCAGTTCTTTTTGTAATGGTAAAGAATTGGAAATCAAAGGGATGCTCATGAATTGGGGAATGACTGAAATGGTTAGGGTATATGTATGTCATGAAACTCTATGGTTCTTTAAGAAATCATGAGGGACAAGACTTCAGAATAAGCCTAGAAAGACTTGCATGAACTGATGCTGAGTGAAGTGAGCAGAACATAAGAACATTGTACTCATTAATAGCAACATGAGCAATGATCAATTATGTTGGGCTTGTTCTTTTCAGCAGTACAATAAACAAAGACAATTTTAAAAGACTTTTGATGGAGAATACCATATATATCCAGAGAAGGAAATATGGAATGCAAATGCAAACCGAAGCTTACTATCTTCAATTTTTAAAAGTTGTCTTATGGCTTATGTGCTTTAATCTCAGCTTTTCCCATTTTTATTTGATTCTTCTTTCACAACATGATTAACATGGATTTTCATTTAGTATTGTTAGTCATATATATAGCCATTATTAGATTGCTCTGTCAGGGAAAGAAGAGAGAGAAAGAAAAATGTGAAACAAAATAAAAAGCAATGATTGTTAAAAACTGCCAGAGCTTGTAGTTAGAAAAAGTATAAATGAAATATTAAAAAGGCATGAAAAAAAGACTAAAAGAAAGCTCATGTCTACTTAATACAGATATATGATTTTATATATAATATTTTATCTTTTTTAATATGGAAATATAAATGTCTTTATTGACATTTTCAATGCCATAATAAAAAATTAAAAACAGAAAGAAATACATAACACTCCTCTTTCCCTTACAAAATTATATATATATATATATATATATATATATATGTATATATATATATATATATATATATATATATCTCATGAAGTTATAAGAATCAAAGTTACACATATTTAATTCCACATTTAAGGGTTCTTTCTCTTCTAAATCTCTGATTCCTGTGGAGTGAGCTCAGACATTTTACAAAGCATTTACTCATCCCAAGAACTAGTGCCTCCAAAAAGGTCTGCCACAAAATATTTCAAAGATCAGAGCAAGAAATCTGACATGTTTGGATCATTTAGAGAAGGCTTACAAGTAACTCAGAGATAGAAAGACATGGAGGATATGTTGTTTACATTAGTAGAAGTTATAGCCATACGGTATACCATAGATTGACCAAAGCATTAAAATGGTCCTGATGAATAAAAAGGGAATATGATTTATTATTTTCCTTTAAATTTCAATGACATGAATTCTATTATCAATGAAATCTGTTTCGAAGGAACTACAGGTTTACCTTGCTTATAGAATGTGTTCAATACATGAATATTTGAGTGTATGAAAATAATTGAATGCATAGCTATCTGTATTTTGGCTATCATGTCTTCTTTATTATGCAAAGAACTAAATGTAAAAAGTTAAACTTTAGATGAAAAGAGAAATACACTAGTTGTGAACAAAACAACTATCAATCTACAGATTTCTGTCATTTATAACATTACCCAATATATGTTACAATTTATGGCTAATAAATGACTAATATTTGCATCCAGAAAAATCTTGATGAAAAGCAGAGGGCTATTGATAAAGTTAAATTTGGATGTTATTCCTGAATTAGGACCACCAAGGAATAATAGCTAATCATGGAAATATGACATTTACTCAAATCCAGCTAATGAGAAATCTATCCATCTTTGTTTAATCTAATTAGTTGGCAAAGAGTGATTTTATGTTCACTTATAATAAGCACAATATTTATATTAGAAGTCGAAGGCATGTTGTTTTCATGAGCATTGTTTTGTTTCATAATTTTATTTATGTTTGCATATTTCAAAAAGAAAAAGAGAAACAATCCATTTGTTTAATGTGAAGCAAGTCACAAAAAAGTCATAAGGTAATGTAGTGAGAGGAAGAAACTTTCACAAAAAGATTAAATTGAAATGCCTATTAGAAAACCCACCTAAATTTCTTATAGTTGTTTCAAAAATAAAAATTTCATTTTCATCCTGGCTCCTTTTAAGGTTGTCATATTTTCTTTCTAGAATTCCAAGGTATATGAGTTCAGAAAATATTAGCATCATAAAGTATTTCAACAGGGGTTGCTACTTAATTAGAGTCTTGTAAGAGAGTAATTTCTTTTTTTCCTATGAAGGATTATTGCAAAAAATGAAATAGGAAAGATATCTCAAGAGAATTAAGAATAATATTTCCATAAATTTGCTCACATTCCAAAATTTTACCCTGAATCTTTCTATCTTTTAAATATGTAGAAATGCATTTTTTTCCCTAAACATGAAAGCAACTGAAAGCCTTGTATCAGACTCAAGAGAAAAAAACAGCCAATAAACATACAATTAGACAGGTAGAAAATGCAACAGAATGTGTTTTCTGGGCTGATAAACCACTGAGGCCTTTAAGGAGCTAAAATCTTATCATGTATGACATTTCCTGTGAATATTTGACTTCATTATTATCAACTCTATATAAAAAATGAAAATATGAGCAGAATCTCTCTCTCTCTCTCTCTCTCTCTCTCTCTCTCTCCCACACACACACACTTTCCACATTTGCTGTCTATATATAATATGTCTATATATTTATGTCATATAAATATATACATATGTCTGTGTATTTATGCATAAATGTATTCAACAAGAATGATCTCCATCTTGATAGTGTTAATGAATTTCATGTGTTACCGGTGAGGGACTTATCCATAGTTACACATTCAGTACATGTCATACTTGAGTCTCATTCCCAGGTCTTCGTAATTTTAAAGTCAACTCCATATAAACTATGTCATAATTATCCTATAAATAAAATGAATATAAATTTATATTCATTCACTCACAATGCTTAAAAATTAATATTATTTAAATTTTGTGGGCATTTTAACTTTGCATGATGTTAGTTTCACAGGCAAATTTTGTGACAAATGTGTGACTATAGACCACATATTGTGGAAGGTGTTGAGAAAGGTATGTTGAAAAAATTGAGTGAACATATCTTTTCTGTCTTCCCAAAGTGCTAAAATATATTTTTTACTTTTATTATTTTCTGGACTTGTTTGATGTTTTTGCAGAAAATTTGCCTTTCTCAACTATGCCAAGGAAGGATTTTATTTAAATACTCTGTGTAGAATTGCAGTAGCTGGCCTAATTGTAGATAGAGTGCTAGTCACTAATGGAATTTATACAAGATGGTGAGAACTTTGATCTTTCCTCTTAAGCATGAATTGAGGCCTTAGAAGCATGCAGCAGTAGATATGAAAATAGTGACATGAAGTAATAACAATATCTGTAAAGTAGTTTTGAGTAAATTGGTATTTAGGTGTTATCTATATTTATACATATAGGCTTATTAGATAATTTTTAAAAAGCATATAAAAACTGTGGAAAAAGTTATTTACAGTGTTGAGTTAAGATTAATAGATTACTATATAAAGGATTTGTGATTCATCTGGGCAAAAACTGTTTCATATACACAGATCACAATTTGTCAATAAATTGATAGTTATACCTTAAAGAGAATACTGGGACTCAGGGAGAGTAAAACAAAGGAATAACTTGATCACTTAACTAATTAATGTAAGAATTGAAATTAGAATGCAGATCTTGATGACTTCCAGGAAAGGTCCCTACTTGGATAAGCTGCTGGTTATGATAAATATAACTGTAAATATAAAGAAAAAAGTCAAGTGAGGGACAGAGACAACTAGGTAGCACAGTGAATAGAACATTTTGTCTAGAGTCAGAAAACTTTAAATTAAAATTCTGTCTCAGACAATGGCTGTGTTAGTCTGAATATGCCATTTAATCTTTGTTTTACTTGGTTTCCTCAACTGTAAAACCTGGAAGAAATTACATTTATGTCTGAGTTGCATAAAAAGAAAATATAAAATAGATAATACTAGTAATAATGTTAAATGAGATAATATATGTATATTTAAAACAATTTACAGAGTCTTAATAAATCCTTATTTCCTTCCAAATATTAGTTATATCTGGTATAAATGTATATGTGAGTAAATTTATATAAATACAAACACAAAAATCTTAGAACATATCTAAATATTTGAGTGTGTATAGAGTACACATACACACACACACACACACACACACACACACACATATATGTATATATATATATAAATTTATGCTAGGAAATGGACTTTTATGTTAAATACATTTATACACATCCACATAGATGCGTACAAATTTATGACAAGAAGACAGTGTAGTCTGGATTTGGTATTAGGAAAGTCTAGATTGGAATCTGCCTCAGAGACTCAATAATTTTAAGACCCTGACTAAATCACTCAAACTTTCTGTGCCTCTGTACATGTCTATAAAACAAGGGATGGAACTTGCTGACCTTAGGTCGCTTCCAGCTCTAGAGATCTAAATTTATAATTAAAAGCAAAGAATTAGTTCATTTAATTCTATTTTGTATTTTATTGTAGTTGTGCATTAAAGGTAAGATACTGGGATATTAATCGGCTAATGAGGTAGTGATCTGCCTAAATATTTTATTATAAATTCACACATATGCATCTATGTATTTTAGACATATATGCATATACATATATACATACGTGTGTGTTTAGGGGAGGAGATTATGCATTATGTTTGCAATATTGTTTGGGTATGTTTAAGAACAGTTTTGTAGTTGATTAATTTCACTTTTTGTATTTTTATGCTATTATGTCCATAAAACCAATATTTAAGCAAAAAAGAAACGATAGTAAGAACCCATGTAGAAACAAGCTCTGTAAGATATAGTTAGGATTTTTTAGATTCAAATGAAATGATCAGTGCACAAGATGCTATATATATACATATATATATATATATATATATATATATATATATATATATATATACATATATGACCAGTTTTATGCATATTGTTCTTTGGGGAAAATTAAAGATGTCCAAACATACATACATACATATCTATATCTATATCTAAATCTATATCTATATCTATATCTATATCTATATCTATATCTATATCTATATCTATATCTATATCTATATCTATATCTATATCTATATCTATATCTATATCTATATCTATATCTATATATTTATATATGTGTGTATGTATTTTGGTACAGATTCTGTACTATGATGTTTCTTTAGTCATTTTTGCAAACTTAAAAATGGTGAGTGAGGCCATGTAGAAAGAAAAATGTTATAAGAATCCCTGGTATTCTCTAGAAATAGGAACTGTTGTTATGCTCTCCCTACAGTACCTGACCTAAAGCTCATAGTAATCAATCACTACTGAATTTGTTGATTGGTTCATTAATTGATTGAGAAATACAGAGTATTATTTCACAAAATTACAAGACATTTTAAACGTTTAAAATATTGGATGAGATATAAGCTATATTTGGTATACTCAACTACAATATTAATTGTGATAACAGCTAAAATTTGCACAGCAATAACATTGTGAGGTGTTGTTTTACCTATTGTAGATATGAGAACAATAAAGATCAGAGAATTTAGATGCTGTTAAATTTATGAAGTAGGATTTGAATCCAGATTTTTCTGAATTTGAATATAGCTTTCTTAAATTGGGGTTTTCAAAAATCTCCAAAAGTTTCATTAATAGATGTCATGGATGGCACTTCTGTCCAAGATGGCAGAGAGAAGACAGTCACTGTTCTAAGTGCTCTTGGTTCCCCCTCAAAAAATAACATGAAAGAAGATTCTAAACAGAAATTCAATTGAGAAAACCCAGAAAGACAAGATGGGAGAACATCTACCAAACAAATCTGTCTCAGGGGACCCTGTATAAACCAGGAATGGAGAATAGAGGGGGAACACAGGGACAACAGTGGGGGGAAGACAGAGGACCAGCCTTAACCACATAGGCTTTGGTGATTAGCCAGTCCCAGGACCAACTTTAGCTGCAGAATCTTTGACTGGGGGGAGAGGAGCTCTGGTGAGCCCCAGTAGAGTTAACAGAGCATACCTGGAAATTGACCAGTTGGGTTGGGGGCCTGAGCTCCATACTTCTGGCAGAGCACTCTTCCCAGAAAAAATGGTAAATGCCCTCCCTCCCCCAATCCCATCAGGCTCAGGTGTGGGCAATAGAGTTCACTCATCTGAAAGAGAGATTAACTCCCTCCCCCATTGTTCAAAGTCAACTCAGACCCTGCTGCTGAGGGCCTCAAATACTCCAGAGAAGCAAGCAGCAACCGCTAATGGGCGCCCCTTGGAATTACTAAATCAAGTGAACATAGTCTCTAGGGTTTTCAAAAGCAAACCTCTGAGAGCCAGCCATTCCCTTAACACAAGATCCTAGGAAAATGAAGAAAGGTCAGCAAAAGTGGACACATGGAGAAATACATAGAATAACTAAATACTAGAGATATCTAATACTTTTGAAGAGCATATGAATTGGTCTACAGCCCAGAAATATTTCCTTGAAAACAGTTGGGAAGAAGTTTAAAAATCAATTGGAAAACCTGGGAAAAGAAACTCAAGTGAAAATTAACACAATGCAAGAGAAACTTAACATCTCAAAACAAGAAAACAAATCCTTGGAAAATGCAACTGGACAAGTATGAAATGAGAACAATTCTCTCAGATCCTCAATTGGGCAAATATAGAAAAGAAAATAATTTTCTCAAAACTCCACTTGTATAAATGGAAAACTCCTTTAAAAATAATTGACCAATTGGAAAAGGAGGTGCAAAAGGTAAATGAAGAAAATTCTTCACTATAAAAATGAATGGGATCTGTGGAAACTAAAGACTTCATGAGACAACAAGATTCTGTTAAACAAAACCGAAACATGAAAAAAGTGGGAAAAAAATGTAAAATACCACATCAGGAAAACCACTTACCTTGAGAATAGATCAAGAAGGGACAAGATGAGAATTATAGGTCTTCCTGAAAACATTGAAGAGAAAAAATGCCTGCACTTAATATAGAATTTAGTGATGGAAAACTGCCCTGACATCACAGAACCAGAAGGCAAAATAGTTATTGAAAGAATACGTCTTTCCTTTCCAGGAAGAGATACTTAAATGTAAACACTGAAAAATATTGTGGCCAAATTCCTGAACTATCAGATAAAAGAGAAAATCCTGCAAGCAGCCAGAAAGAAACAATTATAATACCGAGGACCCACAGTAAGGTTTACACAGGACCTGGATACATCAACATTAAGGGAACAAAGAGTCTGGAATGAGGTATTCTGAAGAGCAAGGGAGCATGGAATGCAGTCAAGAATCCACTATCTGGCAAAGCTGAGCCTTCTCTTCCAGGGGAAAAAGATGGACATTTAATGAAATGGGAAACTTCCAACATTTCCTGATGAAAAGGCCAGTGCTAAATAGAAAATTTGGACATCAAAAAAGGAGGCTTAAGATACACATTAAAAAGTTTTAAAAAGGGGGCAGTAAAGAAAAAATAAAACTGCTATCCAATAAGATGAAATTGAATATATACCTACTGGGAAGAAAGACTCAAATAACTCTTGAGAATTGTAACTCTGTTAGAGAGAATTACTTAGCCAGAAGTGATGGACACTCATGACTTTTCTGTGACTCAGACAGAATGATTAAAAAACAATATTTCCTTAAAATGGTGGACAGTATGGAGATGAGCAGATGGAAGAGATTGAATGGGGTAAGTTTTAATACATTAAGATGTATAAAAGACCTTTTGAAAGAGATTGGACGAAGGGAGGAGGTGAGAACCACATGAATCTTCATTCCATCAGACTTGGCTTAAAGTTAACTTACACTGATTGAGTTAAGTTAAGAAACTTATCTTACCTTTCAAGCATAAAAAGGGGAAAAGTGGAGGGGTGGACTGGGAGAGGGAGAAAAAGGGGGACTAACAGAAGGAAGGGAAAGAAGAAGGAAGAAAAGCTAAAGGGGGAAAGTAAGGGGAGGGGGTTTATATAGGAGGGTAAACACACTGAAGGGGGCAGTTTTCATAAACAAAATACTGGGAAATATGGATAAAGTATAAAAAAGGGGAAAATACAAACAGAGGGAAGGTAGCATGGAGTAAAATGAAGAGTTAGTAATCATAAAATTGAATGTGAATGGGATTAGCTCTCCCTTCAAAGGTAATCGAATAGCAGAGTGTATTAAAAACCTGAATCCCACAATATGCTGCTTACAAGGAACTCTTTTAAAGCAGAGAGATACGTATAGAGTAAAGATAAAAGCTTGGACCAAAATATATTTCCCTTCAGCTGAAGTGAAAAAAGCAAAGGTAGCAATCCTTAGACAAAGCAACTGCAAAAATATATAGTGCTAAAAGAGATGAAGAAGGAAGCTATATCCTTGTAAAAGGTACCAAAGACAATATAGTAATTTCAATTCTAAATATGTATGCACCCAATGGTATAGCATACAAATTCTTAGAGGAGAAGTTCAAAGATCTACAGGAAGAAATAGACAACAAAACTCTACTACTGGGAGACCTCAACCTCCAGCTCTCAGATTTAAATAAATCTATTCATAAAGTAAACAAGAAGGATGTTAGAAAACCTATATATGATAGACTTATGGAGGAAATTGAATGGGAATAGAAAGGAATATACTTCTTTTCTGCAATACATGTCACTTATACAAAAATTGACCACGTGCTAGGCCATAAAATCCTAATGATCAATTGCAGAAAGGCAGAAATAGTGAATATATCTTTCTCAGATCATAATTCAATAAAAATCATATGCGATATTAGCTCAGGGAGATATAGAGTTAGAACTAATTGGAAACTAAATAACCTCATTTTCAAGAAATGAGTGTATCAAGCATCAAATAGAATTAATTATTTCTTCCTAGATAATGACAATAATGAAACAACACACCAAAACCTATCGGACACACTGTCAGGGGATATATTATAAATATAAATACTTACATGCACAAACTAGAGAAAGAAGAATCAATGAACTAAATATGCAACTAAAAATTAGAGAAAGAACAAATCAAAAACCCTCAATTTAATACCAAATTAGAAATTCTAAAAATTAAAGAAGAAATCAATAAAATTGCAAGCAAGAAAACTATTTAACTAATAAATAAAACCATGAGTTGTTTATATGAAAAAAAAAACCAATAAAATTGACATAGCTTGGGTCAATTTGATTTAAAAAAAGAAGAAAATCAAATTGCTTTTATCATAAATGACAAAAAAGTGGGCTCAACACCAATGAGGACAAAATTTAAGTAACAATTTAAAATTATCTTGTCCACCTTTATGCCAATAAATTTGACAATCTGTGTGAAATGGATGAATATTTACAAAAATATGTTACCCACATTAAATGAAGAGGAAATTAAAAACCTAAATAACTGCATCTCAAAAAAAATTCAACAATCTATTATTGAATTCCTAAGAAAAAATCTTGAGGGTCAGATGGTTTCACAAGTGAATTTGTAATTTGGAAAAATAGGTGAAGACAGAACTCTGCCTGACTCTTTTTATGACACCAATATGGTGATGATACCTAAACCAGGAAGAGTTAAAACACAGAAAGAAAATTATAGATCTATCTCCCTGATGAATAAAGATACAAAAATCTTAAATAAAACCTTAGCAAAACAATTGTAATTTATCACAAAGATTATACATTATGACCACATAGGATTTATTCCAGGAATGCAAGTTTGGTTCAATATAAGGAAAACTGTTAGTATAATTAATTATATGAATAAAAATCCTATTAGACATCATATGATTATACCAATAGATACTGACAAAGCTTTTGATAAAATGCAGCACCCATTGTTACTAAAAATTGTAGAGAGTGTAGGAATAAATAGATTGTTCCTTAGAGTAATAAGCAGTATCTATCTGAAACATCCAGCAAGCATTATATGTAACAGGGATTTGCTAGAGGCATTACCAATATGATCAGGGGTGAAACAAGGATATCCATTATCATCACTACTATTCAATATTGTATTAGAAATGTTAGCTTCAGCAATAAGAGAAGAAAAAGAAATTGAAGGAATTAGAATTTGGAAGGAAGAGACAAAAACACATTCTTTGCAGATGACATGATGGCATACCTAGAGAATCTCAAAAGATCATGTAAAAACTATTAGAAATCATTAATGCGTTAGAAAAGTGAAAGGGCATAAAATAAAATCCTCATAAATCCTCAACATTTCTCTTTCTCTGTATATATATGTATATATGTACGTATATATGTACATACATACATACATATATATATAGCAAGATACAGTAGAAAGAGCTAGAAAGTGAAATTCCATTCAAAGTAACCTCTGTCAATACATTATACTGGGAGTCTACCTGCCAAGGTAGACTCAAAAACTTTTTGAAAACAATTACAAAACACTTCTCACATAAATAAAATCAGATTTAAACAATTGGGCAAATATAATGTGATCATGGATAGGTTGAGTTAATATAATAAAAATGACAATTCTCCCTAAATTAAATTACTTATTTAGTGCCCTACCAATCAAAACTTCCAAAAAAATTACTTCGATGGGTTATTAAAGATTGTAAGGAAATTCATATGGAGAAATAAAATGTCAAGAATTTCCAGAGATTTAATGAAAAAAGTGCAAAAGAATGTAGCTTAGCTCTACAAAATCTAAATTATATTATAAAGCATCAGTCATCAAAACTCTGGTATTGGCTAAGAAATACAGTGGAATAAACTAGGTTTAATAGCAGGAAATGATTATAGTAATCCACTGTTTGATCAATCCAATGAGTCCAGCTATTGGTATAAAAACTCTCTGTTCCATAAAAACTGTTGGGAAAATTGGAAGTTAGTATGGAATAAACTTGGATTAGACCAACACCTCACACCAAATACCAAGATAAGATCAAAATGGATACAGGATTTAGACAGAAAAAGTAATATTATAGGCAAGCTAGAAGATCATAACTGTCAGATCTATGGAAAGGGAAGAAGTTTATGATCAAGGAAGAGATGGAGAACATCATTAAATACAAACTAGATAATTTTGATTACATTAAATTAAAACCAATATGAAAAGACATGTAGGAAATTGGGAAACCATCTTTACAACTAGTGTTTCTGACAAAGGACTCATTTCTAAAATATGCAAAGAACTGAGTCAAATTTTCAAAAAAAAAAAAACAAGCCTTTCTCCAATTGACAAATGGTCAATGAAAAATTGCTCTCAATCATTACTTATTAGAAAAATGCAAATTAAAGCATCTCTGTGGTACCACCTCACACCTCTCAGACTGACCAATATTATCAGAAAGGACAATGATCAATGTTGGAAGGGTTGTGGGAAATCTGGTATATTATTACATTGTTAGTGGAGCTATAAATTTATAAAACCTTTCTGGTGAGCAATTTCAAATTACACCCAAAGGGCAACAAAAATTTGTATATCCTTTCATCCAACAATACCACTACAGGTTCTGTACCCTGAAGCGATTATGAAAAATGCTAAAAACATCACTTGTATAAAAATGACCATAGCAGCTCTGTTTGTGGTGGCAAAGAATTAGAAATTAAGTGACAAAGATTTAGAAATTAAGTGACGGTCCTTTAATTGGGGAATGGTTTAACAAATTGTGGTATATGTACGTAATGAAATATTATTTTTATATTAGAAACCAGGTGAGATGGGAATTCAGGGAAACCTGGAAGGATTTGCATAATCTGATGCTTAGTGAGATGAGCAAAACCAGAAGAACCTTGTACACCCTAACAGCATCGTGGGGCTGATGATCAATCTTGATGGACTTGCTCATTCCATAAGTGCAATAATCAGAAACAATTTAGGGTTATCTCTGATGGAGACTACCATCTATATCCAGAGAAAGAATTGTGGAGTTTGAACAATGACCAAAGACTATTACCTTCAATTTAGGGGGGGATCATTATCTTATTATTTAATTTTGCTATTATTCTTTATTTTTTATTCCTTAAGAATATGATTTCTCTCTCATCACATTCAATTTAGATGAATACATACCATGGAAACAATGTAAAGACTAATAGACTGCCTCCTATGGGGGTGGGAGGAGGCAAACAAGAATAAGGGAAAAATTGTTAAACTCAAAATAAATAAAATTTTTCTTTAAAAAAATAATTGTCATGGATGTCTGTGAATTTGAATGGGAAAAATACTTTATTTGCACTAAACTCCAACTGAAATTTAGCTCTTTCTTCTATTATCATTTGAAGGGAAAACAATTCTGAAATTTTTACTGGTTTTCCAAGTGAATTTATGATATATACAAAAACTTAAATCATACTTTTCACAATATTGGAAATATTATGAAGAAATTCTAAAGACCAATGCAAACTTATACGTGTCTCAAAACTAAATTATTTAGAGTCACAAACTATGGGCAACAGGCAAAATTTGAAATCAGGACTCCTTATTGCTGTCAGATTCCACATTCATTATGAGTTGGACTTAGACTATGAGTTCAATTTAATATTTTGTACAGTAAAAAGAATCTAGATTTTTTCCTCTCTATATATGTATATATGTGTATATATATGTATCTGTTTGTTTCTCTCTCTCTAGATATATATATATATATATATATATTTCTTTATATGTGTATCTATATCTATATATGCATAAATACATAGATAGATCCTTTCCCCTACCTTTTTATTTTTTTTTAATTTTTTTTTAGTTTTTTGCAGGGCAATGGAGTTAAGTGGCTTGCCCAAGGCCACACAGCTAGGTAATTATTAAATCTCTGAGGCTGGATTTGAACTCAGGTACTCCTGACTCCAGGGCTGGTGCTCTATCTTCTGTGCCACCTAGATGCCCCATGCCTCTGTTTTTAAAGGGAAATTCATAGGCAAGTAATGAAGTAGCATATACACCTGAGGAAAAGGTTGAATTCAATTGAGATGGGGACGAGTGACTAGAGTACTTCCCTTCTGGTCATATATCTTGTGTTCCATTGAACAATGACCATTTTTTGGGGGGAGAATTCCTTATTCTCTTGTTAATTTGGATCTGTCAGAAGAACATTAGATTCATTCTAAATAACAGAATACTCAGAAAATTTGGTTCTAGAAAATGATTAACGTAAATTTAGATGAATAAAGTTTGATGAGAATACCCGTGATACTTAGACATATCTCAAAGTGGAAATCAGAAGAATTAGGTTTTACCTTAGAGTTTGCCATTATGTCCTAGCCTTGTGTACACTATCTCTGGATAAGTTATTAACTCCTTAAGTCTTGCTTTCCTCAGGAAAAAAAAAAAGATGGATTTAGACAACATTATCTCTAAGATACATTCCAGTTTTGTTATCTTTTGATACTAGCAGATATATTTATTTTTATCTTGCTGCCATTTTAAATTCTTTATTAATTATTCTTCAACTTTTCTTTTCCTTTAAGTGCTTCTCTCACATGGTGGGCTGGGTTTTGGAAATGGAATATGAAGAATTAACATTAAATTCTATAACCCATGCCTGCTATTTTATGACTGTGGATGCTAGTTATGATTTTTCAATCTCATTTTCCTCATGTAGAATACTATTTTGATACACATATAGAACCTAATTCACAGGATTGTTTTGAGCTTTCAAGGAGATAATGAAAGTAAACTATTTTGAAACATCCAAGTATATATGTGTGTGTGTGTGTGTGTGTGTGTGTGTGTGTATGTATGTATATATGTGTGTGTGTGTGTGATTAGAATGTCATAAGCTTTTATACAGTCTTTAATTTTAAGTATTTTTGAACAATGATCATATACTTCAATACCTCAACATACTTACATAACCACAAAGGGAAAGTAAGAAGTAGAAGAAGTAATTCCTCCACATGAACCTTTCAATTTATTTGAGGAGAGAAGATGAATATGTGCAAAATTTGGAGAATGACAATAAGCTTCATATTCATGCATACATTTGTATATATAATATATTTATAATATGGCCAAGTGAAAAATAAGAAAACTGAATTTGTCATTAAGGTTAGATAAGAAAAAGGTGAATCTGAACATGGTACTTGAAAGATATTATTGTTATAGATAGTTGGAGATAAGAGAAAAAGGAACTGCGGCTAAAGAAATTGGATTAAATATTTGTTGATGTTGATTTCAGACTAGATCTATTTATTACTAGTAAGGAACATTTTTTCTACCAATTCATATCGTCTACTCCTCTGAAATTAGTGATGTTTGAGAATTTTAGTGTCATATAGACTATATGTGAGTCAAAATTTGAACCCAGAGCTTTGAAAGCACAGTATGCTCTTTATCTGCCATATTAAATTTTCTTTCTAAAGATTAATTGCTTTATTAAATTTATGTAAAAATATATGAGAAAGAATTATGTAGAAGGATTAACCCGGTAAATGTAGAGTAGATATCTTGGAGAGGAATATCTTCCTGTTAATGAATTTAAAATGATTATGTCAGTGTCGGCAACATTAGAGTCCCTTAATGCAATAAAGGGTAAGTTTGGGTTAACTCATCATCATTTCCTTGAACTCTCTCTTCAATAGATTCTGTCACCTAATTTTTCAAATCCTGCCAAATTATCAATTTTCCTGGAACTATTCTCACATTCCACACTTAAGCACCATATCTGCTTTCAAATTATCCTCTGTCTGCCAGCTCTAAAACATTCACTTATCATTTGACCCAGTTCATTTCTGCCTCCTTTGACTCTCAAGAATTTTTTTTAAACCCTCTGTAGATTACTGTTATGGAGTATAAGATCTCCAGTCTTTTTGTTCAAAACTCCATCAATAAGAGTGTTTCATGAGTATGTACCACTCTATTGTACAATGCACAAAAAAGACATTCCTTTATGATTACAAAAGAATTCTGGAAAATATGACAAACCACACTAGAAGGAAGTCTATGGTTTACCCATTAAGCAATGTTGATTGAAAGCCATTATTCATCAATTTTGCTCAATCTGCCAAATTTCACTGAATCTCTTAAACAGTTACTTTACTATTATGTGAGAAGGAAAGTAAGATCATTATTTTCACAATGCTTTTGTAGTTCTCATCATTGAGTAAACCTTGGATTTTAACTTTGTTTACTCTGGGGCATGGAATGTCTGCTTTTCTGTGACTTCAAAGAATACAACTTAATTTGAGAATCACCACACATTTGATGATTATTAGAATATGAGCATGACTCATGAGCAATGCCTTTGAAGAGCTTCTATCAAATATTGGATTTTTATTTCTTATATTCATAAAACAGTATCATGGCCATTTTCCAATGAATTTAGGCAATATGGAAAAGAAGCTTGTGAAATTCAGGCCAATATTTGAGTGCACTAACACATACATGAACACACACACACACACATCTTCCTTAACATTTGGTTACAACTATTATATAGTAAAGATTTTGTATAATTTGTTGCTAAATAAAACATTATTTTTTTCAAAAATATTTCTAAAATTAATCTATTAGAGTCAAAAATATATTTATTGTACTAAGCATTTATTTAAGAGGAAGTATGTTAAGTGCTTCAGCATAAGATTTATATGATGATCAGGGTATATAAAATTCTTAAGTACAGAACTTTTATCAGAGAATACTTAGTTCCACATATTTCATAAGGATTAACAATCTTTTAATTTGAAATCAGTTGAATACAATATTAATGTAATCCTTTTCTTAAAATGTTTTATAATATGACTAATCATTAAACAGAATTGTTTATATTTAAAACCATCTATTGAAATATAAAATTCAGTAAGATCAAAAAAGAGCAATGATTAATGTGTGAGCTATTTTACAAAAATGATGTGACACTAAAAAAACAATTCTTCATGTGATAAAATGAATCGCACTGGGTCACTTAAACTCTCAATCTCACTTTTCTTCTTGTTAACAAATTTCCTAATGTGATGAAAAATTATAGTTAAAAATAAAAATTCCCAATAAGAAATGAAAGTGTAAGGAAAGCTAAGAAAACTTTTATGAACTTAGGCAGAATGAAGCAAGCAAGCAGAACCAGGAGAACTATTTATATAATAAAACCAAAATTATAAATACAAATAACATTGAAAGATTTAACTCTAACTCTGATCAATTTAATACTGAACAATTATTCCTAAAGACCTATTATGAAACTTATAATCATGTAATCTATAACTTAAAAATCAGTTAACTGATTAAAGGTACCAGCTGAAATATAGATATAGATATAAATATATCTGATAAAAGGGTGTTTTTACTATTTGCCATCACTGCACTTAAAATATCTCTTTTTTGAGTGCATGTAAACTACATATGTGTTCATGTATATCATACATCTTTATATATTTCTCTCTCTTTGAATACATATATATTGAGAAATTAAATTTGTCTAAGTATATTTGTTAAATTATTTTTTAAGTTTTGCTTTCTTTTTTTCTTAATATTGAGAGAGGAAAGATGGGAGAGAAAAGTATATTGTTATTTGAAAAAATATTAATTCGTGCCTATGTGTTATTTTCATGAGTGTTATTCATTCCTCCAAGTATGTATGTATATACAGATGTATTATGTTTGTATATTTGTATAATACATATATGCATATATAAATTATACATGTGTACACAAATATGTAAGCACACACATTCAGAAACAAAATATATCTATATGCATATATATGTAAACTGTGTGTTTATGTAAACATATGCCCAAATATCATTGCATATATATTCACATGAACTGTCCTAGATTCAATATCACTTTTGTCTTCTTAAAGAATTATCTGAAGGTGGAAACAATATGCCAAGTTGTCTCTTTGTAGTCCCTAAAACTTCCTATGTCTGTATATTATTCCTTTATTGCTCCATTGTTCTTGTTTGCAGCATGTTCAGTAAAAATCAATTTCGCTTTCTAATTAAATACTCCAGTATTTTCTGTATAATATTCAGGCAGAACCTTTCCTTTTCTCCTTATGTGACTGATAAGGTTCATAATAATTAAGGAAGGTTCATCTTTTAGTACCCTTTGTTAAATTAATTATATGAAATAAAAGAAACCAAGGCTCTAAATTCACTACAATAACATGATTTAATTTGAAAATAGTTTTTTTTTTTAACATTTTATTCATTTTCCAGAGAGAGAGAGAGAGAGAGAGAGAGATAGAGAGAGAGAGAGAGAATGTACTTCTGTCTGTGTTCAGATTCCAATGGCTCTGTCTGTGGGGTGAGTTGCTTTCTTTATCATAAGTCCACCAGAGAAGTTGCTTCAATGTTTTTCCAACAGTTGCTATTACTAGTCGTACCTCCACTCTATTTCTCCCCACTCTCATTTATTCTATTTTCTCTCTTCTTTCATCCTGGTCCTGTCCAAAAGGGTGTTGAAACTGAGTATCCTCTCACATGATCTTCCTCCTCTTCTGTCACCTATTCTCCCTCTTTCCTCCCCCTATTCCCCCTTATCCCACCCCTTTCCTCTTATTTTTCTCTAGGGTAAGATAGATTTCCTCACTCTATTAATTGTGTATGTTATTTCCTCTCTGAGACATTTCTTATGAGAATGAAGACTCATTCATTCCCCCTTGCCTTCCCCCTGTCCACTCCTTTGAAAAAGTATTTTCTTGACTTTTATGTCAAATATCTTAGCTTCTTCATCTCCTTTTCCTTCCTGTACTTTCCTTTATCACCCATTGACTCCATCTCTTTACTATAGTATACCATTATATTCTGCTCCTTCCTATCTCCTGTCTATACATGCTCCTTCTAACAGCTCATATAAATGAGAAAGTTCATATGAGTTATCAATATCTTCTTCCCTTTCCAGAATACAAACAGTTTAATATCATTAAGTTCCTCATAGTTAGTCCTTCTCTTCCACCCCTTCTATGGTTCACCAGAGTCCTGTACTTGGAGATCAAACTTTCTGTTCAGCTCTGGTTGTTTCAATAGGAAAGTTTGAAAGTCCATCTTTTCCCTGAAAGAGGATGTTCATTTTTGTTGCGTAGTTGATTCTCAATTGTAAACCAAGATCTTTTGGTTTCTGGAATATCATATTCTAATCCCTTAAAGCCCTTAATATAGATGCTGCCAGATCCTGTGTAATCCTGACTATGGAGCCTGGGTAGTTGAATTGTTTGTTTCTGGCAGCTTTTAGAATTTTCTCTTTGATTTGGGAGTTGTGGAATTTGGCTATAATATTCCTGCAAGTTTTTCTTTTGGGATGTCTTTCAGGGGGTGACCAGGGAATTCTCTCAATTTCTATTTTACTCTCAGCTTCTAGGATCGCAGGGCCATATTACTGTGTTATTTCTTGAGAAATGAAGTCTAGGCTCTTCTCCTGGTCATGGTTTTCAGATAGCCCAATAATTTTAAAATTATTTCTTCTGGATCTGTTTTCGAGGTCAGTTATTTTTCCAATTAGATATTTCACACATTTTTCTACTTTTTGGCTTTTTTGGAAGAGTTTTATTTGTTCCTGATTCCTTGCAAAGTCATCAGCTTCCTTTAGTTTCATTCTGCATTTGAAGGAGTTATTTTCTTCAGACAGTTTTCTTATCTTCTTTTCCAGTTGGCCAATTCTGCTTTTTAAGACATTCTTTTACTCATTTGCCTTCTGTTTTGCTTTTTGCATTAGGCCTAAACTGTTTTTTAACACATTATTTTCTTCAGTAGTTTTTTGTATATCTTTCACCACGCTTTTGATTTGGTTCATGATTTTTCTGCTTCACTCTCATTTCTCCTCTCAATTTTTCCTCCACCTCCCTTAATTGCTTTTAAAGGTATTTTTTGAGGCCATCCATAATCTGAGCCCATTTCTTATTTCTCTTGCAGGTTTTGGATAGGGATGCTTTGATTTTGTCATCATCTGTGTATGTATTTTGATCTTCCATGGGACAAAATAATTCTCTATGATCAGATTCTTCTTTTTCTGTTTACTCATTTCCTCAGCACAAGACTTATTTATAGCACTTCCAAGGCTTTGGAGTTGTTTTCTTTTTTGGGGGGCACCCCACTGGGACCTTTATTCCTCCAAGCTCTTATGCTTTCTAGCTTGTGTTTTGATATGTAGATGGTCCCTCCCACTTCCCTCTGCCCTGGGGCTATAAGAAGGGATCCAGCTTGGTTATTTAGTATGGAAGACCAAACTGTAATATCTGAGTGTAGGCAAACAGCAGAGTCCTACCCCAGGGAGAGTAGAGAAATCTCTGCAGACTTCCCTTACCCTCTCTGGGGGTGCAGGCTGCTTTCTCCAGATTCTTGTTTCAGATTCTGAGGCCAGTGCTCCTCACTCCACAGTCATTCTGTTGGAACAGAGTTCTCTCACTCTCAAGCTGTTGCCAGTGATCTCTGGGTTGGGCTGGGCTGGGCTGGGCTGGGCTTGGTTGTGCTGTGCTGCTCTGAGGCCCTGGCTTTTTTTCCAACTCCGGGCCTTGTGAAACAAGTTATCTTGGACTGGGAAAGTGTGTGACTCATTTTTTCTGTGAGTTCTGCCCCTCTAAATTTTTGTCTAGAGCCCTCATTTGTTTTTTTTTGAATTTGGGGCTTGGGGTTCCTGAGAAATGCTGCCTTCATGTCTCCATCTTGGCTCCACCCTTAATTTACAAAGAATTTTCACATCTCACTAGGTCAGCTGATTCCTCATATATCAGAGACAAGAAATGGTTTACAAAGTTGATTTTCAAAACAAAAGAGGAATTGAAGAAGTTATGAAAACTATTTTGAACATAAACCTATTGGACAAGGGCAGTCACCCAACTAGTTAGCTTCTTAATTTCACCACAGAAAACTTTGTTTCATTTATGTTATATATTGAAAACAGAAATAAGACGTTAAGGAAAACCAAAATCAACCATTATATTTTCTCGGTTTCTAGAAGGGGGAATTTGCTTCAGTGGATTCCCCCCCCCCTCAAAAAATGCATCTGATCTGGAAAAAGGGAACTTGTGATGGAAGGATGTTAAGCTAGTAATGAACCCTCATTCTCTCAGATGTCAGAAGGTGAAATTTGACTTTAGGAGATTAGTTAATTTATACTTCCTGGGAAGGAGAAATTAATTTTTAGCCAGCCCCCCCCTTTCTCTACATGTTAGAAAATAATTTTTTTAATTCTTATAAATCTATGATTATTTCCTTTCTATAATTATATAATTCCTACACTGAGGTATCTATTACAATACAATAAGGAAAGATAAAATCTTGCTCTAAATTATGTACTACTAAATGATAAGATCTTATCAATCTATCTATCTATTCACTAAATTTAAAGTTGATATTTAGCCTGAAGGATATGCCTGTTAGTTTATCTTATCTGTACAAACTCTTTCCAAAAGAAGCATAATCATTTATTCTGGTAAAATAAAGTAATTTTACCTTTTAAGAGACTCCTGTTAATAATTGGTTTAATTCTAGGCATAATATGTACACCTATTTTAAGTTACATTTCAATAAATTTTAAATACTAAAGTGACATTATATGTTTCTTTCTTCATTTTTGGAGAAAAGGAGTTAGGGAAAAAGAAAGGACAACATAGAAAACCAAGAAAGAACTTTTAAAACATTTTCTTTTTGAAAGAAATAATACTATGCATGATTTTTTAAAATGATTTTCAGATTGAGTAATACTGTTAAAATTATATGCTACTCTAAATTCCACAATATTTCCTGCTTTGGTGAAGTTCAGAAACATCTTAATTCAGAAAGAAAAAAAAACACTTTCCCTTAAAATATTTTTTTCTCTATTTTTTTGCTTTGTTTCCTTTTAAGAAGATAAAGGCCCTGTGGGATGGAGAAGGAAGATCAGTTGCCTACCCTCTTTCCTTTGCTGACTTTAGAAATATATGTAGTCATTTGACTTTGAGTAAAGAAATGAAATTAATGGTAATGTCAGAAACAAAGTTTCTTCCAGCAAAAGAAAAATGAGTGAGGTGGTAATTGGAGAAGTAGGGAATAATCAGCTCTCATGAGAGATTAGAATTCCAAATCAAAATGTACAGTATGCATATAGTTCAAGCATTATGTGTAAACATCATCCTTGTAAGTGTATCAAAGAGAAATGAAATACTTACAAACTTAGGTGAGCATCGTATCTAAATGCTTAATGTATTTTTTAAGATAAAGGGAAAGAAAAATAAAAGATGCTCAATTGTTATTTACATAAATGCTAAAGAAGTTATGTTCTTATAACTTAATAAGTCAGCATTTCATCTGGGAAACCAGCAGTCTTTTATATTCAAATGAATTCACATAAGCATTTGCCATCACTGAAGTTAAAATATCTCAGTTTGAGTGTGTGTATGACTATGACTGTTGTATGTATGTTTGTGTGTATATGTGTGTGACACATTTTACATATATATGACTTATAAGGGCTTTTGCTACTTAGTCTAAGGATACATGATACCCATTCTTTTCTCCTTTGAAAAATAGCTCTGATAAAGGTATCTTGCTCTTACCTTTTATAGGCACGAAATGTTTGAAAACAACCATCCAACTTTACTTTTTCCTATCTAGACCTACTAGCTATTGGTTCTTTTTCTTTTTATCCTTGAAAGCTTCAGTGCTAAATGAAGTGGAATGTAAGTAGGTCACTAAAACCTACATACACAGGATAGAAGAGTACTTGACATCTATATATGCATGTGATTAGAGGACTAAAAGAGTAACCAGCCACTAATGCTCAAAAGAGAAGAAAAGAATGGAATGGTGATAGAAAAGAATTCAGAGGATTGCATTTTTTCACCATCTCATTTAATGTTTTAGGATAAAGTGGCAATGGCAGCAGTACAAGGAAAGAAATGTAGGCTGGGGTGACAGGATAATCACCAGGCTGTACATCAGAAGTCTGCTTCAGAAATGGGCTTTCATAATGTTGAGGAAAGAGTATGTAATTATAGTTATCTGAGTATCCAAAAATACCAAACCCATGACAACAGGCACATATTACATCTAACCAGGTATCCAAGGACTTTTGAGACAGAAGAAATAGTACAAATTTTCCTGGGTTTAATTGTTTTACCAATTTCTTGTTAGAGAAATTTGAGAACTATATAAGTTTATACCACTTAGCTCAAATAATATAGTTAGCATTTAAGTGTAAAAATTAGTATTTTCTGAACAGAATAAATTTGGAAGAAATATTTCAGAGCCATAGACAAAATGGTCAAAAAGTCTCCAACCTTTTTTGGTATCCTCTAAAAAATGAAATTTTGCTTACTAGGATGAATCTTTAGACTGAAAATGCTTTGAATCACCTTATTGCTCCAAGAAGAGAGATGTGTCCTACAGATATTGAATATCATATTCACACAAACAGAAACTCCAAGATCTTCTATTAACTAGAATGAAGGGATGCTATTGCTGAAAGATTAGATTATTATAATAAGACTGTTTCACCTAGAAAGTAATTCTACTTAAAATTTTAAGGACCAAGGATGGTGCTGTGACAGTACTAGTGTGAATAAATTGCTTAAATTTGTACTTTTAAGGAGCTTGTCAAACACCAATTTAACATGGAAACCAATAAAATAAATTTCATAAGGATGAAAAAGAGAAAACTATTTTGCCTCTATTTCAAATAACATTGTCTTTTTTAGAAAGATTGCATTTATTTTGAGTTTTACAATTTTCCCCCAATCTAGCTTCCCCCCCCACTTCACACAATAGGCAGTGTGCTAGTCTTTTCATTGTTTCCATGGTATATATTGATCTAGGTTGAATGTGATGAGAGATAAATCATATTCTTAAGGATGAAAAATAAAATATAAGAGATAGCAAAATTACTTAATAAGGTAACTCTTTTTTTTTCTAAATAGAAGGTGATAGTCTTTGGACTTTGTTCAAACTCCACAATTCTTTCTCTGGATACAAATAGTATTCTCCATTGCAGATAGCCCAAAATTGTCCCTGACTGTTGCACTGATGGAATGAGCAAGTCCATCAAGATTGTTCATTACCCCATGTTGCTGTGAGGGTGTACAACGCTTTCCTGGATCTGCTCATCTTACTCAGCATCAATTCAAGGAAATGCTTCCAGGCTTCCATGAATTCCCATCCCACCTGGTTTCTAATAGAACAAGGGTATGATTTCTCTCTCACCACATTCAACCTAGGTTAATGTATACCATGGAAACAATGTAAAGAAAAACAGACTGCCTTTGGTGGGAGGTAGGGGCAAGGAAGGGAAAAATTGTAAAACTCAAAATAAATAAAATCTTTCTTTAAAAATATTTCTATTATTATATACAATGTTCTCTTGATTCTACTCATTTTACTATTCTTTATTATATGCAAGATTTTCCATGCTTTCCTTAAAATCATTGAGCTCATCATTTCTCATAGCTCAGTAGTAGTCCATCATAATCAAATGCCTGAACTTTAAACTATAATTTAAAATTTAAAAAGGGGAAAATATTTAAATTTTTCACAAATATATGAAAATTGCTAGAGTTAATGAGCAAGTTTGTCTCTATGTCTACTGGGTCTATAAGAAGGTTATGTCAATCAGTACAGCATGCTTCAAACCAGAGCTGTAATGCTCTTCAAGTGGGTTTCCTCTTGAAGTTGAATGGGAGAATAAAGGAGAAGAGGTAATGTGGACCAAAAAGTGTCCAAGGTGAGGGCAGCTAGGTGATGAAGTGGACAGAGCACAGACCTGTAGTCTCACATTCTTAATACCTAGCTGGTGATCTTGGTCAAGTATGAAAACATAATGTCAGGAAGAAAAAGAGTACAGGACAACTTTTCAACTATAAGGTTTTTTAGCTCTTTTTTGTGTGTTTTATGTACCATATTTCCCCATACATAAGACACGTCCTTTTTAAAAGTATTTGGGGTTTGAAAACTGGGAGCATCTTTTACAGTGATTGCAGATTTTTTTTTTACTTACTTATTTGCTTATTTCCTGCTTATTTGCACTTGTTTTCTGCTTACTATTGTATATTTTTGTCTTGTATTTCCTGCTTTTTTTGCAATTGTTGTATTTGTGCTCATTTCTTTTGCATTTATTACAGTATATGAGGTTATGTTCTGCCATGTTATGCCCAAAAATGTCTCAGAAAATATTTTGAATTCAAGTTAAAAGTGATAAAGTTTGCAAAAGTGAATGGAAATCATGCTGCTGAACATCAGTTTGGTCCTCTTCCAACTGAGAAAACAATCTGAGACTGGCAATGGGAAGAAGAAAGCAGACTGAAAACTCCTGAGCAGAAGAAGGCCATGAGAGGCAAATCAGCCAAACATTGTGATTTAGACAGGGAACTGAAGAGATGGATTGAAGAGCAAAGGACAAATGGAATTCCTGTGTTCACAAAGATGGTTCAGCAGGAGGCCAGAAGAATTGCTGATGAAAAGGGACTGATTTCAAAGGAGACACAATTGGTGCTCCAAGTTCATGAAACAGAATAGATCAAGCATATATCCAAAAACCAGATTTACTCAAAAGATGCCTTAAAACAATGAGCAGAAGGTCCTTGAATTTCATGATGAAAAAACTTGAGTTCAATAACTTTATGTAATTCATTTGTCCTCAAATTTCAGGTCCCAAAATTAAGGTGCATCTTATGGTACATAATTTTATAGGAACTTTGGCCACAGTTCCTTATTGTTCTCCAGAAGGTTAGGTCAATTCACAACTCCACCCACAAATTTTTCACATTTATCATATTCCTCTTTTGTTATATATATAGGTATGAGATGTTATCTCACAATTGTTTCAATTTGGATTTCCCTAATCAATAGTAATTTAGAGATTTTTTCAAATGATTATCAATAGCTTTGATTTCTTCATCTGAAAATTTCTTGTTCCTATCTTTTGACCATTTATCAATTAGAAAATGACTAAATTTTATTCAATTCACTATATGATTGAGAAACAAAACCTTTACCAGATAAATTTCTTTTAAATTTTCCTCCCATACCATGTTTTCCTCTTAATATTAGCTGCAGTATTTTTATTTATGGAAAAATAAATTTCAGGGAGCTAAATCACAGTTCCACAAGGGAGAGAAGTAGAAGCACTTGTGGCTACAGGGTTGCAGATTTCCTGGTCACAAACCCAGAGTGTAGAAGAATGCTTGTGGCTGCTGACAAAAAAAGAGGGGGCTATGATGTCAGATGTAGGCAGAAAGCAACAGTAAAGCTTGAGGTTAAAGAAGAGCAGGTACCAGAGTCACATTTTGAGTATCAAAAGCAGAAATACAACTTGTAGGCAGACGTAATAAGGACCCTATTTCAGGGCAGAAAAGAGTATATTTACTCAAAAAATGGTAGAAGGAATGGAGATTGAATGACACTCTTATCCCATGAATTCATACCTTTCTTTGCTAGTGTCTAATGCATTAATAAAGCATTCTGAGTCAACCTAATAATACTGCATTCTATTTTATTAAGTCAACAACATTGTTCATGAGAAGAAGCTAAAAAACTTATTTATAAATTATTTATAAATAAATAATTAGGAAATATTTTCAATATTATATTAAAGCTGAGGAAATAAATGAATATTTAGAAAAAATTTGAAACATCAAATTAAAAATATCAATATAATCTGTTTAAATAATCAAGTATAAGAAAAGGAAAAGGAAAAATCACAAATGTAATATAAAATTTGGAAGGAGAGAACTTCAGGACTAGAAGGATTTACAAATAAATACTATCAAACAGTTATAGAGCAATGAATCAGACATCTATATAAATTTTTTACACTAAAAAAGAAGACACTTGCTAATCTCTTTTAATGATAGTCAATAGGATAGATTAATTAGAGAAAGAAACTTCCAGTGCAAAATTCATTTGGAAGTTTATATAAATACTTTAAATAAAATATCAATAAAAAGATTATAGTAACATAGTAAAAAGATTTTACACTATGACCAGATTGAACTTTTGCCACAAAGGCTTAAACTTAAGGAAGATTATAAATATAATGAACAGTTTAAATTAAATAAGTCATAAAATTCCTGGTTTAATCAGTACACTCTGAAAATTTTTGTTGAGACACCTTACATTTCATTTAAAAATAAGAAGGAATAATTAACATTTCCTTGATATAGTTAAATGTAATTTACTTGATCAAAAAGCAAGTATAAGCAAGAAAAGATAAATCTTTTTGATGCAGCATGATGTCAGTTATCTCTACTACTGTTTAATACAGTCCTATGGATGTTAGCTATAAAAATAAGACAAAACTATTCAATGAATAAGCATAGACAGAAAGGAAATAATGATTCATTTTGCAGAAGATATAAAAATGTATAGAAAAATGATCAGCTTATAATAATTGTAATAATGAATTCAGAAAAGTTGCAGCATATAAGGTAGCATAAAATGCACTAGCACTTGTATGTGTGTGTGTGTATATTTGTGCCAGTGGGTATATTCTACCCATCTAACTACATACATACATACATACTTACTCATATGCACATGTATATGTAAATACATGCACACACATGCATATAGCACTCCATTTACACATATATACATGCATATATATATATATATATATATATATATATATATATATGTTCAGAAGTAAGTACCATAAAGATAAATTGCTTTCAAAATCACCACAATGCTTGTAAGATAACAGAGGGTAAATCTAATTGAAGTAACCTTCCTAGATATTTTGTGAAAATAGTTACAGAAGTTTAAGTTATGATATGGACATATGTAATTAGGGAAAAAGTAATTGTTCATGGCTATGTTGAGCCATTAAAAATAATGCAATTATAATATAATATTTGCTTATTTAATACTACACCAAACAAACTCCACAGATAATCACTTACTTGTTGTTGAGTTATTTTGTAGTCATATCTGACTCTTCAAGACTATATTTGGAGTTTTCTTGGTAAAGATACCTTGTTGCTTTGCCATTTCCTCCTCCAGCTAATTTGAGCTCATGATGATGAATGTTCCTCATTCTAGGCCTAACACTGCACCATGAAAATTTTATAGAGCAAGAATAATAGTTGATGGAGGGACATAATATTTTCCAAAAATTAAAAGGAAAATTGAATAGCATTATGAATTATTTAGTTTTAAACAAGTACCTCAAACCATACATTTAGATAAGATCCAAATATATTCATGACAATCACATAATAAACAAAATAGAAGAACAAGGAAGAGAGTACTATGAAGATATAGGAACTTTATGATGAAATAGGTGATTGAAGTGGTCATGTAGCATAATATTAACAACTTTGATCAAATAAACTTATGACATATTTCTACAGAAAATAATCAAATGTAGTAAAACCTTGAAGGGAAAACATTAACAGTGAAAAATCTTTGCAAGAAGTTTCTCTGATACAGATCTCACTGCTAAGATATTTAAAGAACTGACCTAATTTATAAGATTCTGGTCATTCTTAGATAATGAAATAGTCAATGGATATAAATAGGCAGTTTTCAAAAAAAAAAGTTACTGTATCAAAATTCTTAGGAATAAAATGTTCAACATCAATAATAATTAGAGAAATGCAAATAAAAGCAATTATCAAAACTACAAAGATGACAAAAAAGGAAAATCATAAATATTGGGATGATTGAGGGAAAACAAGTATACCAACTCATGCTTTACAGTAGTGTGAATTAGTCTAATTATTCAGAAAAGAAATTTTATACTATGTTCAGCAAATTACCAAATTGTATATAACCTTTATCTAGGTTTATCACTACTAGATCTTTACCACAAAGAGATAAAAGAAGATGCACACTGATATGTAAAAAATATTTGTAGTAGCTCATTTCACAGCTAAAATAGTTGAAATTAAAAAGCTGTAGTACAATTATGGGATGGTTAGACAAATTATGGCATGATGTCCTTAATTTGACATTATTGTAGAATAAGAAATTATGAAATGGGCAATATTAGAAGAGATTGAGCATCCTTTAGTGGTGATGCAGCAATCACCTCCCAGGAGCCAAGATGATGAAGCAAACAACAAATCACTATGACTCTTCTATATTAACCTCTAAAAACTATAAAATAGTACCTGCAAACATTATGGAACAACATAACTAGATAAATGAAGGGGGAAACACTTTTTAGCACAAGAAATTTAGGAGATCAGCAAGAAAGTTTTATCTCACTCAGGTATAAGGAGAGTGCAGACTAGTCCAGGAAGTGTCCATTAAACCAGAAACAAGCCCTCCCTTAGCAAACCAGTAAAAGATCCTGAGCTCCAATGTGGTGGAGTATGCAGACATCAACACCATGACCACTGCATTACTTAGCAGAATCAGTGGACCCCCAACTCCAAGAAGCACTGCATTCTTTGGTGTATATCTGGGCAAGCAAGTATACTCTAATAGTCAGACATCTGCATGTTTCAGGAAAACAGGCAGGCTTTAGAAGTCAGATCAATATGTGTTTTAGTATAGTATTAGAGAAATACAAAATCATTCACTGGGCTCAGCACACACTCGACAACACCACAAAGCTGCACCAAGCACTCTAACCCCTAACCCTCAGCACAGCTTCAGATACTAGTGTCTACCATTGGCCTAAGGGCAATATCAACAGGTAAAAAATCCTACAACTCACAAGCACAAGAAACCTGATAAATTACTCCTTTAACTGTGGGAACAGAACATACTTTTAAAAGAATGGAAAAAGATAAAAAATAAGTCAGAAAAAAATCACTGGACCAAAGAAAATTATTATGTTGACAGGGAAGATCAAGATAAAAGCACAGAAGAGAACAATATCAAATGACAAAACCCCAAAGGAAAAAAAAAATAAATTGTCTCAAGACCATAAATAACTCATGGAAGAGCTCAAGAGGAAGTTTAAAAAAATATGAGAGGTAGAAGAAAAATTGGAAAATGAAATGAAAGACTAAAAAAAAAGAATGAACAGCATGAAAAAAGAAAACTGCTTAAAAAAGTGGAATTGGTCAAATCAAAAAGGAAGCAGAAAAGTTTAAATGGTGCAAATAAATCCTTAAAAGTTAGAATTGGCATGAGGAACTTAAATGACTATGGGACATAAAGGATAAATCAAACAAATTATAAAAATTGGAAAAAATGAATAAAATGTGAAGTACATCAGTGGACAAATAATCACCTGGAAAATAGACCCAGAAGAAATAATTTTGGAATTTCTCAATTACTTGAAAGTCATTAAAAAAAGAAGACTTGGAAAGTATCTTTCAAGAAATTCTCAAGAAAAACTGCTCTAAGATTCTGGAACCAGAGGGCAAAATTGACATTGAAAGCATTCACCAATCACCCCAAAAAGATATCCCAAAATAAAAATTCCAGAGAACATTATAGGTAAATTATAGACCTATTACATGAAAGGAAAATATTGCAAGTGACCAGTAAGAAACCCAAAGAGATCATAAAAAATGGAAAGGATCTACATATGCAAAATACTTATAGTATTTATAGCACCCCTTTTTGTTATGTCAAAATAATGGAAATTGAAGGTATATCTATCAGTTGGGGAATGATTGAACAAACTGCGATATGGATAAAAATGGAATACTTATTCTGCAACAAGAAACTAGGAAGATTTCAGAAAAAAAATGATGTAGACAGATCTGCATGAACTGAAGCAAAGAACCAGGAAAACATTGTACATGGTATTAACAGCACTCTTCTCAACAACACAATAACTCAAGGCAAGTACAAAGAAATCCTGAAGGAAAATGTTATACACATGCAGATAAATATCCAATGAACTTTGAATTTAGTTTGAAGTATGCTTTTTTATATTTTATTCTTTTTCATGTTTTTTAATCATTTTGATGTTTCTTTTTTTCACAACTGTGACTAATATGGACATGCTTTACATGATAGAACTTGAATAGCCTATATCAAATTGACTAACATTTTAAGAAGAAAAGAGGGAAGGAGGGAAGGAGAAAGTTCTGGAACTGAAAATCTTTTATAAATTAATGATAAAAAATCATCAACATGTAATTGTGAAAAATACTCTTAAAAAAGAAGAGTGAAGTGAATAAGAACTAGGGAAATGATTTATAAAACAATGATATCATAGAGAAAAGCAATTTTTAAAACTTAAGAACTCTATTGTGTCTACAGGAATAAAGATGGAATATGCCACCAATCTTCTTACAGAAATGGGAATTTTTAATACATGAAGAGTCTTGTACTTTTGAACAAATATTGTGCTGAAATAAATTTGCACGATAGTTAGGTGGCTCAGTGGATAGAGCACCTGCCCTGGAGTCAGGTGGACTTGACTTTCAATCTGGTCTCAGACACATAATAATTACCTACCTGTGTGATCTTGGGCAAGTTGCTTAACTCTACTGCCCTGCAAACACTCAAAAGAAAAGAATTGTACCTGAGAGGTACAGAGTCCTTGGCCTGGGATCAGGAAGAACTAGGTTCAAATTTTGCCTCAGCTAATCAGTAGTTGTAGAATACTTAGGAAGTCATTTAACCTCTTTCTATTTCAGTTTTCTCTTCTACAAAATGGAATGGGGCAACAATGCCTACATTCTAGGGTTGCTGAGATCAAATGATTGTAAATTATTTCATACTTGATTCATCGTAGGCACTTAATCAATGCTTTTCTCTTTCTACACCTTCTTCATTTATGTCTATATATTGAAGATTTTGTTTGTCTTTTTTTATAGTTTCCTCAATGGTAGTTCATGGAATGACAGATTCATTTAAAATAGCTTTAACCTGAAAATTTAATAAAAGTTAAAGCAATGAAATAATTATTTTGGGGTTTATAATAATCTTACTTTTACAATGACATTTTTCCATGATCTTTCTCAATTTTCATTTTTTGCAGAGCAATTATATTTCACTACATTAACCAAGATATAATGGAAAGAGACTAGATTTGGATTCTGAAGAACAAGAGTAGGAAAAGTAGAAAGTTTAAATTTAACTGCTTACACTGCCTACATGAACTTGGACAAAACATTTCACCTCTTTTGATCATCATCCTTTGATTCCTATTTAATGGATCCAGTTTTTTCTTTGTCACCCCAAAAAGCAATGCATATCAACTTTTTATTTGTTCTTGACCTAAAACCTATTACTGCACATTGAAAAAGAAGGAAAGGATTATTGATATGAGGATGGGTAATTATGAATAGTTGGGTTAGCACAACCTGTCACAATTAGTAATGCCACTGCTTACAAATTGAGTAGATTTATATGTGGTTTGCAATAGATAAATCTTATAAATTGAATGAGATGCTTAAGGTGTTTCAGTCCCAGCTCTTCCATTAATCAGGATGATCCCCCAATCCAAATATTGACCAGTGATTTGCTATCAACTCAGCAGAGCTCTCAAGGGAATGGAAATATAAGGTTAAGGACAGGAAAATCACCAATTCTAGAGTTTTGATCAGTCCAGAAAAGAGGGCACAAAATATCTGAGCACTAGAGATCAATACAGCATACTAAAAATAAAAAAAATATTGTCTCTGTGATTAATGAGTGGAAATGGTTACATTAAAGTTTCCCGTTTCAGAAAAGATTACTGATTTAGAAAGTTACAAATTACCAAAAGTTGTTCATTACAAATGTTTATGTATATCAATATTATTGTTACTTTTAAATCATTAGAAATAATATTACAAAATTCATATTTACTAATTCTACCTTAATTTTATTCATGTGTGTGCCATTGAGACATCCCCCAACTATCAGTATAATTTTACTATTCATATGTCTTTAAATATAAAGTTCAATCTGTCTTTTCTTTATTAAACATTCATAAATCATTTACCAACTGACTAATAGATGTTAAGGATACAAAGAAAGAAGCAAAAAGTCCATGACTTCAAGCAGTTTATATTCTAATGAGTAAGACATGTATAAAATGAGGATGAGAGTTGAGTATTAGACATATAAATGAAATAATCATAGAGGGGAAGATCAGAAAAGAATTCTTTGTAAAATAAATTCTTGAAGAAAACCAGAAATTTTAATAAAGCTGGTGGAGCACATTGCAGTTCTTTGTGTAGGTTGAGTCAATCAATTGCACAGATACAGGATCATCGTGTGTAAGAAATAGTAAATAGGCCATGTGTGCAGGAGAATAATATTTAAGAAGGCTTGAGAGATAGGTTGGAACCAGATTGTGAAGAAGTTTAAATATCAAGTTTGAGTAGGTGTGCATCTTTAAATTCACACATATGTATATATGAACATATATTTATATATATAATATATCTATAGATAGATTATAGATATAGATACATATATGGATATGGATACGGATACAAACACGGACATGGACACAGACATGACACGGACACAGACACCGACACGGACACAGATACAGATACAGATACAGATACAGATACAGATACAGATACAGATACAGATACAGATACAGATATAGATGTAGATGTAGATGTAGATGTAGATGTAGATGTAGATGATGAATATGAATATCAAGTATAGATGTAGATATAGACCTGGGAGACACTATAACATAATGATAATGTGCTAGTCTTAGAATCTATAGTCAATTATGGTATGATGGAGAAGTCACTTACTCTTAATGTCCCTCATAAGACTCCATAATATTTAACTACCTTATTGTAGATAAGTAGAGATGAAGGGAGTTACCCATGCTGACAAAATCTTGTATTGAATTTCTTTTCCATATAAAAATGAACTTTCATACTATAAATAACTCCCATATGAAAATATTTCCTCAAAGCTACATTCAGTGAGAAGTCACATTGTAAAGACACATATATTATTTTAGTAGTATAATTTGCTTCTTGTTCATAAATTAAATTTCAAGATTTAGAGGATTTCATGCTATTTTTAATACCATGTTATTCTCAAGAGATTACTTCAGTTTCTCTTGCTTATCAACACCTCACTGACATCTCTAGAGGTAGAAATGTTATTTGGCATTCACTGTCAATCAAGACAACTCTCATTTTTAGTTATCCTTTATGCCTTAGGGCCCTAATAAATATGGAAGAAATTGCAATTGGTGAGTGGTTATTCTTTTATCAAGAGTTATGTGGAAAAAATGCTGTGGAAGAATAAAGCATTGAATTCAGAATCTATTAGGAGTACTAAAAGGATTAGTGCAAATTCACCTCAAAGGCAAGTAGACTTTCCTGTGAACTAAATTCATTATTTCAAAGAAATGTAGGATGGGGAAAAAATCTTTCTTTTTTCTTAAAACTTAACTTTTTTGTTATGTAAAACAATTATCCTACTTCCAGTTCCCTCAGTTTATCATCTCTGACTCTAGTTTGGGATTCTTATTAAAAGACTGATTTATGTTTGTCTCTTTGAAAAGTCCTCCCATTATGTCTCAATTAAAATGTTCCTTTGGAAGTTCCTTATGATATGGATGTTATCATAGATAATTATACCTTAGAGGAATCTCAGATTCTATCTAAACAATCCATATTCAAACAACCAAAAAATGCCTCTAAAATATTTCAATAGGTCATTATCCAGTTGTTCCTTCATATCCTTCAGTGAGGAAAACCCCACTCTTACTTAGAGTAGAATGATGAAATAGAGCCAAAGAGAGATGAAGTGGCTTATATTGGGTCATTAAGTCAATGTGTGTCTGAGGTTGATTTTGAAGTCAGATCTTCCTGACTCTTCCACCACCCTCTACAAGTATGAAATAATAACTTACATTAAATAGTGCTTTACCATTTACAAATTGCCTTTCTCATAGTAACCTTATGAGGTAGGTAGTCCAAATATTAATAGTCCCACTTTTCAGATAAGGAAATTGAGGTTGAGAGTTGAGAATTTTCTTTCCCTCAGTCAAAATGTTATATCAGTAGTAAAAGTCAAACCTAGCAAGTCTTTTGAATTCAAGGTCATATTCCATTATAAAATATCATATTGTATTTACCCATTAAAATTAACTTGGTACATCTAATTTCTTTCTTTCCAGACTCAATGAAACTTACAGAGCAATAATTAATTGCAATCTACCAGATTATAGAACAGCTTTAAAAAGAAAACATATTCAAAGAATCTAATAGAATAGAGGAAATGGCTTGGAAACCTGATAGTTCTACTTTTCTGCATAGATAACATATATGCATTCTCTCAGTAATTTCTTGAATGAAAAGTCCTTGTCTTGGTGCCTTAATCCCAAATAAGAGGTTCATATGGAGAAGCATGGGTGTTGTATCAAGGAAAAATTATTTAATATAAGATCAATGGGCAATATATTTAGGACCTTGAAGAGCCTTTTAAATTATACCATATATACTGCAAGTTGCAATAACCAGAATATTAGATGGTCTATTTTTTAAATGTATTGTTGTAATTTGTTTCTGTATTACAATTTATATGTAATTCCAATTTAGTAACAAGCCTCTTATAACCAAGTAGAGCATTTAAGTAAAACTTAGTTAACCAATTTAAAAATATATGCAACATTCTGTATCTGTAGCACCCACTCCTATTTAAGGAAAAAGTTGTATATAGAAATCAGTTTTTTTTTCTCCTTTCTTTCCCACTTTTTTGGAGAAGAGAAAAGATAAAATAATCTTTGTTAATGATTATGTCTATTCAACCAAAACAAATCCCTCAAGGTTTATATACAGAAATATATGCATGCATGCATACATAATTATACAAATACAAATGAAATTTAACTGTATACATATAAATGCATATAAACAAAGACTACTGAATGTTATACACATACCATATATATATATATTCATATATATATGAATATATATATATAGTCATATATGTGAATGTCTCATTCTGCAATCTAATTTGATCAGCTCTCTGGAATGCATAATATGTTACATCATTAGATCACTTGATTCATAAAAGATCTTCATATTCATGATATTTTTTCAGTTTTCAAAGTTTGTTAATGTTGATGTTGTTATGGTAAAAATTGTCCTTCTATTTTGATCATTTTATTTTCCATCAGTTTATAAAATTCTTCAAATTTGTTCTCTTTTTTAACAGTTTTATATCATAAATTATTCTTCTATTTTGATTATTTTATTTTCCATCAGTTTATAAAATTCTTAAAATTTGTTCTTTTTTTTAACAGTTTTATATCATAAATTGTTCTAGTTCTGCTTACCTCATTCTATTTCAGCTCATATGAATTTCTTATTGTCTTTTTTGGAAATCATCTCTCTCCTCCTTTCTTATAATACAATAACACTTTGTTACATCCATATACCATAACTTATTAGTATCTCTTCATCACCTTCTTCCCTTTCATAAGGATGTGATTTCCTTCTTTTATGACTTTGACATCACAGAAGTGATGCTATAATTTTTAAAATTCAAAATGGATCTTTTTCTTTTTTTGTCTTTTGAGTGTAGGAGTAATTGTGGCAGAAGTCTGCAAAAGAGCATGATGTTTAGTAATTTTTTTGTGAATGGATATAACCATTTATAGGTCCATGAACAGTGCAACACTGTCCCTAGTTTATCACATTTGCTCCAACACATGTCATTTTCCTTTTTTGGCAGCTTTACCATTTATGAGGTAAAAAAGATTCCCAGAATTGTATTAATTATAATTTTCCTAAATAATAGAGATTTTGAGCATTGCAAGTATTAATACAAGCTACCATTGATATGGTTTGCTATATGCCAGCCATTGTGCTGAGTAATTTGCAAATATAACATGCAATGCTCTCAACAAAACTGAGAGGTAGATGATAGAACCAAACAGACAAAGTCACTTGCCTAGTATCACACCTCTATTAAATATCTGAGACTATATTTGAACTCAGTTCTTCCTCACTTCAGGCTGGCTACTCTATCCACTATACTGTTTAGTTTTCCACTATATATTCTGAGTTTCATCATTTGAGAAATTCTTTTATAAATTATCAGTGCAGGTTCTGTTTTCCATGAATTTAAATTAATTTCTTATTTAGGAAATAAAATGTATAACAGAGAAACTTAGTCAAATAGTTTTCCTACTAGTTTCCTTTCCAACTTAGATTTATTAGATTTCTATAAAATCTTTTTCATTTTGTGTATAGAAATTATCCATTTTATTTTTTGCAATTGTCCCTGTTCCTTGTTTGACCATGAACTTTTATACTACCCAAAGATGTGAAAGAAATCTTTTTTCTTTGTTTCTTTTTTTCTAATTTGTCTATGAAATGACCTTATCTCATATAAATTATGCATCTATTGGGTGCTTATATTGGTCTATAGGGCAGCTAGGTGACAGAGATGATAAAGTACTGTCCTTGGAGTCAGGAGGACTAAACTTCATAACTAGTCTCAGACACTTGACATTTATTTTGTGTGACCTTGGGCAAGTCATTAACCCTGATTATCTAAAATCTAAGGCCTTCTCCAGTTGACTTGATTTATATCTGGTCCCCAAATCCAATTCATGTGCTGGACATGGCATTACCTCTCATGATTCATGGTCTTCTTTGAAAATGTAGGATAAACATCATCTTGGTATATGCTGTGGCATGTTGGTCTAAATCAATTTTCTTCCACACCATTAAATTTTCCTATAAGAGTTTTTTGGGACAGTGTTTATTCCCAACTGCAGGAGCATTAGTATTTATTAAATATTAATAAATTCTATATTTTGGTTTCTAGATGGTGTGGATATCATTTGTTTCATTGATTAATAATTATTTTTAATTTTTGTATCCATAGCTTAATAATCCATGATTATTATTCTTAACAAAATGAGAAATCTGGCATTTATAGGCTTGTTTCATTTTCAATTATTTTCTTTATTTCTATGGAAATTCTTGCCCATTTCTCCCTGCTATAGAATAATCATTTGATAGTTTTATTGATACAACATTGAATGAAGAATTACTTTAGAAATTATTGAAATTTGTAATACATAACCAATCAATAGTTTTAAATTATTTTCATTTTAATTTCTACAACATATGCATTATGTTTATTATTTAGGGTTTTTACCTGTATTTTCAAAGGCAAATTCTCAATTATTTCATAGAATCCATAGTAACTGTAAATGTTTTTTTTTTTTTAATTTAAGGTAATGGGGTTGAATGACTTGCCCAAGGTCATACAGCTAGGTTATTATTAAGTGTCTGAGGCAGGATTTGAACTCAGGTACTCCTGTGTCCAGGGTCAGTGCTCTATGCACTGTGCCACCTAGCTGCCCCTAAATGTTTATTTTTTTAAATATTCCAAGAGAACAAAATTTGGCATTTTTCCTAGGCAGCCACTGCTAGGTGGTAAAAAAAACTATTGTTCACTTGAAGTGTTAATGCAGAACTAACCCAAGGCAGGAATTTAAATTTATTTATCCTAATTGTTCCTTAAAATCTCTTATACTATAAATTTTGAATAGCTCAAATAAGTTTCATGGATAAAGAATAAGAAGTTATAAAAAAGAGGATATTGGTTACAAAAATTATTTTCTGACTTGACATTTTTTGATCAGATCTGGTTGCCTTGAATACTTCCTAATCATCTTCACTGAACTGTTCTTTCAGATCTAATTCAGGTCTAAGTTCTTTAAGAGGTTTATTTTGGGTAATTCTAATTGTTTACCCAATTGTATATAATAAAAAGAAAATAGGAATGTGAATTAAATCTAAAAAGGTAAGTATTATACATAGCACTATGACAAAATGGTTCAAAACCAGGCTAAGCATATGTGATTTGTGCACAGTTAGAATTGGAGCAAATGACCGGAATGAGAATGGAGTTTTGCCCTTGTGTAATTCCATGTTAATATTTTGTAAATATATATATATATATATATATATATATATATATATATAATAAGCCATTTTATTAGGTAATGAGGCTATTAAGGAGTAAAAAAGATCCCAAGGAAAACCATATTTCAAAGTTGAATCTAAAATATGCATTCATAATTACTTAATTTAGTTTTTTTATGAAGTGAAAAGAGCACAGATTTGAAATCAGAGACTAGAAATTTAAGAGCTAGAAGGAAACTCAGAGTTCATTTAATCCATCAAACTTGGTTGTCTATCCTGAAGAGTTTGTTGTTAAAGATTTAAAAACTCACCCTTGAAAACAACATAGAGAAAGGAGGAATAAGTACATGATACATTTTGAGATTTAATAAGCATTATTTACATTTTCACCAGAACTCTCTTAAGTCTAAACAATCAAGAAAGAAATGAATGAAATACTAATTCATAATGTTTGCATATCTATAATGTGTAAATCTGGCCACTGAATATTTAGCCATTTCTTCATATTACTGACTGTGACCTGTTCAAGTCACAGATCTGTACTACTACTACTACTACTACTACTACTACTACTACTACTAATAATAATAATAATAATAATTTGAATCTGTGCTGCATAAGGATTAGATCAGAGAATTAGAACTGTGTAAGATAGAGAAGGGGATGAGGGATGAAAGTCATTTTCAGCTATTTGAAGATGTATGAGAGCCTTTCTTAGGTGCCCATAGGGGAAAGTCAGACATAGTTGGAAGAAGTATCAAAGAATCATATTTGGTTTCAATATTAAGCAAAAGCATCATATTAAAATTCATGCTATTATAAAAGAAATGGACCATCTGAGGAAGCAGAGGGACCTGTTCACAATGAAGATCTTCAACCAGAGACCAGAACTTACCTTATCATGAACATGATGGAGGATTTCTTTATTGTTCATAGATTGGACCAGATAGATAATTGAATTCTTTCCAAGCTCTTTTACTAATTCCACATGTCCAGGTACTGCAACTTTGAATCCAGGATCAATGCAATATCTAAGCACATTTGAATACCATGACTGCCTCTTGCAACATATATAATCTTCAACTAAGCACTTCAACTCTCTAGAATTTAAATTCCTCATGTGCAAATTAAAGGAATTGGGTTAGGCAAATTTTAAGATAGCTTTCTGGGCTTGATTTTTGATACAACAAAATAAATTAAAAAAAAACTAAGATGGCATAAAATGCTAATGACTGGAAAAATGAGTCAAAACCTCTATAGGTGGCACTTGTAAGGACTTTGAAAATATTAAAAATGAGAATTATGGAAATCATACATACTGGTTTATTTCCTGTGAGAAAGTGTGGTATAGCTGAAATAACATTCTATGAAGAAAGAGACAATAAATTTGTGGTCATGATTTAAACCTACTTGAGACTTAATTTTCTTATTTGAAAAAATTGGAAGTGGAGGAAATGAACAAAATGGTCTCTTAAATGTGTTCAAACTCAAAATTTATATGTATCTGTCAAATGATTGTTGTTGTTCTGGTATGCCTAAGGCAAATAGATGTTACCTCTCACAGAACTTTGGAAAACTGAAAGTTCTCTGAACTTTGAACTTAAGTCACAGATCTTCAATAGCATCAAGGGTAAGACTCAAGAAACTAACAAAATCAAAATAATTTAATGTATTTCAATATAGAAAATATGTGTATACAGATAAATATGTTAAGTAAATCTTTTTTATGAATTAAAAAATATTCCAAACAATATTGGCTAGATAATTGGAAGAGATTGGAGTATGATAGAACAAAAATATAAAACATTCATCAAGCTCTGCTTAAGGGCTTTGTCTTGTTGTTTGAGTATTTTTCTAAAAATAGAAAAATCATATCAGAATAACTCTGTAAATACAAATCAGTTATATTATACATGATTTTAATTTGGGATATAAGGAGTATGAATTTTTAGAATATTTGACAACAGTTGTTAAAGTTGAAGAATGCAGAACATAAGTATTTGCCCAAGAGAAAAACACAAATTAAGTACAGCTTTTTCAACAAGAGAAATCCATGAATCAATAATAAGGAAATAGAAGCAAGGAGTCGTAAACATAGATGAAATAGATGGTAGAATATGCCTTTATTAGAAAATTTAATGTAGGACTTCTGAGATCAGAGTTAAGATGGCAGAGTAGAAAAATTATACAGTCAAGTTCTTCAAAACAATTTAAAAAATAACTCAAATAGAATTCTGCTTTATCAGATACAACAAAAAATCACTCAGACATTCTTCCAGCTTCAAACAACTTAAGAGATCAGAAGAGAAGTGCTCTGACATGGGGTGGAAGGATAGTTTGGAGGCCACATAAATGCCACACTAGTAGTGAAAGTAGGTGGTACCAACAAAAGCAGTTGAAATTCATGGAGCTCTTGCCCAAATGATCATATAGAAATCTGGCACTTGTCAAAAAAGAGATTTCTAGGGATCCATAATATTTGCACTTAACACAAGACCAGACTGTGTGGCAAAATATATGAATCACAGTACAAAACACTTGGTTATGAAAAATCAGGGATATTGAAGAACATTATCATTTGTGACCCAAAAGAATTATGGGCCCTAAGAAGCAGTATTGTTTCTGGTCTCAAAGGTGCAAGTCCTAAAGGGATCTTCTGGGAACACAACAATGCAGGACAAAAAAAGCCCCAAACAAAAAACAAACACACAAACAAAAAACAGTGAGTACACCTCTCCCCAAATCACACTATCACACTTTTGGAAACACCAAAAAGAAAATGGAACCAAAAACATCACTGAGAATATCAGCATGAAAAAACCTTAAAGTATGAGACAATGGCTGCTTACATCCAATTCTAAAATGAAATTCAAAGTGAAGAAATTGGCTATTAAATTGAGAAATTAACAAACAGAAATCTGTTAAAGTGGCATGGAAAATTATGAAAAAACTGACAACTGATGATAATAATAAAGAAAAATGAAAATAGGACACAAGTCCATAAGTAATTCTTGAAAGTTGTAAAATTAGATTCAAAATCAAACAAAAGTGTAGAAGGAAAATTGAATAAAGAAATAAGAATGGAGGAAAAAAAGAAGATTATGACCAAAGAGAAGATAAAGAAAATTATAAAATGCAAAATGGATAAGTATGATTGGATTTAGTTAAAATGATTTTGCACAAATAAAGCCAGAAACCAAAATTAATTAAAAGGAATATAGAAACTTGGAAACAATTTTTCAGGTAACATTTCTGATTACAAAAACTAATTTCTAAAATTTATAGAGAACTGAGACCAATTTATTATGATACAGGTCATTCCTGATTTGAGAATTGGTCAAAGTATATGAGCAAATAGTTTTCATATGAAGAAATTAGAGTTATAGCATAGTCATATGAAAACATGATTAGAGAAATGCAAATTAAAGTAACACTGAGGTACCATTTCACACCTGTCAGACTGTGCATTATTCCAAAAAAAAGGAAAATAATCAAAATTGGAGAGGATGTGAAAAACTAGGATTCTAATGCATTGTTTATGAAGGTGTGAACTTATTCAACAATTCTGGAGAGTATTGTGAAACTATGTCTGAAGGTGAATAAACTCTGCATGTCTTTTGATCCAACAATACCATTATTAAGCTCTGTATTCCAAAGGAAAAAAAAGACTCATATGTACCCACAAAATTATTTATAGCAGCTCTTTATACAATGTCAAAAAATTGCAAATCGAAGGAATGTCTATCAATTGGGGAATGTATGAACATATTGTGGTTTGTGATTGTGATAGAATACTATTATTGTGTAAGAAATGAATGGGCACACTTCTGAAAGTGTTAATGTACATATTAACAGGAACATTATGTGATGATCAACTTTTCTAGACTTAGATCTCCTTAGCAACACAATGATCAAAGACAGTTATAAAGGAGTTGTGATAGAAAATACCAACCACATTCAGAGAAAGAATCATAACATATGAATGGAGAATATGGAATAATATTTTCTATTTGTTTTAAGTTTTATGGATTGCTTTTTCCCTCGTGTTTTTCCTACTTTTGTTCTGATTTTTCTTTCACAACATGACTAATATGAAAATATGTTCAACAAATTTGTATAACCTATATCAAAAATTACTCACTGACAAGGCGAGGGGAAGGGATAGAAGTGAGGGAGAAAAATGTGAAAATAAAAATCTTTCAAAAAATGAATTTTAAAAACTATCATTGCATATTGTTGGCATAATAAATAAAAAAATTTAAAAAACTATTGAACTGTATGAAAATCATGATATAGTATAGAAATCATTTTTTCTAGAAATTATTAAGAAAAGCTATTCTGATTTCCCAAGCATGTAGCCTCAAAGAAATAATTCAAATATCATGGAGCCACAGTAAGGACAAAAAAGATTTAGGGATAAGATGGTCTAGAATAAAAAATAAAATTTGCTATATTATAATAAAGAATCAAATATCCAGTAAAACTGAGTATATTCTTATCAGGGGAAAATGTGTATTTGATAAATTAGTGCACATGTAATTATTCTTGATCAATGCAAAAACATCCAAAAAGAACATATTTTTTTTCTTTTCAACTATTTGACTAAAGAGAAACATATAAAGGTAAACAGGAAAGAAATATAATGAGAGACTTAAAAATATTAAAATGTACATTATTACATAAGATATAAATAACTCATAAGAATGTTATCATTTTTAGAGCACTCAGGAATATACATATACAGAAGGCTTGATGTAAGTGAGTTTATAATGGAATGATATCTGAAATATCAAAGTAAGGGTTGAAACATTCTGTAGGACAAAAAAATGGAAGTTAAAGGTAAAATGTCATAAGAATAGATGGGATACTAAATAAAGCTTCAGAGGAGAATATGAATTGGTATGTAGGCCAAAGGAGATCAGAAAGGAATTTAAAAACCAAATGGAAAAACTGGAAAAAGAAATGAAAGAGAAAATTAACATCTTACAACTAAAAATGACAAAAGAAAAGAAATATTTTAAAAATACAGTTGGTCAAATGCAAAAAGAAAATAATATTCTCAAAAATGCCATTGAACAAATGGAAAAGGATTTCAACTCTTTCAAAAATAGAATTGACCAAAATGGAAAAAGATGCAAAATGTAAATGAAGAAAATACTTCTCTAAAAAAAGATCAGAATGTGTGGAAACTAATGACTTTATACCAAGATTCTGTAAAACAAAATAAAAAAATGAAAAAATGGAGAAAATGTAAAAATAACAGGAGAGAAAATTTAAGAACCCTAAGACTATCTAAAAACAATAATAATAATGATGATGACAGGATTCATACTTTAAGATATAGTTAAGGAGAATTGCTCTGATATCCTGGCAAAATAGGCATTGAAAGTATATATTGATCACTTCCTGAAAGGAATCCTAAAGTGAAAATACCAAAGAATCTTGTGGGCAAACTCCACAATCAAGGAAAAATTTCTGTAAATAAGGGGAAAAAAACCAATTCAAATACAAAGGAGGTACAGTCAGTATTACACAGGACATGATTTCATCAACATGAAGGAATAGAAAGGGTGTGGAATATGATATTCTGGAGAACAAGAAACCTGGATTATATCCAAAAATCCACTATCTAAGAAAAAACTGAACTTTCCCTTTTAAGGAAAATGGTAGATATTTCCTGAAATAGGTGGCTTTCAATCTTGATAAGACCAGAGCTAAACAGAAAATTTGATTTTCAAACAGGAGACTGAAGAAGTACATGAAAAAAGTAAACAGAGGAAAAGGAGAAAAGTTGTTATCCAATAAGATTAAACTGGTTTCTTCCTCATTTGGTAGGAAGAATGTCACAAATCTTAAGAAATATAATTCTCTTAGAGGGAATATACTTGAGCTGAAGTTATAAACATTCATAGTATGTTCATGTCTTTGATGTTATGATTTAAAAAAAATATTTCATTGAAAAATGGGGGAATGGGAGAGCTAAGAGAACATTGTACACATTAACAACAACATTGTAAGATAATCAACCCTGATGAATGCAGGTGCTCTCAACAATTCAGCGAGCTAGAACCATTGCTAAGGGCAATGTTATCAATATCCAAAGAAAGAAAAATGAAACAAAGCAAAAAAAAAAATAAACAAGATAAAATCCTTCAGAATCTGAACACCACATTCACTTTTTAAAAATAACATCTTTTATGTATTTCTTTCCCTTAATCCTATTTCTTCATAGTGAAAAATGAATAATCTGTAAATATGCTTTAAAAATGTGTATGTACAATATTAAACTGAATGTTCCACATTGACAGAAGGGAATTTTGAAGGGAGGGTGGAAGGAAATTTTGTAGCTTAGAAAAATGTATATGCATATGTATTAATGTATATGGAATAATAAAATATCAATTAAAAAAGGGGGCCCAGTAAAGATACAGGAGGGAGAAATTGAATGGGATAGATTTCTTCTTATGAAGAGGTGCAAATGATCTACTGTAATGGGAAGAAGGGAGGAGGGGAATAATACTGCCTTAATCTTACTCTCATTAGATTTATCTCAAAGAGGGATTCACACACACACACACACACACACACACACACACACACAAACAGACACAATCATTGGAGTTGAGGAATTTATTTTGCCTTTCGGATATTAGGAGATGAAAGGAGGGAAGGGAAGGAGGGACTAATAGAAGGGAGGGAAGGAAGAGGAAATTGGAATGAAAAGATTGGGGTTTTATAGAAGGGGGTAAACAGAGAGAGATGGTACCCAGAAGTCAAAATACTGGGTAGAAGGGATAAGGTGAAAGAAGTGGGGGGAAAAATACAAATGGAAAGGAGATAGCATGTACAGCAAGAACTTTCCCACAAAATGAAAATGGATAGCATAGTGGATTATAAACTAGAATGCCATAATATATTGCTTATAAGAAAAAACAGTTGAAACATATAGATGCATACAGAGTAAAGGGAAAAGGCAGAAACAGAATACATTATGCTTCAGATGAAGTTAAAAAAAAAGCAGGAGTAGCAACCCTCATCTCATACAAAACAGTTCCAAAAATAGATCTCATTTAAGAAAGATAAGGAAGAAAACTATGTCCCCCTGAATAGTACCATAGACAATGAAGCAATTTCATTACTAAATATGTAAGCACCAAGTGGTATAAGCTACCAGATTCTTAGAAGAGAAGCTAAATGAGTTATAGGAAGACAAAGACAAATAAACTCTACTGGTGGGGTCCTCAACATTCCTCTCTCAGTATTACATAATTCTAACCATAAACTAAACAAGAAGGAAGTTAAGGAGGTGAATTGAATATTAGAAAACTTAGATATTATAGATATCTGGAGAAAATTGAATAGGAGTTGAAAGGAATATACCATTTTTTCCTGTGGTGCATGGAACCAAGACAAAAAATTTTCAATGAATTAAGACATAAAACCCTCCTAATAGACTGCAGGAAGGCAGAAATATTGAATGCATCCTTTGCAATCCATGATGCAATAAAAATCACAAGTAATAGAGGGCCATGGAAAGATCAAACACAAACAAATTGAAAACGATTTAATCTAAGTTTAAAGAATGAGTGGATTAAATGACAAATCTTAGAAAAACTAAATGACTTCATTCAAGAAAATGACATTAACAAGACAACATACCACAATTTATAAGATACAACCAAAACAGTTATTACGGGATATCTTTTATCTCTAAATGCTTACATGAATAAAATAGAGAAAGAGAAGATCAATGAATTGATCATGCAACTAAAAAGAGTTAGAAAAACTAATTTGAAATCTCCAATTAAATACTGAATTAGAAATTCTGAAAAATAGAGATGAATTTAATAAAAATCAAAAGCAAGGAAAATTCTTGAACTAATAAATAAAACCAAGAGTAGAATTTATGAAAAAAAACAATAAAACAGAAAAATCTACGGTTATTTTCTTTAAAAAAAAAGAAGAAAGCCAAATTACTAGTACCAAAAATGAAAAATGTTAATTCACCAATGAGGAGAAAATTACAGTAATAATTTGGAAATATATCGACAAACTGTATGTCAATAAATTTGATAATCTAAGTGAAATGGATGAATACTAACAAAAGTATCAACTGTCCAGTTTAAAAGAAGAGGAAAATAGATACTTAAATAACCCTATCTCATAAAAAAGAAATTCAACAAGTTGTCAAAGAGCTCCTTAAGAAAAAAAATCTCCAGGATCAGATGAATTCACAATTGAATTCTATCAAACATTCAAGGAACAATTATTTCCATTTCTATATAAACTATTTGAAAAAAAATAAGTGAAAAAGGAGATCGGCAAAATTCCTACTAAAAACACTAGACAGCAGAGGAATAAATGGAAAGTTCCTTAAAATAATAAGCAGTATCTATCTGAAACCATAAACAAACATTATATGTAAAGGGGTTAAGCTAGAAGCATTCCCAATAAGATGAGTGGTGAAACAAGGAAACCTGTTATTACCACTTTTATCCAATATTGTATTAGAAATTATAGCTTTAGCAATAGAAGTCAAATAAATCAAAGCAATTAGAATCAGTAATGAAATATCAAAACTCTCACTCTTTGCAGATGATATGATAGTATTCTTACAGTTCCCTAAAAATTATCTAAAAAACTACTGGAAACAATTAGCAATTTTAGCAAAGGATATACAATAAACCAAGAGTAATCCTTAGCATTTCAATACACTACTAACAAGATACAGTAGCAAGAGAAAAAAGTGAAATTCCACTTAAGATAACCTCAGACAACATAAAATATTTGGAAATATGCCTGCCTAGGAAGTCTCAGAAACTTTATGAAACAACTATAAAATACTTTTCACGCAGAAAAATATCAGATCTAAATAGCTGGGCAATAAACAATTCCTCATGAGAAGGACAAGCAAATATAATAAAAATGACAATAGTATCTAAATTACTTAATGAATGTCATATCAAATTGACAAAAAATTCATGAGTAGAAAAAATACTAACTAAATTCATATGAAGGAACAAAATGTCAAGAATATAAAGCAAATTAATGAAAAGATAATTCAAAGAAAGACAGAACTATCCATACCAGATGTAAAATTATATTATAATATATTAGTCATCACAACTACTTGGTACTGGCTAAGAAATAGATTGGTGAAGGAATGGAATAGATTAGGTGCAAAAGAGAAACTAAAAAATATTTATAGCAATCTACTACAAAAATTCTACAAAGAATTCAGCTTCTGGAATAAGAACTCTTGGAAAAAATTGCTAGGGAAAACTGGAAGATAGTATGGCAGAAACCATGCACCTTAAATTCTATACCAAGATAAGGTCAAAATGGCTGCAGGATTTAGAAATAAAAGATATTATTATAAGCCAAACAAGAAAACAAGGAATAGTTTACCTTTCAATGTATGGAAAGGGGAGCAGTTTATGACCAAAGATATAGAGAACATTTTTAAAACCAACTGGATAATTTTGATTACTTTAAATTGAAAAGCTTTTGCATAAACAAAATCACTGCAAAAGATTAAAAGGAATGTAGCAAATTGGAAAACAATTTTTACAAATAGTATTGTTGATAAAGGACTCAACTCTAAAATATATAGAGAACTGACATAAATTTATAAGTAAAACAAGTCATTCCTCAATTGATAAGTAATCAAAGAACTTGAAAAGAAATCAAACTATCTACAGTCTTACGAAAAACTGCTTTAAATAATTATTGATTAAAGAAATACAAATTAAACCATTTCTGAGGTACCACCTCACATGTATCAGATTAAACAAAAATGCTAGAGAGAAAAATGATGAAGGTTAGAGGGGATGTGGGAAAACTGGGACACCAATACATTGTTGATGGAGTTGTGAACTGATGCCACATTTATGGAGAGCAATTTGGAATTTTGCCCCCAAAGCAAAAAAAAAATATGTTTACCCTTGGATCTATCAATACTACTGCTGGGTCTATACCTTGATGAGATCATGAGAAAGGGTAAAAATCCCACATGTATAAAAATATTCATAAAGATATAGTATCAAAGAACTGAAAATTGAAGGGAAGCCCATCAATTAGGCAATGATTGAGCAAATTGTTTTATATGTATGTGATGGAACACTATTATTCTATAAGAAATAATGAGGGACAGAGTAGCAGAAAAGTAAGGAAAGATCCACATGATTTGATGCTGAGTGAAATGAGCAGAACCAGAAGAATATTAGACACACTAACAACAATATGGACTGATGGTCAATCATGTTGGACTTGTTCATTTTGGCACTACAATAATCAAAGACATTTTTAGATTTGTGCTGGAAAATACCATCCCTACTCAAAGAAGGAATTGTGAAGTTTAAATGAAGACCAAAGCTTATTATCTTCAATTTTTAAATGTTGTCATATGTATTAAGGTATCCTGTTTCTCTGTTGTTTTTTCTTCCTTTTGAATCTTATTCCTCTCACAATATATTCAATTTCAGTCTTTGTTTATCATGGTTTCAAATGTAGATCCTATAAATCCTATATCAGATTGCTTTCTGTTGGTTGCAGAGGGAAGGGAAGGGGGAAAGGGAGAAAAATTGAAAAAACTCAAAATCTTTCAAAATATAATTGGTAAAATCTAACATTATATGTAGTTGAAAAAACAAATAAAATATCTATATAACTAACATAAATAAATTAATAAATTTAAAAATAAGATATAAAGGTGGCAATTATATCTTTTTCAAAGATACTATAGGCAATAAAGTTGTGTCATAATTAAACATATATACACTTTGTGTTATAGCATCCAAATTCTTAGAGAAGCTCAATGAATTACAAGAAGACATAGATAGCAAAACTATAAAAAGGGGGCATCTCAACCTCCCTCTCTCAGAATTAGATAAACCTAACTACAACATAAACAGGAAGGAGGTTAAAAAGGTGAACAAAACCTTGGAAAATTTAAATATGATAGACCTCTGGAGAAAAATAAATGGGGCTATAAATATATACCATTTTCCCCATAGTATATGCCACCTCTACCAAATTTAACCATGTATTAGGGCCTAAAAACTTAAAATCAAATGAAAAAAGGCAGAAATAGTAAATGTATATTTTTCAGATTACGATGCAATTAAAATTATGCCAAATAAAGTGTCATGGAAAGACAAAACCAACATCTAATTGAAAACTAAATAATTTTAAAGAACTAGTGAATCAATCAAAAATCATAGAAATTATCAATTATTTCATCAAAGAAAATAAAAATGATGAAACATCATACCAAAATTGATGGAATGTAGCCAAAGTAGATTTTATGGGTAATTTTATAACTCTAAATTTTTATATGAATAAAAGAGAAAAAAAGGAGATAATTGAATTGGCTATGCAATTAAAAAAGCTAGAAAAAGAAATTTAAAGATATCCAATTAAATACCAAAATAGAAATTCTGGAAATCAATGGAGAGATTTAAAAAACATTAAGAGAAAAAAATTTGACCTAATAAATAAAACTAAAAGCAGGTTTTAGGAAAAACAACAAATAGATAAATCTTTGGTTAATTTGATTAAATAAAAGAAAGAACTATGTCAAATTCCCAGCATCAAAAATGTAAAGGGTCAACTCACCACAGTGAGGAGGAAATTAAAGAGATAATTCAGAGATATTTTGTCCAATTGTATGCAAATAAACTTGATAACTTGAGTGTAACAGATGAATATTTCCAAAAATACAAACTGCCCAGATTAACAGACGAGGAAGTGAAGTACTTACAGAACCTCACTTCAGAAAAAAAAGAAAATGAATAATCCATCAATAATTTCCTTTAGGAAAGGTCTTCTGGTTCAGATGAATTTACAAGTGAATTCTACCAAACATTTAAGGAATAAATTATTCCAATTCTACATAAAGTACTTTAAAAAATAGGAGTCCTGCCACAATCCTTTTATGACACCAAGATGGTGCTGATGCCTAACCTTGGAACGACCAAAATAAAGACCAACCATCTTAATGAAAATTGAAGCAAAAATCTGAAATAAAATATTAGTAAAGAGATTACAAGTTATTGTTAGGATAATACACCATGATTAGACAGGAGTTATACCAGGTAGGCAGGCAAGGTACAATATTAAAAAATACTCAAAATAATTGAACATATCAATAACAAAAAATAGAAATCATATGATTATCTCAATAGATCTTGAAAAACCCTTTGGCAAAAAATAGAGCATCTATTCCTTTTAAAAACATAAGTGAGTATAGCAAGAAATGGAGTTTTCCTTAAAATAATAAGCAGTAGTTATCTAAAATCATCAGCAAATAATATGTAATGGGATTACCTAGAAGTTTTTCTAATAAGATCAGGGGTGAAATAAAGAAGCCCATTATCACATTGCTATTCAATAAAGTATTACAACAGTTAGCTTTATCAATAAAAGAAGAAAAAGAAATTGAAGAAATTTGAATTGGCAGTGATGAAGCAAAACTTCCACTCTTTGCAGATGATATGATGATATATATCGTCATACCATAAGCAATATATAATATATATATATGTATATATACATATATACATATATATATATATATATATATATATATATATATATATGCATCAAAGTCCAAGAGCAAGTGATAGAAAGAGAAATTCTATTTGAAATAACTGCAGTCAATTTTAAATGCTTGGTAATCTATCTTCCAAACCAAACCCAGAAACTGTATGAACACAATTAGAAAGTACTTTTCACACAAATAAAGTGAGATCTAAATAACTGGAAAAAGTCAATTGTTCATGGTCATATTGAGTTAATATAATATAAATGACAATTTTACCCAACCTAAAAAATTTATTCAGTGCCATACTAATTAAACTAGCAAATAACTATCTTAATGAGCTAGGAAAAATAGTGACAAAATTCAACTAGAGTAACAAAATATCAACAATATCAAGGGAACTGCTAAAAAAAATGTAAAGAAAGGGGACCATATTCTACCAGCTCTAAAAGACATATGCTATAAAGTGGTAGTCATTTAACTTCCTGATATTGTTTAAGAAATAGAGTATTGGATCAATGTATTTGAATAGGTTCAAAAGAAAGAGTAGTAAATTTTTTTTTTTGGTAATCTACTGTTTGACAAACACAGAGACATTACTTTATAGGATAATTTGACATTTCCTGACAAAAGGGGAAAATAGTATGGCAAAACCTAGACAAAGATCCACATCTTATACTCTAAACCAAAATATGGCCAAAATAGGTACAGGATTAGACAAAAAGGGACAATACCATAGAACAATTAATAGAACAAGAAAAATCTGTAAGATCTAAGAAAAGGAGAGAAATTTTAAGGAACCTGGAATGAAAGTTCAGTATAAATTGCAAAATGCATGATATTAACTGTATTAAATTAAAAAAAGTTTTTGCATTAAAATATCAATTATGCCAAGGTAAGAAGGAAAACAGAAAGCTGAGAAACAATTTTCACAGCTAGAAGTTCTGATGAAGGTCTTATTCCTAAAATAGATAGAGAACTGAGTCATTGATTTCCAGGGCAGAGCGAAGATGGCAGCTTGAAGTTACCATGTACCCATAGCTTTTCCAAAGATACCAAAGATAAATGAAGCCTCTAGTTTCACATTCAAACTACAGATCCCACAAAGAAAAGAGAATATTCAAAGAAGTTTTCAACTGTAGACATCTTGGAGGATATTCAAAGTAGGTCTGTCTGTTTGGGGGAAAAGGGCAAGTAAAGGACAAGAGACCAAAGTGTTGGAAAGTGAGGGGAAGGCATTTAGTCACAGCCTAATCCTGGTCCTGACAAATTAACAGCAATAGAAGTCCTGGCAGCTAGATAGCAAGCCAACAGAGAGGATCCCAACCCAAAACAAAGAATGAACCCTGAGAACACTGGGATATAAGGTAGGATTTGTTTTAGAACAAACAACCGCTAAATCAGAAGCTGGACATAAAGGAGGAAAAAGACCTCTGCAAAGGCAAGGTGTGGACTGCATAGGCAATATTTTGGTTGATGACTAGCCAAGGTTCAGACCCCAGGCTCAGCACAAAAATGAATCTTGGCTCTATACTCCCTACATCCCAGGAGCAAAGCTCAAACAACAAAGATGAACAAAAAAAGCTAAAAGAACACACACTTTATAAAATTACAGATAAAGTTGACAGCAATGCCATGCCTGAAGAAGAAAGCAGTGAAAAATCACTTATAGGTGGAGTATCAAAACAGTCTATAAATTGGAATCAAATGCAAAAGCTCATCAAAGAGCTTAAAAAGAATTTAAAAAACAAAGAACAGAGGAAGAAGAAAAATGGAAAAAAGAAATTAAAGTCATGCAGGAAAATTATGAAAAAGTGATCAAAGAAGTAAATTCCATTAAAAGTAAAAATAACCAGGCAGCTAGGTGGCACAGTGGATAGAGAACTGACCGTAGAGTCAAATCCAGCTTCAGACACTCAATAATTACTTAGCTGTGTGGTTTTGGGCAAGCCACTTAACCCCATTACCTTGCCAAAAAAGTAAACTGGAAAAGGAACTGGAAAAGGAAACATAATAGTTAATTGAAGAAAATTATAACCTAAAAATTAGAATTGAATAGAAAACAATGAATGCATAAGACTATCAGATTCCATCCCAATGAAAATACTAAAAAGGTTGAAGAAAATGTAAACTACCTTTTAGGGAAAAGGAGTGGCCCTGGAAGATAGATCAAGAAGAGACAATCTACAACTCTTTGGACTACCAGAAAGTCTAGATCAAAAAAAGAACCTGGAAAACATGATGCAGGAAATTATTTGGGAAAACTGTTCAAATCTATTAGAACAAAAATGTACAGAACACATCCAGAAAGAGATTCCAGGCTAAAAACTACAATGGCTGTTGTAACCAAATTCAAGACCTCTCAAATAAAAGAGAGAATATTGCAAAAAACAAAGAGAAAGCAATTCAAATACAAAGGAAATATGATCAGACTCACACAGGACTTTTCAGCCTCAACATTAAACAATTGGACCTGGAATAACATATATTGGAATGAAAAGGACCTAGGATTACAACCCTGGAAAATTCAGCATATACTATCAGGGAAAAAGATGGATGTTCAACAAAACCGAGGACATCCAGAATTTCCTGAAACAGAGAGCAGAACTTAACAGAGAATTCAATTGCCAAATACAGGACTCAAGAGTTGCATGAAAGTGGTAAATGAAAAGGGGCAGGGGAAAAAAACAAACAAAATAAATATTGGTCAAGACCATCGAGTTATATACAATCTTAAAAGGGAAGATATAACACTTCTAATTCTTTGGAATTGTATTTCTCTTAGGATAAATAAAAATCTAATATAATTGAAGAGAATGGACCTAAAGGATATGGCTATAGATGAGTTTTATTTCTCCATTTAAGAGGTCCAAGATGACAACACCATGTGTTAGACGAAAAGTCCTGAAGAAAAGCAGGAGTGTGAATTTTAAAGCTAACCCATTAACCCATTAGTACTGTGTCTAATGAGGGCATCCTGGTTCATTGTCTATGTAATCATTTGTGAGTTTCTCAGGTGAGACCCCTAGCATCTCACAGTACTTAGAGATGTTTAAGAGGCTTGCTGTTAATGAGATCAGGGTGTGACTTAACCTGTGCTTCACTTTACAAGGGGTTAAGTAAATTGACCCTGGCTGGGGGAGCAGATAATGTGTGAGAGAAATTAGGACAGGGGGAAGTAGCACAAAAATTTTGGAGAAATGATATGACTTTGGATGATTCTTTGGCTCATGAGGAGGATTGTATTTAATTGAACGATACTTGAAAAGAGGGAAAAATTGATTATAATTACAATTTGATATAATTTGAAACAATGCTGCCTATCAAGCAATCAAGCAAAGTATCTGTGATTATACCTTGTATTAATATAAGCTTATCAAGCAATCGTATGACCAATTTGTGATGGTTGATACCTAATTAATTGTACTAGACCAATAAATAACACCAAGGGAAGAGGCACAAAGATTATAATTTTAGAAGTTAAGAAGGGATAATATGAATGATGAATAAATTCTATTCAAAAGATTAAGCTCAGAGAGGGAATATGATACATTCCCAATTAGGTTGAAAAATTAACCCCAATCTCCTGAGAAGGGGGGGGGACTGGAAAGAGAAAGATACTTGAAGAGACAAATAAAAGGGAAGGCAAAGGTATAAGTTAAAATAAACTGAAAGTAAATTTTTAAAAAGAAAAGTCAAAGGGAAAGGTAGAAAAAAAAGTAATACATTTAGAAAAGAAAGGAGAAAAATATAAATGGAGAAAGATAACATGGAAGGAAAGGCAAAATTAGCAATCATAACTGTAAATGTGAATGGGATGAACTGTTCCATAAAATGGAAGCCTTCAGCAGAATGGATTAAAAACCATTCAATATGTTGTTTTCAAGAAACACATTTGAAACAGAGAGATATCCACAGGATAAATATAAAGATTGGATCAACCTATATTATGCCTCAGCTGAGGTTAAAACAAAGGGTAGCGATCCTAATCTCAGATAAAGTAAAAGCAAAAATCAATCTCACTAAAGGGATAAGGAAAGAAACTACATCTTCTTAAAAGGTACCATTCATAATAAAGTTATATCATTACCAAACATGTGTGCACCTAGTGGTATAGCATCCAAATTTCTAGAGGAAGAGTTGAGTAAATTACAAGGAAAACTTTAACAATGGGAGACTTTAATCTCCCTCTTTCAGAACTAGATAAATCTAACAACATAATAAAGAAGAAGGTAGTTAAGAAGATGAATAAAATCTTAGAGAACTTAAATATATTAGACCTCTGTAGAAAATGTAATGGGTATAGAAAAGAATATACCTTTCATTTGGCCGTTCTTGGCAGCTATACCAAAACTGGCCATGTCCTATGGCACAGAAATCTTTTAATCAAATGTGTAAAGGCAGAAGTAATAAATACACACTTCTCAGGCCATGATGCAATAAAATTTACATGTAATAGAGTTTTATTGAAAAATAATCCAAGAACTAATGTCTAAATAAATAACTTTATCTTACATAATTGGGATCAAATAGCAAATAACAGAAATAATCATTAATGATATTCAAGAAAATGATAATAATGAGACATCACTCAAAATTTATGGGATACAACCAAAGACAATTTGAGGAGAAATTTCATATCTCTAAATGCCTAAACAAATAAAGTAGATAAAGAGGAGGTCAATGAATTGGGTGTGCAACTAATAAAGCTATAAAAAGAACAAATTAAATATTTCCAATTAAATACTAAATTAAGGGGCAGATAGGTGGCACCATGGATAAAGCACAGGCCCTGGAATCAGGAGTACCTGGGTTCAAATTCTGTCTCAGACACTTAATAATTACCTAGCTGTGTGGCCTTGGGCAAGCCACTTAATCCCATTTGCCTTGCAAAAACCTAAAAAAAATACCAAATTAGAAATTCTGAAAATCAAAGGACAGATTAATCAAATTGAAAGCAAGAAAACCATTGCTCTAATAAATAAAAGTAAGAGTGTTTTTTTAATGAAAAATACAGTAAATAGACAAGTCTTTGGTTAATCTCATTTTAAAAAGGAAAGCAGATAATCAAAATACCAGTAACAAAAAATGAAAAGGGAGAATCACCAATGAGGAGGAAATAAAAGAGATAATTCATGACTACTTTGCTAAACTCTATGTCATTTAATTAGATAAAATATAAACTTCTCAGAATAACAGACAATGCAATAAATTGCATAAATAGCACCCTTTGAAGAAACTACCAATAAACCCTCTAATAAAAAAAAAAACTCCAGGTCCAGATGGATTTACAAAGGAATTCTATGGACTAATTCAGCAATAATTAATTCTTATTATACATAAAATATTTTAAAAATACTAAAGGAAGGAGTTCTGTCAAACTTTTTTATGATACAAATATGCTGCTGATACCCAAATCGGGAAGAGCCAAATCAGAAAAAGGAAATTATAGACCAATCTCCCTAATTAATATTGATGCAAAAATCTTAAAATAAAGCTTTAGCAATGAGACTAAAGGAAGTTATTACTAGGATAATACAACATGATCAGGAGACATAATTAAACTATTAATAACAAAACTAACAAATCACATGATTATCTCATTAAATGTTGAAAAATCTTTTGATAAAATAGAGCATCAATTCCTATTTAAAAAAAACACTAGAAAGTTTAGTAATAAATGGAGTTTTCCTTAGAATAATGAATAGTATCTTTCTAAAGCCATCAACAAATATTATATTTAATGGAATAAACTCAGAGCATTTCCAATTAATTCAGGAGATAAACAATTATTTTCATTATCAGCAATACTATTCAATATAGTATTAGAAATGCTAGCTGTAGAAATAAGAGAAAAATAGTAATTGAAGGAATCAGAATTGGCAATTTGGAAGCAAAACTTTCATTCTTTGCAGATTGTATGATTGTATAGTTAATGAACCCAAGAAAATCATCTAAAACCCTCCTTGAAACAATTAAAAAATTCAGTGAAATAGCACAATATAAAATTATCCACATAAATAATTATTTCTGTATATGAACAACAAAACCCAAGAGCAAGAAATAGAAAGAGAAATTACATTTAAATATGGAATAGCCAAGATTAAATACTTGGAAATCTACCCCCCCCCAAGACAAACCCAGAAACTACATGAAAACCAGTATAAACCACCTCTCACCCAAATAATGTCAGATTTAAATAATTGGGGAAATATTAAATAATCATGGTTAGGTCAATCAAATGTAATAAAAATGACAATTCCACCAAAATAAAACTACTTATCAGTGCTAAACAAATCAAACTACCAAATAACTACTTTCCCAAGTTAGAAAATATAGTAATAAAATTCATCTTGAGCAAAAGGGCAAAAATAGCAAGGTAACAGACGAAAAATATGGAAATCAAGGTGACCTAGCTCTACCAGATCAAAATGTATACTATAAGGAGGCAGTCATTAAAACTGCCTGGTATTTCTTAAGAAATAGAGTAATGGATTAGAAGATTAGAACAGGTTCAAAAGAAATCACAGTATATGACTAGAGCAATTTTCTATTTGACAAACCCAAAGACATCAGCTTCTGTGATAAGAACACACTATTTGCCTAAAAAACTGTTGGGAAAACTGGAAAATATTATGACAAAAAAACTAAGCATAGATCCACATCACACAACTTATACAAAAATAAAGTTAAAATGGATGAGGATTTGGACATAAATAATGAAAACATAGATAAACTAATCGACCAAGAAAAACTCTATCAGATCTATGGAAAGGAAAACCATTTATGATCATACAATAAATAGAACATGCTATAAACTGCAAATGAATAATTTTGATTATATTAAATTAAAAAAGATTTTGCACTTATAAAATCAATACTGCCAAAATTAGAAACAAAGAAGAAAGCTGAGAAACAATCTTCACAAATATGAGTTCTGATAAAGGTCTCTTATCTAAAATATTAAGATCATTTCATTAAATTTATAAGGTCACAAGTCATTCTCCAATTGATAGATTTTTTTTTCTCTTAAAAGAAAGATTTTATTTGTTTTGAGTTTTACAATTTTTCCCCTAATCTTGCTTCCCTCCCCCCACCCCCACAGAAGGAAATCTGTTAGTCTTTACATTGTTTTCATGGTATAAACTGTTCTAAATTGAATGTGAAGAGAGAGAAATCATACCCTTAAGGAAGAAAAGTATAGTATAAGAGCAAAATGACATAAGATAATAGTTTTTCCCCCTAAATTAAAGGTCTTTGACATTTGTCCAAATACCACAGTTCTTTCTCTGGACACAGGTAGTGTTCTCCATCCATATTCCAAAATTGTCCCTGATGGTTGCATTGATGGAATGAGCAAGTCCATCAATGCTCAAAATCACCCCCATGTTGCTGTTAGGGTGTACAATGTTGTTTTCTAGTTCTGCTCATCTCGTTTAACATCAGTTCATGTAAATCCTTCCAGGCTTCCCTGAATTCCCATCCCTCCTGGTTTCTAAGAGAACAATAATGTTCCATGACATACATATATCATAATTTGTTAAGCCATTCCCCAACTGAAGGACATTAACTAATTTTCCAATTCTTTGCCACTGCAAACAGTGTTGCTATGAATAGTTTTGAATAAGTGATGTTTATACCCTTTTTTCATAATCTCTTCAGGGTATAGACCCAGTAGTGGTATTGCTGGATCAAAGGGTATGCATATTTTTGTTGTCCTCTGGGAGTAATTCCAAATTGCTCTCCAAAAAAGGTGGATGAGTTCATAGATCCACCAACAATATATTAGTGTTGAGATTTCTCACATCCCCTCCAACATTTATCATTGTCTTGTCTGGTGATATTGACCACCCTGAATGGTTTGAGGTGGTACCTCAGAGATGCTTTAATTTGCATTTCTCTAATAAGTAGTGATTTAGAGCAATTTTTCATGTGACAATGGGTTTCCTTATCTGTAAATTGCCTTTGCATATCCTTTGGCAATTTGCCAATTGGGGAATGGCTTCTTTTTTTGAAAATTTGACTCAGTTCTCTGCATATTTTAGAAATGATTCCTTTATCAAAAATACTAGTTGCAAAAATTGTTTCCCAATTTATTACATTTCTTTTGATCTTGTTTACAGTGGTTTTGTCTTTGCAAAAGTCTTTTAATTTAATGTAATAAAAATTATCTAGATTTTTTTTGTTATTCTCTCTATCTCTTCTTTGTTCTGACAGGTATAGATCTGACTGCTATACCACTCTTTTGATCTTTTAGATCGCTTATAATAACATTTTTTACATCTAAATCCTGTATCCATTTTGATCTCATCTTGGTTTAGGGTGTAAGGTGATGGTCTAATCCAAGTTTCTTCTATATTAACTTGCAATTTTCCCAACAGTTTTTATTGAAGAGAGATATTTTATACCAATAGCTGGACTCTTTGTGTTTATTAAACAGCAGATTATTATAATCATTTCCTGCTGTCATTGCACTTTGTCTATTCCACTGATCTGCCACTCTATTTCTTAGCCAATACCAGACAGTTTTGCTGACTGATGTTTTATAATATAATTTTAGATCTGGTAAGGTTAAGTCACCTTTTTTTGCACTTTTTCATTGAATGCCTGGAAAGTTTTGATTTTTCATTTTCTCCATATGAATTTACCCATGAATTTTTCTAACTCATTAAAGTAATTTTTTGAATATTGATTGGCAGGGGCACTAAACAAGTAGTTTAATTTTGATAGAATTGTCATTTTTTATATTAGCTCAACCTATCCATGAGCAATTGATGGTTGTCTACTTATTTAAATCTGCTTTTATTGGTATAAGAAGTGTTTTGGTAATGGTTTTGAAAAAGTTTTTGGGTCTGTCTTTGCAGGTTAGACTCCAGGTATTTTATATTATCTGAGGTTACTTTGAATGGGATTTCACTTTCTAGTGCTTTTTTCTATTACTTTCTAGTAATATGTAGAAATGTTGAAGATTTATGAGACTTTATTTTGTATCCTGTGATCTTGTTAAAGTTGCTAATTTATTTCTAGTAGTTTTTAGATGATTTTTGGGGAGAATCTCTAGGTATACCATCATGTCATCAGCAAAGAGTGACAGTGCTTCCTTCCCAATTCTAATTCCTTCAAATTCTTTTTATTCTCTAATTGCTGAAGTTAACATTTCTAATACAATATTGAATGGATGTGGTGATAATAGGCATACTTGTTTCATCCGTGATCTTACTGGGAATGCCTCTAGCCTAGCAACATTGCAAATAATGATTGTTGATGGTTTTAGATAGATTCTGTTTATTATTCTATGGAACAATCCATTTATTCCTACACTTTCTACTGTTTTTAGTAGAAATGAGTGCTTTATTTTTCAGAATCTATTGATATAATCTTTTGATTTCTGATAGGTTTGTTATTGAAATAATTAATTACACTAACAGTTTTCCTAATATTGAAACAACCATGCATTCCTGGGATAAATCCTACTTGCTATATTGTATTACCTTAGTAATAGCTTGTAATCTTATTAATAGTTAAGATTTTATTTAAGATTTTTGCATCTATATTCTTCAGGGAGATAGGTCTATATTATTCATTCTCTGTTTTAACTCTTCCTGGTTTAGGTATCAGCACCATATTTGTGTCATAGTAAGAGTTAGGCAGAGTTCCATCTCCACCTCTTTTCCAAAGAATTTATATAGAATTGGAAACAATTGTTACTTAAATATTTGATAGAATTCACTTCTGAATGAATCTGGTCCTGGAGATTTTTTCTTAAAGAGTTCAATAATGACTTTTTGAATTTATTTTTCTGAGATAGTGTTATTTAGATATTTAATTTGCTCTTCATTTAATGTGAACAACTTATATTTTTTGTAAATATTCTTCCATTTCATTTAGATTATCAAATGTATTTGCATGGAATTGGGAAAAATAATTCTGAATTATTACTTTAATTACTTCCTCATATATGGTGAGTTCACCTTTTTCATTTCTGATACTAGCAATGTGGTTTTCTTCTTTCTTTTTTTTTCATTTCTCCTTTAATTATTAGAATTTCTAATTGGGGGGTTTTAATTTGTTCTTTCTCTATTTTTTATTTGCAGGTTTGTTCATTGATTTCCTATTTCTCTAATTCATTCATGTAAGCATTTAAAGATATAATATATATATACCCTGACAGCTACCTTGAATGTATCCCATAGGTTTGGTTATGTTGTTTCATTATTGTCATTATCTAGGATGAAATAATTAAGAATTTCAAAAATTTTTTGTTTGATCCACTCATTCTTTCAAATGAGGTTTTTTGGTTTCCAATTAGTTCTGGTTCTGTATCTCGCTGGCCCAATATTTCATATGATTTTTATTGTATTATGATCTGAGAAAGATGTACTCACTATTTCTGCCTTTCTGCAATTGATCATTAGGTTTTTATGTCACAGTACATGGTCAGTTTTTGTGTAATTGCCATGTACTGCAGAAAAAAAGTACATCTCTTTCTCTCCCCATTCAATTTCCTCCATATGTCTATCATATCTAGGTTTGCTAACAATCTATTTACCTCCTTAACTTCCCTTTTGTTGATTTTATCCAAATCTCAGAGCAGGAGGTTGAGGTCTCCCACTAGTAGAGTTTTGCTGTCTATGTCTTCCTGTAGTTCTTTCAGCTTCTCCTCTAAGAATTTGGATGTTAAATGATTGGGTGCATACATATTTAATATTGAAATTATTTTATTGTCTATGGTACCTTTTAGGAGGATAGAGTTTCCTTCATTATCTCTTTTTAACAATATCTATTTTTTTCAGTTGCTTTGTCTGAGATAAGGATGCTACCCTGTATCTCTCTCTGCTTCAAATGGGTTTCTTGTAAGCAGTATATTGTAGGATTTTATTTTTAATTCATTATGCTATTCACTTATGTTTTAAGGGATAGTTCATCCCATTCACATTAAAAGTTATAATTGCTAACGCTTTATTGTTATCCATACTATCTTCACTCTGGTTGTATTCCCCCCCCCCCTTTTAAACTTTATCCATCTTCCTCAGTATTTTGTGTCTGAATACCAGCACTTTCAGTGTGTTTGTCCTCCTATATTAGCCCCCCTCCCCTTTTGCTCCCACTTCCCATCCCCCTCCCCTTTTCCCCTTTTAATACTTGAAAAGGTATGATAAGTTTCTTAACTTAGCTGAATCTGTGCAATTTAACTTTTAGCCAAGTCTTATGAAAGGAAGATTCATTTGGTTCTCACCTCCCCCCTGCCCCTTCTCTATTACAAAATGTCTTTTGTACCTCTTAATGTAATGAGGTTTCCCCATACAGTGTCCTCCATCCTTATTGTCCCCATTTTGAAGGAGTTATTGCTTTTAAATCATTCTATCTGATTCACAGAAAAGTAATGAGTGTCCATCACTTCTGGCTTAGTATATTCTCTCTAATAGAGTTTCAATTCTCAAGAGTTATGGGAATCTTTCTCCTAGGTGAGGATATAGCCTGTTTCATCTCATTGGATAGCAGTTTTTTCTTTACCCTTTTTTTTAGGTTTTTTTTTTTGGTAAGGTAAATGGGGTTAAGTGGCTTGCCTAAGGCCACACAGCTAAGTAATTATCTAGTGTCTGAGACCAGATTTGAACCCAGGTGCTCCTGACTCCAGGGTGGGTGCTTTATCCACTACACCAACTAGCTACCCCTTCTTTACCGTTTTTAACCTTGTCATCTGTATCTTGAGCATCCTGTTTGATGTCCAAATTTTCTATTTAGCTTTTGTCTTTTCATCAGGATATATTGGAAGTCTCCAAATTTATTAAATGTCTATCTTTTCCCCAAAGAGAAGGCTCAGTTTTGCTGGATAGTGAATTATTGGCTGCATTCCAAGCTCCCTCGCTCTTTTGAATATCTCATTCCAGGAAATGGATCCATTAATGTTGATGCAGCAAGGTCTTGCATAATCTTTACTGATACTCCTTGGTATTTAGCTTGTTTCTTTCTGGTTGCTTGCAGGATTTTCTCACTCTTATCTGATAGTGCTGGAATTTGGCCAGACCATTCCTTGGGGTTTTAATTATAGGATCTCTCTCCAGATGGGGTTGATATATTCTTTCAATAACCATTTTGCCCCCTGTTTCCATAGTATCAGGGCAGTTTTCCATCACTAAATACTGTAATGTTAAGTCCATGCTTTTTTTGCTCTATAATGTTTTCATGAAGACCTGTAATTCTTAGGTTGTCCCTTCTCAAAAGATTCTCGAAGTCAGTGGTTTTGCTGATAAGGTATTTTACATTTTCTCCTATTTTTTAATGTTTTGCTTTTGTTTAACAGAATCTTATTGTCTCATGAAGTCATTAGTTTCCATAGATTACATTCTTTATTTTATAGAGGAATTTTCTTTATTTACCTTTTGCAATTGCTTTTCTAATTTGTCAATTCTATTTTTGAAGGAATTTATCATGTGCCCAAGTATAGTTTTGAGAGAATTATTTTCTTTTTCCATTTTTCCAGTTGAGGATCTGAGAGAATTATTCTCATTTTGTATTTGTCCAATTATATTTTTCAATGACTTTTTTTGTTGTTGTTGCAGTATGTTAATATTCTCTTGAGTTTCTTTTCCAAATTTTTCCAGTTGATTTTTAATATCCTTCCTGATTTCTTCAAGGAAGTGTTTCCAGGCTGTAGACCAATTCATATTCTCCTCAGAAGTGCTAGAACTCTCTGGGTTAAAATCTGTTTCTTCTAAGTAGTTGTCCATTGGCCTTGTCCCCTAATGGCCTTTCTTCATTTTTCTAGTATCTTTTGTTGAGGGAGGGGCTGGCTCTCAGAGGCTTCCTTATGAAAACCCTAGAGGCTTTGCTCACTTGGCTTAGTAATTCCAAGGACTGGCCAAAAGGAGGTGCTGATTGTTTCTCTGGAGTGTTTGAAGCCCTCTCCCTAAGATTGCAGGGAGTTAGGAGGAGGAGCAGTTTCTGAAATGACCTTGAAAAATGGGCTAGGCCCTGGGGGAGACAGTTACTCTCCCTTTCAACTGAATGAGTTTTGCTGCCTAAACTTGAGCCTGAGGGAGCACAGGAGCAGTTACTGTATGTTCTTAGAAGTATGCTCCCCTAAAGGTATGGAGCTCAGACCACCAGCCCAACTGGTAGATTTCCAGGCAGGCTTTGTGATTATCTGTGCTGGAAATGAACCTCATTGACTGGGGCTAACTAGAACTCCTCTCCCCTGGCCAAAGATTCCCTGGCTAATGTAGATCCTTGGACCCTCCCACTCACCAAAATCTCTGCAGTTAAGGCCAGTCCTCTGGCTTCCCCCTGATGCTGTCCTTGCACAAGCCCTCTGCTCTCCATTCCTGGTTCACCCATCAGACAGACCTTGTTGATAGGTGTTCTTCTCCTAGCTTCTTTTTCCTGGGTTCCGATTGATAAATGTTGAAAGAATAAGAACAGATAGTTTTCAAATGAACAAATTAAATCTTTACATAATCATAAGGAAAAAAATGCTCCAAATCATTATTGATTAGAGAAATGCAAATTAAAACAACAATAAGTTATTACCTCACACCTTTCAGATTGGCCAAGTTGAGAAAGAGGGAAAATGAGCAATATTGGAGAGGTTATGGGAGGACTGGGAAACTGATGCATTGCTCAGGGAGTTGTGAATGGATCCAAATTTGCTTGAGAGCAATATGGAACTATGTCCAAAGAACAATAAAACTGTTCATACCCTTTCATCTAGCAATTCCCATTCTAGGTCTATATCCAGAAGAAACTATTAAAAAGGGGAAAAGTCCTACATGTTCCAAAGTATTCATAACAGTTCTTTTTGTATTGGCAAATAATTGGAAATTGAGTAGATGCCCATTAATTGAAGAAATGGTTAAACAAGTTATAGTACATGAATACTGTGGAATACTATTATTTTTTAAGAAACTCGGAATGGTTGGACTTCAGAGATACATGGAATGAATTACAGAAACTATTGCTGAGTGATGGCAGCAGAATGAAGAGAACATTGTACACATTAACAACAACAACATGATGAGATAATCAACTTGATGTATACAGCTTCTCTCAGAAGTTCAGAGACTAGAGCAACCTGTCATACCTATTATGGAATGCTATCCACATTTAGAGGAAGAAAAACAAAACAAAAATAAAACAAAACAAAAACTATAGAATTTGAATAAACTCTATGTTCACTTTTTCAGCATTTCTCTTATGTTTTTATTTACTTTTTATTCATTTTCTATCCCATATTTTCTTTTTTTATTTATTCCTTATTCATACAGCAAATGACTATTATGTAAATACCTTAAACACAAATGTATATGCCCAATGTTCACTAGACTATTTGCTGCTGACAGGAAGGAATTGGAAAGGGAGGGTGGGAGGAAATTATGTGATATCTATATGCATGTGTATACAGATGAATGTTGAAAAACTGTAATAACATGCAATTGGAAAAATAAAGTAAAATATCAATTATGAAAGAAAATAAGAGAACCAAAAGGAAGTAAATAAATCATTAGAAAAAAAGACTACATTCAAAAAGAGGGGAACAGGGGCAGTTAGGTGGTGTAGTGGATAAGGTACCGGCCCTGGAGTCAGGAGTACCTGGGTTCAAATCCGGTCTCAGACACTTAATAATTACCTAGCCATGTGGTCTTGAGCAAGCCACTTAACCCAATTGCCTAGCAAAAACCTTAAAAAAAGAAAAAGAGGAGAACTGAGTCTCTCAGTCCAGAAGCAGAAATCAATAATTGGGGAATGACACTATTTAACTTGCAGGTTAGGACATGTATTTGAAAGTATTTGAAGACAAGGGTACATAGATGGATAAAGGGATAAAGCCAAGTGTCACAATTTCTAACTACTTTCCATAATGGTAAATTAGGCTATGTTCTAGAGACTGACATTAATGACAGTGTTCTGTGATAGTGATGAGCATTATTTTATTTTAGCTAAAGAAAAAGTAACCTGTTTCAGACCCTGCCACCACTGAGATGTAGTTATCCATTGTAGGTCATAAAGCTAAGCAGAAGGAAATAACTGATGACTATCTGGATGAAATGTCACATTGTTTGAAGAAGGAGAGGGAATCAGCATCTATTTCCCAAAAGTTATGTGTGTTTCCATAAGAATTGATTCATTTATCCCTGGGACCTGAATGCAGATGTTATGAAAGCTGAGTCAGGACTAATGCAACAGATCTATCTTGATACCTTCACAAAACATCACTAATTCAAAGATAGCCACAATGCCCCAACCATTTCCCAGGTACATGAATCATTAATCCAGAAAATAGCAATTCCACATGGATGTGAAAGACTGTAAAGAATTTGGGGTGGGTTGTGGGGGAGGCATGGTGTTATAATTTTCCATAGTGCTTATCCTACGAATGTGTCCAGGGTTCCTCTTCTTAGGAAAATTTGAGAATCGACAGCAGAATCTTCCTTCTGAGATCCAGATAACACCACCAGTGCTATCTCAACCATAATGGGCTTTTTTAATGCCTGCTTTTTAAGAGCTATATTTCAAGAGATCATAAAGAAAAACAACTTGAAGAAGAAGAAGAAAGATAGAAAGGCAGGAACAAAGGAAAAGAGAGAGAGAGAGAGAGAGAGAGAGAGAGAGAGAGAGAGAGGTAGGAGGAGCAAGAGGAGGAAAATGAGAACAAGAAGATGTTTTTCTATATCATGAAAATGATGTCTTGACCTATCTGGGATTTGCTGTGGAACAGATTATACAGAATTCAGTGGCAAAGCAAAGGTCAAAATGATTGGTATGGGAGTTAAGATGTCAGGTTAAAGGCAGGGAGACTCCTAACATCCCCACCATCTCACTTCAAATACCTTTAAATAAAGATTCTAAAAATTTCTGGAGTTGCAGAATCCAAAAAGAGATAGTGAAGCGATTGTACAGCCCAAGACAACATGGAAAATCAGAGGGAAGAATCTATTTCTCTGTGGTGAGAGAGAAACAGAATAACTTGGACGGAGCCAGAGTTAATTAGTTCCAACACTCTTGAAGCAAGAAGCATACTAACTGGGACACTGATAGAAGTGGAAATTTCTAGGCCTCTCAGCCCAGTGACTAATAAGAACAATTTGAAAGGTTACCAGGAAAAGTCTTACCCACTGGGGTGACAGTAGAGCATAGTTCAACATAGGCCACAGCAATGCAAACCCCAACAAATCAGGAATAGACCTTTGAAGTCAGTGCATAATCAGCAGCAGTTGCTTCTAGAACTCTCAGTTCATGGATGGTAAGGGGGTTAGAAGGAGATTACAGGGGTCTCTTTAACTATCACTGTGAAAGGACTCTATTACTTTGCCCATAAGCAGTCAGGGTTACAGTCTGGGACCCCAGGTGTAGGAAGAGGAGCAAAAGGTCAGCAGACCTTACAGTGAGGAAGCCCTATTCATAGTCCCAGGGAAGAAAGGAGGAGTTTGTGGTCACCCACAGACTAGAACACAGGGCAGGTGAATTGTCAATAACAACTTTAGGAAAAGTTTTGAAACAAGTTTCTCTGATAAAGACATCATTTCTCAAACACAGAGAATTGAGTAAAATTTATAAAAAATGAGAGTCATTCCCCAATTTATAAATGATCAAAAGATATGAATAGTTTTCAGATGAGTTTGCCAATATTCTCTATTTAAATCATTTTTAAAAATGTCCTTACACACTACTGATAGGAGAAATGTGAGTTGGAGTAATCCAGAGGTACTTCCTTAAACTAATTGAATTCACTAATAGATCAGAAAGAAAAAAAAAATGACAATGTAGGAGAAGATGCAGGGAAAATGAGACATTAATGCACTGATGGAAGAATTGTGAAATGATTCAACAGTTTTGTAGAATAATTTGGAATTGAGCCCAAAGGGTTATAAAACCATATCTACCCCTTGAACTAGCAGTGCTGCTACTAGATTTGTATTCCAGGAGAGATGAAAAACAGGAAGGAAAAGGACTTATATGGATAAGGATATTTATATCAGTTCTTTTCTAGTGGCAAAGAACTGGAGATTGAGGGGATGCCCATCAGTTGAGGAATGACTGAATAAAATGTGGTATGTGATTATATAAGATCGGATGCAATGAGAAATGTACTATATACAAAGTAATAGCAATGTTGATAGATGATCAGCTGTGAATGACTTAACTTTTCTCAGCAATGCTATGACAAAGAGAATTCTGAAGGAATTATGTTAAAGAATATCCCATCCCAAAATTAGAATTGCACTGTTTGGATACAGGTTGAGGAAATCTTTGTTTTTCCTGTATTTTTTATTGAGGTTCCTTCTTTTACTGTGGTGGGGTTATGTTTAATTTTATAACATGACTACTATGATAATGTTTATCATGATTATACATTTCTGACAAATACCAAATGACTTGTTTTCTCCATGAAGGGAATTTAGGTTGGAGGAAAGGAGAGAATTAAGGTGAATGTCAAAGGTTGTTTGTGCATGTAATAGGGAGAAAATCAAAATAAAACAAGCATGAATGGGGATAGTCCATATTAGACTAGTGAATATGACAGTAAAAGGAAAAATCGGTTTGTGGGAAATTAGGGTCACTAATACACTTTTGGTTTAGCTATGAATTTATTTATCTATTCTATAGAACAATTTGGAAATAGGTCCAAAGGACTTTACCTTTGTAAGGTTTAACCTCTTGTATAAGCTTTGACCCATAAATATCCCTACTATTGTTTTAACTCAAAAATGCAAAAAAAGGAAAAGACCTTTATATTTCAAAAACTGAATAGCAATTTTTTCCTGTATCAGCAAAGAAACAAAAATTGACAGGATGTTTATTAATTGGGGAATGAATGAACGAATTGTGGTCCATGATTGTCATGGAATAACACTATGTTATAAGAAATGATAACCAACATGTTTTCAGAAAAATGTGGAAGAATTACCAGATGTGAAAGCAAGTAAACTGAGAAAAAAAGGAGAATATAATAAATGGTAAAAGTAATATTGTAAAACCATCAAATGTGAATGACATATATCTTCAGTAAGATCATGATATAAGATCATTCCAAAGGATTTATGATGAAAAATATTACCTACCTTCATAGAAAGAACTGATGAAGTCGGCATGCAGATGAAAGCATACTCTTTTCTTCACTTTATTTTTCTTTTGTTTCTTTTTTTGGTTTGCTTTCCCAACATGATTTAAAATATCAAATAAGAGACAAAAATTAGGAAAAAATAAGGCATTACAAGAAAAGAAAAGAAAATTAAAAGGAAAACATATAAAAATATTACATGTAATTAGAAAAATATTTTAAAAGACATCTGTTGTTCTAATGACTACAATATTCATATATTTAGGTAAAACATAGAGCTATCATGTTTGCAAGGCATTTTGAGAGGGAAAAGCATTAATAACTTGAGGTCCTAGAAAGTTCTGAGTGAATGGAATTTGAGCTGTTTTTTAAACAAAGTAAGAAAGTGAAAAATCAAAGGTTGAAAAGACATAGCATTTAAACACTGAGAAACATGCAGTTAATGCAAAGGTTCGGAGAGAGAAGATGACGTATCCTATCTGCAGAAATCCAAGTACATCAGTGAAATTAAAACATACTGTGCTTTGAGGAAAATACTGAAAATACAGGAAAAAGATCAATTTATGAATAATCTTAAAATCCAAACAAATAATCTTATATTTTATCCTGTAGTTAATAAGGAATGACTGGACCTCATTGATCAGGGAGTTGATAAGGCCAGACTTATATTATGGAAAATTCACATGGGCAGTGTTTGCAGGATAGATTTGAGTGGAGAGAGATTTCAAGGAAGAAGATAAAGAACACTCCAAAATCCCAGAGGAGAGATAAAGAGTGATTGAAATAGAGGTGTTTTTGGTTGTTTGACTTGGGAAAAGGAATTTAGGAGAGATGGTATGAAAATAATAAAAAAAAATAAAAATGTAATCAAGATTTTGCAGTGAATTGCCAATGTGAGCTCAATAAACATCAGGTGTAAAAAAATCATCGTGAACTCCAACGATCTACCAAAGAATTATGTAGTACAAAGAAAATTAAATACCTCATTATTTACAATAACCATTAAAACATATAAATTTATAGGAGAGATCTGTGCTTAATATAATGGCTAAAAACAGACTCATAGGAAATATTATATTTCAAGCACCATTTCTAAATTATTGGTCTTGTGAATTTAGGCAGCTCTCTACATTGCAGAGAAATTAACAACCAATATTAGAAAGGGGAATTTCCTCACCTAAAATGTACCTGTATAAATGAAATTCTAGGTTATCTCACTGTTGTTACACTATAAAATGAAGTGGCAAGTCTATTATCTCAAAACTAGAGTCTGAGGATTATTTCAGTGAAAAAATATGAGCAGTGGCCATGGTTATTGAAATTATCTAGAAAATATTTTAATTCACTTCATTGCTTAGCAAATATAGCCCTTGTTCTTCAATTTGAGCTCAATCCATAAAATCAAATGCTTACTTAAACAGAAATCCCATTATTTCATATGTTAAGTTTGGAAATACTGAATTATATTTGGAAAATGCCCAGCACTAGTGAATCAATTTTCTATCAGCTTTATACAAACAACTTCTGGTTTATTGCTTTTTGGAAATGAAGTCGAAGCAAGACTTCACAAAAGCCACTGAACAGAATTCATGACAGGATACATTCAAATTTTTCTGAGTAATTTGCATCATTTCTGAATTTTTTGGATCATCTAATATCATTCTGAGAACTGATTATATTCTTCATTTCTCTCCATTCAAATGAAATAATTGACAGTTTCAAATAAAAAGGATAATTTAAAGTGATACAATAAGGGACAACTGGCTAATCAGTCTCATTTTCAATTAATCCTAATGGAATGTCATTTTTGTATTTAAAGTAACCTTGATATAATCTGATTAGAGAATAGAAATGCCATTCTTATATAAGGAACAAAGGCAATAATTTTTTTTTTTGAAAATGAAGATATTTTCCTGTTGGGATAAATGAAGCAGACAAGCTTTTGAGATAATAGAGTTCACTGGTTTTTGGTGGTTGTGGTGGTGCTGGTGGTAATTTGTGGGGGGATATTAGCATTTTTTTATGTTGTCAGGAAGTAATAGTTGGGAAAAATAAGAGTGTGATCTTGTACCTCAGTCCACCAGTGAAAAATAAAACTTTTTAAATTGAACTTAGTAATATTTCTCAACCACATGAACATTTTTAGCAAATTTTTTTTTAAATTTTGATTTCCAGATTATGTCTCTCTGTCTTACTTTCCTCTACCCTTGAGAAAGCAGTAATTTGATTTCATTTCTACATATCATGTCATAAAAAACATATTTCTGTATCAGCAATGTTGCAAAGGAAAAGAAACAAAAAGCAAATTGAAAAAAGTTTTAAAATATACTTCAAACTTTAGAATTCATTAGTGCTCTCTGTCTCTGCAGGTGGATAGTATGTTTCATCATAGGTTCTTTGGAATTATATTGGAACATTGTATAAATCAGAGTAACTATGTCTTTCACAATTATTATTATTTCACATTATTATTCCAATATTGCTATTACTTTATACAGTGTTCTTTTGTTCATTTCATTTTGTATGAGTTCATATAAGTCTTCCCAGGTTTTGTTGAAACCATACTGTTTCTCATTTCTTAAAGCACCATAGCATTCCAAAACATTCATATATCAAACTTGTTTATACATTCTTGAAATGATGGACATCACAATAGCTCCCAATATTTTGCCAGTACAAAAACAACTGCTATAAATATTTTTGTACAAATTGATAATTTTCCTTTTTCTTTGATCTCTTTGGGATATAGACTTAGAAGTGATATTGTTGTGTGAATAGTAAGCACCATTTTATAGACCTTCAGGAATACCATGAAATTTATCAGTTTTGATGACTGATACTTTATAATATAATTTTATATATGGTATATCTAGGCATGTTCCTTAGTATTTTTTCTTTAATTCCCTTGAAATTCTTGACCTTTCAGCTTTACCACATGATTTTGATTGTTATTTTTCTTGGTCACTAAGGTAATTTTTTGGAAGTTTGATTAGTATGGCATTAAATAATTAATTTAATTTATGTAGAATTGTTATTTTAATTATATTAGCGTGGCCTACCATGAGCAATTGATAGTTGCCTAGTTATTTATGTCTGATTTTATTTCTGTGAAAAGTGTTTTATAGTTGTTTTCATAAAGTTTCTGAGTCTGCCTTGTCACATAGACTCCCAATTATTTCTGCTCTTATTGAACTTATTTCTAACAGTATATTGAATAGTAATAATGAAAATGGGCATCCTTGTTTTACTCCTGATCTTATTGGAAATGCTATGAGTTTATCCTATTACATATAATATTTATTGTTTTAGACACTATTATTTTAAAGAAAACTCCTTTCCTAAACTTTCTAGTTTTTTAATAGGAATGATGCATTTTTATCAAAGCCTGTTTAGCTTCTACTGAAATAATCATATGTTTTCCTGTTGGTTTTGATATTTATATTTTTAAACTATTTTGAGTGTTTTCCAAATGTTGAACTATCTGCTACCTGATTGTGTTGTATTACATTATAATTTGCTGTAGTCTCATTGCTCAAATTTGATTAAGATTGTTGCATCAATATTCATTTGGGAGATTGGTCTATATCTATCTTTGTCTGTTATGGTTCTTCTTGATTTAGGTATCAGCATCATGTTGATGTTATAAAAGAAATTTCATAGAACTTTGTTGTCTATTTTTAAAATTTCTTTATGTAGAATCAGAATTAATTGTTCCTTAAATGTTTGGTAGAATTCACTTGTAAATCCATCTGCAACCTGGATACTTTTTCTTAGGCAATTTATTGATGGTTTCTTCAATTTCTTTTTCTGAAATGGGGTAATTTATGTAATTTATTTCCTCTTCTGTTAAATTGGACAGTTCATATTTTTTTAAAAATACTCATCCATTTCAGTCAAGTTATTCAATTTATTGACATAGAGTTTAGCAAAGTAGCTTCAAATTATCTCTTTAATTATCTCCTAATTGGTGGTCAGTTCAGACTCTTCATTTTTGATACTGGTAATTTGGTTATTTTCTTTCTTTTTAAATCAGATTAATCATAGGTTTGTCTATTTTATTGATATTTTCATAAAATCAACTCAGTTTTATTTATGAGATCAATGATTTTCCTGCTTTCAGTTTTATTAAGTTCTCCCTTGATTTTCAGAATTTCTAATTTGATATTTAACTGGGGATCCTTAATTTGTTCTTTTTCTAGCTTTTTAGTTACATATTCAATTCAATGATCTCTTCTTTCTCTATTTTATTTATATAGTAGGCATTTAGAGGTATTAAGTTTCTCTTCAAAACTGCCTTGGCTGCATCCCATAAATTTTGGTATGATGTCTCATTTATTATCATTTTCTTCCATATTATTATTGATTATTTCTTTTATTTTCTGTTTGATCTACCCAATCATTTAAGACAGAGTTATTAAATTTCATATTAGTTCTAGGCTAATCTTTCCATGAATGTTTATTGTATGTAATTCTAATTGCACCATGGTCTGAGATCTGTGTATATATTATTTCTGCTGTTCTGCATTTCATTAAATTTTTTTGTTTCCTAGTACAGTCAATTTCGGTATAGGTGCCATGTAGTGCTGGAAAAATAATATTCATTTCTATCTCCAATAAGTTTTCTCCAGAGGTCTATCGTATCTAAATTTTCTAAGATTTCATTTATTTTCTTAATTTCCTACTTGTTTTTTTTTGTTAGATTTATCTAGTTCTGAGAGAAAGGGGTCCATGTCTTCCATTATTAATATTTTGCTGTCTATGCCTTCTTATTTTTCACTCAACTTTTCCCCTAGAAATTTGGATGCTATACCACTAGATCCATACATGTTTAGTAATGATATAGCTTAATTTCCAATGGTGCCTTTTAAGAAGATGCTGTTTCTTCCTTTATCCCTTTTAATGAGATTGATTTTTGCTTTTACATTTTATGAGATTAGGATCCCTACCCCTCATTTTTTTAGTTCAGCAGAGGCATAATATATTTTTTCCAATCTTTTTCCTTTGCTATGTGTGCATATCTCTGCTTCAAATGTTTTTCTTGTAAAAAATATATTGTAGAATTCTGATTTTTAATCCATTCTGCTATCAGCTTCTATTTTATGGGACAGTATATCCCATTTAAATTTATGGTTATGAATGGTAATTTTGTATTTCCCTTCATGCTATCTTTCTCCATTTATAGTTTTCTTTTTCCTTCTCTCTTATTCCTCCTCACCAAAATTTTTCTACCTTTCTCTTTGACTTTTTTTAAAAATTAACTTTTAGTTTATTTCCACTCATACTTTACTTTCCCTTTTATCAGTCCCTTCCTCTCTTATCTTTCCCTTTCCCACTCCCCTCCTTCCATGTAGACTAGGATACACTTTTAAACCCAAGTGTGTTTGTATATTTTTCCCTCTCTGGGACAAATCTATTGAGTAAAATTTACTTATCATCCAAATTATCCCTTCTTTCCCTCTAAAATTATAAATATTTGTGCCTCTTACCTTGGTGTTATTTATCCCTTCATTACTATTAATTGATTATTATCAACCACAGTTTGATTTTTCGATTGCTTGATAAGCTTGCATTGTTATCAAAGTATCATTATAGATTGTTTGCTTGAGTGCTTGATAAGCAGCATTGTCTCAAATTGCTTCAAATTATATTTATAATCATTTTTACTTTACTCCCTTTTGAAGTTTTTTCAGGTACACATAATCCTGCTCATGAATCAAAGTATCATCCAAAGCCATGCCATTTCTTGAATTATTTGTGCCCCTACCCCAAGACCCATTTTGTCTCACACTTAAGCTCCTCACTTCCTCCCTCACTAAATCTTTTTAAATGAAGTGAGGCTTATTTTCTCTTCCACTTCATCTCCCTGGCTCTGCACCAGGGTACTTAATCCATTGTTAAGAAAAGCAAGGGATTAAATCAAACCCTGATCTAATTAACTGCAAGAAACCTAAAGTTTTCTAAGTGCTTGTAGGCTCTGACAGTCTCACCTGAGAACTTTGCAAAAGATTGTAAATTACTGAGACACTGACTCAGGACCTTGAATTTTATGATGGCCTCATTAGACAAAGTGCTAAGCTCAGTAGAATTACTCATTCAAAGGGTAATGAGACACTTAAATTTGAAGTTAACACTCCTGTTTTTCTTCAGGGCTTTTTGTCTCACACATAGTGATGTCATTTTGGACAGCTTAAATGAAGAAATAAAACCCAACTATACCCAAATCCTTTACATCCATTCTCTTTAATTGTATTTGACCCTTTCATTATCTCAAGAGAAGAAAAGTTCTACAGAATTAGAAGTGTTATGTCTTCCCTTTTAGGGTTGTATACATTTAAGGGTCTCAACCAAAGTTTGTTTTGTTTTGTTTTATTTTCTTTCCCATTTTTATTTAACTTTTTTATTCAACTCTTGAGTGGTATATTTGGTGATTTAATTCTCTGTTTTGGTCTGGTTTTTGTGTTAGGAAATTCTGGAAGTTCTCTATTTCGTGGAACATCCATCTTTTCCCCTGGCAATATATGCTGTATTTCACAGGGTAGTACAATCTGGGTTGTAGTCTAAGGTCATTCCATCTCCAATATATAGTATTCAAGATCTTCCTAACCTTTATTGTTGAGGCTGATAGGTTCTGTGTGAGTCTAATTGTGTTCCCTTTGTATTTGAATTGTTTTCTTTTTTGTTGACCAAAATATTTTGTCCTTTATTAGAGAGTTCTGGAATTTGACTATAACAGCCCTTGGAGTTTTTAATTTTGGGTCTCTTTCTGGAGGGGTTGTGTGGATTCTTTCAATGGTTATATTGCTATCTTGTTTTAGTAGATTTAGACAATTTTCTCTTATAATTTCCTGTATGTCCAGACCCTTTTTTTTTTGATCTAGGCATCCTGGAAGTCTGATGATTCACAGGCTGTCTCTCCCAGATTTATTTTCCAGGTCATTCAGTTTCCCTAAAAGGTACTTTACATATTCTTCAATTTTTTCAGCCTCTTTATTTTGTTTGATAGAATGTTGTAGTCTTGTAGATCCATTTGTTTCTATTTGTTCAATTCTAATTTTAAGCTTTTTAATTATCTTCAATTTACTTTTGTGTTTCTTTTTCCAATGGTTAGTTTTACACTTAATGGAGTTTATATCTTTGGTCAATTTTTTCATAATTTCCCTACATGAGTCTCATTTCTTTTTCCATTTTTCTTCTTCTGTCTTTTGCTTTTTAAATTTTTTAAGCTCTTTGATGAGTTTTTGTCTTTGAGTCCAATTTATAGACTGCTTTGATACTTCCTCTGTGAGTGATTTTTCACTGCTTTCTTCTTCTGACATGGCATTCCTTTCACCTTTGTCTGAAAAAAAATAGTTTTCTCTAATGAGCACTCTTTTAGCTTTTTTGCTTATCTTTGTTGTTTTAGCTCTGGTCCTGGGGTATAGAAGTATAGATCAAAGTTTGTTGGTTTTTTTTTTTTTGCTAGAGCTGTGGTATTTTCCATGACTTGTCATTAGCCAAGATGTAGTCTATGCAGTCTATTTCTTGCCTTAGAAGATTTTCCCCCCTCCATTATGTCCAGTGTCTGACTTAGCTTTGGTTTATTCCCTACGCAGTCCTGTCTTTTATCCTGGTGTCCTCTGGGTTCAGACTTTGTTTGGGGTTAAAGTACTCCCTGCTGGCATGTTATCTAGCTGTCTGGACATGGATTGCACTGCGGCTAAAAACCCCCCTTCTGAGTTTCCTGCTCTCCTACCTCCTGGATTATACAGGGATAGACCTTCATTGAAAATCCTTTACAATGTCTATAGTTGAAAACTTCTTTGAATCTTCTCTTTTTTCTTGGTGGAATATGTAGTTTGAAAGTCAGAGCAGCAGCTTCATTTATCTTTGGTAGGGAAAAGCTCCAGGAGCATAATAGCTTCAATCTGCCATCTGGGTTCTGCTCTGAAAGTCTGAGAAATGTCTTTGCAAAGGTTTATTATAAAGAAGGTATGATACATAAATGACATTTATTAAAAGACTTGGAATTATGAGTTCAAGTTAACAATGAAATATTGCATCATTAAAATAATAAATAATTGCTGTAACTACTTAAACCAGAATTTGAATACAGTTCTTGAGCTATTATTTTGCCCATTTTTTGTGATTCCATGATTCCATCTACATATCTTTCATTAATGTTTGGCTTCAGAATTTTTTGAATTCAACTGAATGTCACAGTATAGAAGGCATTTTTCCACTAAGACAGAGGTGAGCAATCTTTTTTTCTACCAAGGGTCATTTGGATATTTATAGCATCATTTGTGGGCTATATTTGGTCAAACATTTGATTAATTCATCTCTAAAAATCTTTTAGATTTATAGACTATCAATTCCTACCTGAGGTTGCTTTGGCAATGCCAGAGGGCTGGAAGTTCCCCCCCCCCACTAAGATTTGACAAATTATGGGAATCATTGATTTTGAATAGAAGGGGATATAGAGAACATCAAATCTATTACCATTTAGAGAAAGAAACTAAGACATAGCCAGGATTATAGACTTTCTTATGGCCACATAGCTAAAAATGTGTAGACATGGGATTTTAACTTGGTCTTCCTAGCTCTGAGTCCATTACTCCATCATGATTTCCACAGTATCTGTCCAGTGAATACCCTGTTCCATTAAAATACAGTATTAACATTTTGGAGTATTCAGGGAGCTCTGATCACACAAAGACTGGTATGAAATCCATTGTGTCAAAACAGTACTAAAAACTATGTATATTTCTTAGGGCACAGGCATAATAATTGGACATTGGTTTATATTTATGATGTCTTTGATCCATGTGAATGTGTTTCAAGAGAGTGATTTTTTAGATGTACATCATGGTCCATAGGTTGAGTTGTTGGAAATTTGAAGCAATAATGAAAATAATATGCAACTCCATTTTTTGTTCCTTCAAGAGCAATTCTAATCTCCAAGAACTACAGTTAAGGCATTGAATGACTTAATTTAATTTATACATTTTTCATACTGCTTAAATAATATGCTTTGCTTGTATACATTATTTATTGAATACATATAGATGCTGTTGTGATTCATAAAATGCTAATTTAAAGAATTAAGACAGTAGTTCTGCATCATCAAGAATTTTCTCAATCAGTTGTTACTAATAATACAACTACTATCATGTGGGAATTTGCAAAACATTTTGAAATTAAAAGGGAAAGGGGGTAGCTAGGTGGTACAGTGGATTAAAACACCAGCACTGGGGTTAGGAGGACTGGAGTTCAAATCTGGCCTCAGACACTTAATAATTGCCTAGCTGTGTGACCTTGAGCAAATTACTAAATCCCATTTCTTAAATAAATTTATAAAATGGACAATAAAAAAAGTAATTAAAAAGGAGAAATGAAAATATTGGAAACCTTTCATCTAGCAGAAAAATTCTGACCTCATTTTTATAATGTATTTATACTAAAAGTTGTCATTAATAAGATGATAGAAATGTAGGAAGGTGGCTTCCCAAATTATTTATGGGAGCTATGACTATGTCATTCTACCTGGGCTAGGAGTTTAAGAGGAATGACACAATTAATGACATTTGTATTTCCAGTGCCAAGGACAGCATGTTGCATATGGAAAGAGAATAATGAATACTTGGTGATTGATTTGTATTGCTCAAGACATGCCTAAAAATATGTTTAACATTATTGATTTGTTTGCTTGTCAATGCCTAGGAAGTCTTATAGGGCTAGGGGTATATCTAATATAGCATCTGTGTTTTTGTGTATAAGAAAGTAAACTATATGGAAGAGTGAATGGTGCTATTGTATACAAATTTAGAAATGGGAAGGAGTAAACCTAATCATCCAGTTATTTGCTCCAGAGCTATTATTGGTCATGGAAATGCTTAGACCTTTCTCTTTTAGGTTGTGGTTTCCCAGGGCAATGGAAATAATATCTTGTGGTATATGATCCATTGTGGATCAAATGTGATAAATTGTAATGTCATTTGTTAATATTTTAGAATTAACAAAATGTTAGATAGTATCATTATTGTTGCTACTGCTGTTGCTGTTGTTAATCACCAATAAGTTGGGGAAGGAAATAAGCATTTATATAATGCCTAGTATGTGACCAGGGAATGTGGTAATAGCTTTTTGAAAATCATTTAATTGTAGTAGTTATGGTCTTTGCAATTCCAGCTTGCAGCTATTTTTTCAAGTTAATAGATTGTTTCCAAAACTAAAGTAAATTTAAAATCTCTTCTTCTAGGACAGCCCTTCAGTTATTTGATGATCACAATCATGTTCCCAATAAATCTTTGCTACTAAAGGCTAAACAGCATTGGTGAAAGAAGAGAAAGCTAGGGTTTTGGGGGGCAGTCTGCTGAGAAAGAAACAAGACGGTTGTTAGTGATCTATGACAGGCAAAAAAGAGAAGGAAAAAAAAATTTCTTTCAGTATTAAGTGATACAAACCAGTTCCAGGGCAGCAGCTACCTATAATGTCCTATGTGGAGTAAGCATACAATTAGTGACACACCTCTTTCCACCCCACTGAAAGTTGCAGGTGTAACCCCATAAGTGAAAGTGAGAACAAGTATATTTCATGCTAACCATATATTTTGTATAAACCAATCTTCTTTTTAATCTTGGAAGAAAGCAAGTCAATATGGCAAATGTGCTACTTCCCCCCTTCAATAAAAATTTCAGAAGCTGAATTTTCCCTTAGTAATTAAACCAAGGACTTTCATACCTCTCTCCCTCTTCATTTTTGTATTGACTCTTTGTTATATCACAAAAGTGGTAAAATGTATTCAGAAGAATTTATGAATTGGGTGGGAGTGAAACTATATGATCTTTAACTTTCCCTCTAACTCTATGAATCAATGTTGCCATGAAATTGAAGTCACAGAAGGTGATAAATAAAGAGTACCTGGAAGACTAGGGAAGTATGGGATCTAAGATACAAGTGAATAGGGCTGTTTTGAGATTACAGGAGCTCTAGTTAACTATTTCATGAGGCAGACTAATTGGAGGAAAGATGAGAAGAAGAATCTTCAAACTTTTTTTTTAATTTACAAGTCAGTATTCTTTGCTCAATTTTCTATGCTAATTAGCACCAAATTAAAATATTCAAGCCCAGAAAAGAAAATTCAATTTGATATGGAAAGATGACATTTTCTTTCTTATTTTCTTGAATTTTTTCCTATATCTCTGAAATAGATTTAGTTTATTAAAAAAAGAGAAACATTGAATTCATAACATGACAACAAAGAAGGATCCCCATGTTGTTCAATCCTGACCCATTTCTCATACCTTGGGAATCTCTACCTTTCTTTCCCTTTATACCACCTTCTCACCTCCTTTCTATCTTCCCCAAGGCTCCCAGTAGAGGAGATTGCCTTTGTTCCTCTAGAAACAGAGATGTTATTGAGTCTTTTTCTTTTATTAAGGTGGGAAAAATGGTTAAGGGCTGGTAGGTCAGACAGCTGAAGAAAATGAAGTCTCAGGGTATGTAGAATTATCATCTAGCTCATATAAGAATCTGAGTCACTTGGGAATAGAGAATAACATTTGATGGAGGGATGACAACGGTAAATGTCTTATTAAGGATTTAAATGTTCCTTCTCTTAAAGCAATTTCTGTGTAAATGGCAGGAGTACCATAAGAAAGCCAGAATTAATCAGAGGCTATGTAAACTGCTTAGGGATTAACCTATCTAACCATAAAGGAAAACTTTCAGTGAATTTACTTGTTTAATTAAATTTAAATTTAAGATTGCTTTTAAGAGAGTAAAATGATGGAATAACATCTTTCCATAGCTCTAAAATGGTAAATCTTTTAGAATAAAAAGTGATTTATAAGTACATTATGCACAAAGCATTTTACTTCCAGAAAATAAGGCTGGTGACATTTAATCTCTTGATATTTATATTAAGAAAACGTTAGAGATATTTTTTCCTCAGGGGATAAAGCTACTGAGAACAACATTTGAGTCAACAAATGGAAAATTATGACCCTAGAGTTAGCATTAAAAATTTGAACATGGTATAAGAAAATTTTATTCTTTTTCAAGAGTTTTGGTTTCTTTCAACAATTAATACTCCCCTAATTCAGTTTCAGATGCCCAGCATCTGTGTGTCACCAGGCAAGTGCTTAGTAACCAATATGAATTTTTTAAGACTGGTTGCAGTGGTGTCTTAATTTAACTGCTGTCTTTGGGGAAACAAACAAAATTACTGTCAGCTTTTCAACAACAGAGACAAGGAAGATTGATTCTACTCTGATAAAGTCCCCAGAGTATTTTTCAGGTCTAAAGATAATTTAAAACCATTCCATGTAACTCCTAGGCATTTTGACTCTACTAAGGAGCTATTCCTGCCACAGCCTCTGGAAATTCTCTAGGGCAGGCAGACTAGGCAAGGGCAGGAGAATGGACCTCCAGGGATCAGGCATCTGTCCCTGAAAACTGAATGCAAAAGTGATAGAGCAAATAATATAATCTCCAACTGCAGATTCACTCATTTATTGTATAATCTTATAAGTATGTATTCATTCATTCTTTCAAGCATTCATTTTCCATTTACTATGTGCCCTATGCTATCAGACAATAAGGATTCAAATAGGAAAAAAAAAGTCTCCCCTTAAAGAGTCTTTATTTGTCCAGATAAGTCAATATTAATATATACTATGCACATGCAAAGCACTTTCAGTCAGAGGTTAGTAATAACTGAGTCATCCTGAATGAAATAATACTTGATATGAACCTTGATACAGGATGATAAAGAGACTTCCAGTGCAAAGAAAAAGAGGGAAGAGAGGGCATATTGTAGAGTATTAATGTCTGCCTGGAAAACAGAAGGTGTTGAGATATTTTATGAAATCAGTTTGGAACTATAGATGAACCATATTGTGAAGCTTTTTACATATCATACAAAGGATTAAAAAATATTATACAGGAGATAGGGAGACAATGACATTTCTCAAGTCAGAGAGTGATATGTTCATATCTATCCTTCTTTATTACCTTTTGCCTAAAGTCAAATATATTTTGAAATTGTACTAGATGGTGCAAGTAACTATGAAAGATTCCAGATCCCTTATATTTGTGGAATGCAGCAAGGCATAAAAAACAATTTATTATCTTGTGGTCAAAAGTGCAACTTTCAAATATTAGTTCAAGTACAGACACTGGCATAAGTCACTGATATTTGCATTATCTACACTGGAGGATTGTTTTGAAGAATATCTTTTAATCCTTATGGTATTTTGTCAATGTAAGTTATTATTACTTTTGAGACATGCCTCCTTCTCCATGAGAAATTGGTCATTTTGACAATAGAGCAGAGCTGTGAAAATCATGGTTACAAGTTACATGAAATCCATCTTGTTTCTTCACTGATTTCAGGATACTTTGACAGAGCATTAATATTTTTATGCTGAATTTAAAAATTTGGATTACAAAATTTCTATTTCACGACTAGACATTAAGATCTTCAAACAGTTAAGCAGACCACAAACATATACTTAACAAAGAAGTTTCATTGTTTCATGAGACACAGTGATCTAAGGTTATGAAAATTAATCCCTGGGATAGATTATGAAGAACAATAATGTATTTTTAAAATGCTTATTTAAATTTCACTTATGTTAAACTTGAAATCAAGAAAATGTCAGAACATTTTTCTCCTATTTTCCAGTAAATTAGTTAGGAATTATTTGCATATTTTAATACAATGCTACCATTTCCCCCATTTTGCATAAATTCACAAGGTTAGGTAACCCATTTGTTCTCTTCCTTTTAAAATTTGAGGAAAAGATAAATAAAATTTATGAAAATCCATACCTGATTTCCAAACTATTGCAAACTGAATGCCAAAATAAGGAAACAACTTCACATAAAGAGGCTAATCATTGCTAATTGTTTTCCTATTCATTTTGATGATAATAGTAATTATAAACTCATTTGGTGTATGTAGATGTAATATGCAATTATTTTCTCAGCTTTCCAAAACTCAAACAAGAATGCTGATATAGTATGATGCATTGTTTTATGGTATAGCTGCCAAACCATTTCACCTCCAAATAAAAAAGAAGAAATCTGTAATCCTACTTCAATCCTGTTGAATAGCACACATATTTTTATGTGTACTGATATAATGACAAAGGTCTAAAAAAATTCATTTCCATTTGCAAAAGCAGTGAGTGGCTCTTTCCATTGTCTATGAATCTCTGAACTAACTGGATAAGTAATAGAAATTATTTTATTTTGAATGTTATCCCTGCAGGAAAAATGGACCACTTGGCCAGGGCTGAATAGACAGAACTTAAGTTCCATGGAAATTGATATTTCCCATATAATTTGGATTAATGAAGAGAGGAAGGTAGAAGAGGTATGGGTAAGATACAATTTTAAAAGAACTGTTCAGGGGAATTCTGAATTCATTCTCCTAGAACTACGTATGCCTTCTGGGTTAGGTTACCTCCTAAGGATCTAGGTATATGAGGTTAGTCTCTGGGAAAGCACATGTGTTCTAGTCCCTTATGAAAAGGTGTATGTGATCAGAGACTCCTAGTGTATCCCATTATTGCAGACTATACCAAAGAGGGCTGAAAATTGAAGCAATTAAAATTATTCATTCTATTATCATAAAGAAAGAAAGACAATTCCTGTCTTTTTTAGTAAGCTCCTTGAGCTTTTCTACTGCACAAACTAGAGTCAGATGTGGAGATATTTTTATTTATTTTTAGAAATATAGCCCCAGAGAAAATATTTTGGGTCTTTTAAACTTTTTTTCCCTTAGTACTTAAAAGAAATCTATGACTATCTAGTACCTTTGAAATCAAATAGAAGGATTAATGGTATTAAAACCTTATTGTGAAGGAATAGTAACTCAAAACTATAGCTAACAATTTTGACATCTGAACACAGCAAGCAGCAAAAATGACCTTCCTAAATGGTAAAAAATTGTACTGAAAGTATAATAAATAAATAGAAAACCTTAGAATACTTAAAAGTCAAAGAGCAGGGGGAAAATAAGTCCCACAAACAATAGAGGATTGGCCCTGGATTAAGAGGACCTGAGTTTAAATCTGACTCGACTCTTAATACCCAGCATTGTGACTTTGGGCAAGTCACTTAACCCCATTGCCTTGCAAAAACAAAGTAAAAGCCAATGAGGGGAAGATTGAAGTCTGGGGTGAGGATAAATAATAGGACTATTACTTTTTTATATGTCAGTTATAGGGGTAAATTGTTGGTAGTATTCTATCATAACGAGTTATTCTTTCTCATTAGTTGCTAAGTTTACTTGCTTCTAACTATTGCATTGTAAGTGTTTGAAGGTAGTAAAAAGTAATTGCTTTGAAATTATAGTTTGAAAATTTGTACACCTGCTAAATCTGATCATTTAGTGAATATACATCTCTCCATTCTAGTTTGGTTCTGAAGCCAACTACTGATAATGCCACCTACTTTCTTAATATTTATCCATAGTTGGTTATTAGATGTTATATACTTGACTTTTCATTTCTTCATAGAGATATGATGAAATGTTCTTTTCATTTTTATCAATGAATCTTTAAATAGCAAATTCAATGGACAATGTTCAGTCCTGAAACCTGTTGACTTTTCTGCAATATTTGATAAAATTTATCACCCTTCCTCTCTATAATATAGCCCTCTCTTGGATATATTGCTACCAGTCTAATTATTCCTTTTCAATCTTTTTTCTTGGAATATCACTTACATTTCATCCTCAAATCACTGGTCTCCAAAACAACTCAGTCCTTGATGCTTTTTTCCTTCTAAAATATATTTTAACAAATTCATTAGTTCCCATGATTTTAATTATCTCAATGCTAATACCTCTCAAATTTAAAGTAAACCTAAGTGTTCATTCCTAGACCCTCTTTACTCTCACACTACCAGCTGTCTATTAAACATCTCCAAATGGATATCCTTTAAGATGTAGGCATCTCAAAATCAAGATATTTCAAATGAAATTTAATTCTCATCTCTGCCACATAAAAAATCTACCTCTAAATATCTCTCTACAATTCAATATTTCATTTTCCTCAATTATATTTTAAAAATATATATACATATTTATGTAATTAAATAAGAATTCCAAATTCTCTTACTCCATCCTCGATAGAGGCTATACTTGTGCAGTCATGTGAAATATCTTTGACATATTAGGTATGATGTGAAAAAAAAACAGACACTCCTTCCCCCCAAAAAAATTTAAAAGGAAAAAAAAGCAAAGAAACAGCATTTTTTTCTAAATTCAGACTTCAGCAGTTCTTTCTCTGGAAATGGATATATTTTTTCATCATAAGACCTTCAGAATTGTTTTGGATCAATGTATTGCTGAAATGAAGTCATTCACATTTGATAATCATACATTATTGCAGTTACTTTTTATAATATTCTCTTTTTTTGATCATTTCATTTGCATCAGTTCATGAAAGAATTTTTGAGGTTTTTCTGGAAGCATTCTAGTCATCATTTCTTATAGAAAAGATAATATTCCATCATAATCATATACAGCATTTTGATTCAGCCATATCCCAATTGATGAGCAGGCTCTAAATTTCCAATTCTTTGCTATCATTAAAATAGCTGCGATAAATATTTTTCTACAAAATGACAATTTTTTGAGGTAATCAGTATGAACTGACTTGCCCAGGGTCAATACAGCTAGCAAGTGTCTTTAAACATCCCTATTTCTAGAAGGTGCTATCATTTAGGTTGACATCACTGATCTCAGGACACACTAGATTCTACCAACACCAGTGAAACTGCTAGACCCCTACAGTCTCCAAGTGTACCCACCAACTTTGTTCACCATGGGCCTCAGGGAAATATCAGCATAGAACCAGGTAAACAACCAAGGTCTATAGCCATTGGCACAAGAAATCTGAATCAGGGTTCCTTCCATTCTATGAATAGAACCCACATGTTTTTTTAAAAAAAGAAAAAGACCAAAAAAAGGAAAATGAGCAAAAAACAACATTAAGAAATAAATGATTATAGAAAATTACTGTAATGACAGGGAAGAACAAGATACATACCCTGAAGAGGACATAAAAGTCAAAACACCTATGAGCAAAGTCCCAAAGAAAAAGTGGTTTCAAGTCAGAGAGAACTCCTGGAAGAGTCTTAAAAAGAGATGAAAATCATATGAGCAGTAGAAAAAAAATGTGGAATGAAACAAGATAATTATGAAACAAAAGAATCAAAAGTGTGGAAAACTGTTAAAAAAGTATAATTGGCCAAATAAAAAGGGGATATTAAAATCTAGTGAGGAAAACAATTAGCAAAATAAAAAACATTAAATTAGCAAAATAAAAAACCCCAAAAGTTATTTAAAAAAAATAAAATATTGAAAGGTAGAACTGGTCAAGTAGAAGCTAATGACACTATGTAACATCAAACACCAAACAAACAAGAAAAAACTGGAAAAATGCAAATTATCTAATGTGAAAAGCAAATGAACTGAAAAATAGATCCATGAAAGTCAGTCTCAGAATCATTGCAATACCTGAATGCCATAATCAAAAGGGGGACCTGAATAGTATCTTTGAAGAAATTATCAAAGAAAACTGCCTGATATCATATAACCAGAGGACAAAATAGAATTTAAAAAATCCACTAACCATCTCAAGAAAGATATTTCAAATTAAAAACTCTTAAGATCATTATAGAAAATTTTGGAACTATCAAGTCAAGGAAAAAATAGTACTGCAATTGATCACAAAAGGTAATTCAAATCAAAGGGAGCCTGCAACATTAAAAGATTAGATGTCAAGGAATATGATATCCTGGAAGGCAAAAGACTAAAGATAGCAACTAATAATCACTTACTCAGCAAAATTAACCATTGTACACTAAGGACAAAATGGTCATGCAATGAAATAGAAAGATTTCAAGCTTTCATAAGGAAAAGATCAGAACTGAACCAATAATTTGACCTGTAATATCAAGACACAAGAGAAGCATAAACAGATAAAAAGAGAAAGAAAACACAAGGGATTCAGTGAAATTAAACTGTTTACATCCTTACACATAATTCTTTTAAAAATTGTATCACTAATAGTATAGGTAGAGGAATTAACAGTATAGGAATAAGAGGAATTTGAGAGAATGACAAAATAATTAAGAGATAAGAAAGTGTAGTACACTGGCAGAGGTAGAATGGGCTAAATTTTTCACTTTATGAAAGGGTGCAAAGTACTATTACAGTGGAGAGAAAAATGGAAGTGGAATTGAGCATCACTTGAACCTACTCTCATCAATCTTGCTTCAAAAAGGGAGGATTACAAGCAATCATTTGGATGGAGAACTGTCTTACCAGACAGGGAAGCAGAAGGAGAAAACCTATAAACAGGATGGGTATGAACTGACAGAAAAGAGGGATTATGAGGGGAGTTAGTAAATAGAAGCAAAACATGAAGAGAAAAAGGGTAAAAGGAGAGAGAAAGCAAAAAGAAGGAAAATAGATATGGGGGTAGTGACTTTGTGAGAAATCAAGAAACAGTAAAACAAAACCAAATGAATGAAAAACTAGAAGAAAATGTGTATTATCTCATTGTAGAAACAACTGACCTGGAAAACAAATCAAGGAGAGATAATTTTAAAGTAATTGAACTATCTGAAAGTTATGACCTAAAAAAGAGCTTAGATATAACTTTTTTTTCAGGAATTATTCAGGAAAACTGTCCTGATCGCCTAGAAGCAGAGGGTAAAATAGAAATTGAAAGAATCCACTAATCACCTCCTGAAAGAGATCCCAAAAATAAAATGCCAGGAATAGTATAGCTAAATTTCAGAGCTCGGATTATGGTATTCTGGAAGGCAAAAGAGCTTGGATTACAACTGAGAATTAACTACTTAGCAAAGTAGAGCATCTTTCAGGGTAAAATGAAATAGGAGACTTACAAACTTTCCTGTTGATATAACTAGAACTGGACAGAAAGTTTGATCTTCAAGTACAGGTCTTAGGTGAAGCATAGATATGATGAATGGGAAGAACAAATAATGAGGGACTTAATGTTGAACTGCTTATATTCCTACGTGGGAAAATAATATTGATAAATCATATGAATCTTCTCATTTAATAGAGCAGTTAGAAGGAGTACATATAAACAAGGCTTAGAATGGACTTGAATTTGAGGGTATAATATATTAAAGAGATGGATGTAATGGGGGAGAAATGTGCTGCAAGAAAGGGAAAGGAGAATTAGAATGAGATAAGATCTTTCACATAAAAGAAGCAAGAAAAAGCTTTTGCAGAGGAGTGGAGGAGGGAGATGAGGGGAAGTGAATGATTCTTAATGTCATCATAATTGGCTCAGAGAGGGAATAACATACATACTAAATTGGTTATATAAATCTACCTTATCCTAGAGGAAAAATGGGAGAGAACAGGGATGGGAGAAAGGGGACTGAGGGTGGTATAGGTAACAGAAAGGGGGGAAGATGAGGGGAATCAGATGTAACACAATTGTGAGAAGAGACAGGGTGAAAGGAGAGAGAGATTAGAATAAATGAGGATGGGGGAATAGGAAAGATGGAAATACCCCTAGCAATAGAAACTATGGGTAAAAAGTATTGGAAAATAATTTTGTCTGATAAAAACCTCATTTCTCAAATATAGAGAACTGACTTAAATTTACCAAAAAAATTAGAATCATTCCTCAAGTGATTAATGATAAAGAGATATGAACAGTTTTCAGATTAGGTTATCAATGAAATCTGTTTAACTATATTTTAATTGTCCTGCCTCACTATTGAGGGGAGAAATGTGAGTTGGATCAATTCAGAGGTACTACCTTATGTCTATTAGAATGACTAACAGAATAGAAGGAGAAAATAACAGAAGTTGAAAGGAATGTAGGAAAATTGAGGCATTGATGCACTGTTGGAGAAGTTGTGAAATGATTCTACAATTCTACAATTCTCTAGAGAAATTTGGAGCTATACCCAAAAGGCTATATAACCATGGCAATACTATGACCTAGCAATGCTACTGCTAGGTATATATTTCTAGAAGAGATGAAATATCGGAAGATAAGGATCTATAGCTATAGGGACATTTATAACAGCTATCTCCTGGTGGTGGGGAGCTGAATTGAGGAAATGGCCAGTAGTTGGGGAATGAATGAACAAATATTGGCATGTGACTGAGATGAAATGCTGTCTTGTTATAGAAAATGATGAACAGGCTGCTTTCAGTAAAAAAAACTTAAACAAGTGCAATGGGAAATGTACTTTATACAAAGTAAAAGCAATATTGCAGGATGATCAACTAGGAATAGCCTACAATTCCTTTTTTATTGAAATTTAATTTTATTTTGTTGATTACATATTACATATTTCAAAATTCATCCACATGCATATGCATATTTTTAAGTTACATAATTTCTTCTACTCTTCCTTCCCATTCCCATCCCCTCAGCAACTAAAAGCCAGGTGAATATTGTACACGGACATTTGTACTTCTCAGATGTGCTTTCAGATTAGTCATTTTCAGCAAGAAAAATTAGGGTTAAGTGAAAAGAAAGAAAACCATGAGATAGGAAAGAAATACACAAGAGAATTTTTAAAAAACCCATAGGAGTGTTCATTCAATTACTGAAGGGTTTTTTTTTTATTTTGCTTTGTTTTGTTTATCTTTCTTTGGATGGGGATAGCATTGTTCATAGCCTGTTTCATAGGATTGCCCTAGCTCTGTGAACTGCTGAGAGGAATTGCATCCATCAAGGTTAATTAACTCACAATGTTGTTAAAATGTACAATGTTCTCTTCCTTCTGCTCCCTCTGCTCAGCATCATTTCCTGCAATTCATTTCATGCTTCTTTAGAGTCCAACCATTTGTGGTTTCTTATAGAAAAATAGTACTCCATAACATTCATATACAATAACTTGTTCAGCCATTCCCCAATTGATGGGCATTCCCTCAACTTTCAATTCTTTGACACTACACAAAGAACTGCTTGATTATTTTGGAATATGTGGGACGTTTCCCATTTTTTATGATTTCTCCTGGGCCTTCTTCTGGCCTAGAACTCGCATTGCTGAGTCAAAGAATATCAATAATTGTATTGCTCTTTGAGCATAGTTCTATATTGCTTTCTAGAATGGTTGGATCTGTTCACAATTATACCAACAATGCACTAATGTTCCAATCTTCCCATAACAATGATTATTTTCCCTCATTGCCAGCTTAATCAATATGATAGATATGAGGTAGCATTTTATAATTTTTTCAATTTACATTTTTCTAATCAGTAATGATTTGGAGAATTTTTTTCATATGATTACATAAATATTTAGTTTTTTGATTTGAAAACTATTCAAATCCTTTGACCATTTTATTAATTGGAGAATGACTTATAACCTTATAAATTTGATGTAATTCTCAATAGTTTAGAAATGAGATCTTTATCAGAGCTCCTATTTATGAAATGTTTCCTACCTCTCTGTTTTCCTTCTAATTTTGGCAGCTTTGGTTTTATTAGTGTAAAAACTTTATATTTACTACAATTACAATATAATCCATTTTGCAAATGAAAATATCCTCTATTTATTCATTGGTCACAAATTTCTCCCCTTTTCACAGATCTGACAGAAAGAATTTGGGGGTGTTCTGTTGACTGGTTCATAGTGTGGTACTTTATATTTAAATTCTGTACCCATTTTGACCTTATTTTGTTATGAGTTGTGAGAGGTAGGTTTATGCCTAGATTTGCCATACTATTTTCCAGTTTTCTCAACAATTTTTATCAAATAATGAGTTCTTATCCAGAAGCTGATGTCTTTGAGTTTGTCGAATAGTATATAACTCTAGTCAGTTTTGAATCTATCCTAATCCACTGTTTCATTACTTCTTAACCATTACCAAACAATTTTGATGATTGCTTTTCTATAGTATAGTTTTAGATCTAGTAGAGCTAGGCCACTTTCCTATACATTTTTTCATCAGCTCCATTGATATTATTAATTTTTTATTTCTTCAGATGAATTTTTTTTCGATTTTTTCTAGTTTAGTAAGTAAATATTTGGTAGTTTGATTGGTATGGTGCTGAATAAGTAATTTAGTTTGGGTAGAACTGTCATTTTTATTATATTAGCTCGACCTATACAGGAGCAATTTAGATGTGACTTTATTTGGATGAGAAGTGCTTTGTAATTGTGTTCATACAATTTCTAGCTTTGCCTTGGAAGGTAGATTCACAACTATTTCATGTTGTCTGAAGTTACTTAAAACGGAATTAATTTCTCTTTCTATCTCTTGCACTTGGACTTTGTTGTTCATATATAGAGATACTAATGATTCATGTAGGTTTATTTTATCATCTCATTTGCTGAATTTGTTTACTGTTTCAAGTAGTTTTTAGGTAATTTTCATGGAATAACTATATATATCATCATATTATCTGCAAAGAATTAAAACTTTGCTTCCTCATTGCTAATTTGATTTCCTTCAATTTCTTCTCATATTGCTAAAGCTAACATTTCTAATACTATATTGAATAGTAATCATGATAATGGGAAACCTTGTTTCACTCTGAACTTATTGGAAATGCTGCTGGTTTATCCCCATCACATATAATATTTGTTATTCATTTTGATAAATACTGCTTATTATTTTAATGAAAATTCTACTTATTCCTATACTATTCAGTGTTTTTTATAGGAATGGATATTGCATTTTATCGAAGTTTTTTCAGCATCTATTGAGAAAATCACATGATTTCTGTTGGTTTTTGTTATTGATATGTTCAATTATGTTGGGGATTTTCCTAATATTGAACCCTGCCTACCTAGTATGTCCTACCTTTTCTCAGCAATGCTTGACCCAAGAGAACTCTTCGGTACATATGATAAAGAATGCTGTCCATCCCAAAGGCAGATGGTGTGTGATCGTGTATGAATTCAGACTGAAGCATACTTTTTTCTTAATGTATTTTTCTTGAGGCTTCTCTTTCTTCATGGGTATGGGTTATGTTCACTTTTGTACCATGACTATTGTAGTAATGTCTTTTTACATCAGAAAACTTATCCCTTTCTACTAAAAGAAGCACAAAAGAGCTTTGTAATGTTGGTGAAAATGGAGGGTGGGGGATAGCATGCAAATCTTGCTAGTTGGAATTGACTTTCTGAAGGAAATATAGCATATAGTTGGGTATTGTCATCTATCCTGACATATTGGGAAGTAGGAAGGGAAGGGTACAGAGTACATTTGGTTCATGAGGGAGGAGTGACAGATAGAAAGGAGCCAGACTGGGGGAGGAAGACAGAAACAAAACATTTTTAAGAGTGGACAGGATGGGGCGGATCCAAAATGGCAACATGAGAACAGCCTTTCTTAGGTCCTCTCACCAAAATATTTCAAAAAACATAAAATGATCACCTTAACTATATTTTTGAGAGACAGAACCCAGAAAAAGATCCAGTGAGACAATTCTCTGGCCCAAGGCAACCTCTAAAATAGTGGGAAGGATCTGTTCCATGGAGTTGGAGGGGTGGCAGCACAAGAAGTTTAAGCCTTCGGAACAACCCCAAAGTGCCTGGAAGCAGAAGCAGTTTTCTGAACTTGCCTCCCCAGAGAGCACCAAGCACAACTTGGAAGATCAGCAGGGAGACCTCTGCCATTGCAACAGGGAAGCCCAGACAAACTTGGCCATGCTCGGTGTGGCCAAGGCCCTCAGCACAACCAGATTCCAGGAAACAGAAGCAGGACTGTGGAGCTGCCCAGCAGGTGCCAAACAGCAGCTGCTTCCTGGTTGCCCAGCCCACTGAAGATAAGGGAATGGAGGGAGACTGCTAGGGTCTATCTTCTGCCCCCTGGGACAGTACTTTGGGGCTTTTACTTTATTCAGACCCTGGTCTCAGTCTGAGTGCCCAGAGGAGTGAGCTTGTGACCATTCAACAGACTAAAAGAGTAGTCAGACCTTTACATACTGAGGTCCTTGTGGGGTGTCCCAATAATACTCAAAAGCTCAGGAAGTACCCCAGAACTAGTCAGAGGCTGTGGAAATGAGCAAACCAAAAATAAAGGAACTTGACCATGATAATTATTTTGGTCCCATGGAGAAACAAAATACTTAATCTGAAGTTGAGAGAATCCAAACTTCTGCATCTAAAGACTCCAAGAAATATGGAAGCTGGCTCAAGCTATGACAGAGCTCAAAAAGATTTTGAAAATAAAGTAAAGGAGGTAGAAGAAAAATTTAGAAAAGGAATGAGAGATGCAGGAATATGAAATCCGTAGCTTAGTCAAGGAAATCCAAAAAAATTCTGAAGAAAATAACATTAAAAAAACCAGTGTAGGTCAAATTGATAAAACAGTTCAAAAATTCAATAAGGAGAAAAATGCTTTAAAAAACAGAATTGGCCAGATGGAAAAGGAGATAAGAAAACTCTCCACGGTAACCAAATCCTTCAGATGTAGAATGTAGCTAAAGGAAGCTGATGAATTGGAGAGGAATCAACACACAATACTTCAACACCAAAAGAAAGAAAAACTAGAAGAAACTCATTGAAAAATCAACTCATCTTGAAAACAGATACAGAAAAGATAATTTAAAAATTATTGGGTTACCTGAAAATCATGATCAGGAAAAGAGCCTTGACCTGATTTAAAAAAATTTTTTTTTGACAAAGCAATGGAGTTAAGTTACTTGTCCAAGGTCACACAACTAGGAAATCATTAAGTATCCAAGACCATATTTGAACTCAGTGCTTCTGACTCCAGGGCCAGAACTCTATCCACTGCAACACCTAGCTGCCCTCTTGGCCTCATTAGTAAAGAATCTCTACAATAACATTTCTCCAATATCTTAGAAGCAGAGGGTAAAATAGTAATTGAGAGAATCCACTGATCTCCTTCTGAAATAGATCCTCCCCCACAAAAAAAAAAAACCCACAGGAATATTATATCCAAGTTCCAGAACTCCCAAGTCAAAGAGAAAATATTACAAGCAGCCAGAAGGAAACAATTCAAAGATCAAGGAACTACAGTCAGGATTACCCAGACTTTAGCAGCATCCACACTAAGGGCTTGTAATGCTTGGAGTATAATATTCTGTAAGGGAAAAGAACTTGGAAAGCAATCGATAATCAACTACCCAGCAAAACTGAACATCCTCTTCCAAGGGAAAAGATGGAGTTTCAATGAAACAGGGTAATTACAAATGTTCCTGTTGAAACAACCAGGGCTGAACAGAAAGTTTGATCCTCAAGTACAGCACTCAGGTGAACCATAGAGAGAGTGGACAAGAAGGGTAAATTATGACGGACTTAATGATGTTGAACTATGTGTAATCTTGCATGGAAAGATGATACTGATAGTACTCGCATGAACCTTCTCATTTAATAGATCAGGTAGAGGAGGCAGCTAGGTCGTGTAGTAGATAGAGCTCTGGCCCTGGAATATGGAGTACCTGATTTCAAATCTGGCCTCAGACACTTAATAATTACCTAGCTGTGTGACCTTGGGCAAGCCACGTAACCCCATTGCCTTGCAAAAAAAAAAAAAAAACAACTAAAAAACAGAGCAGGTAGAAGGAGTTTTTATAGATGAGGCACAGGAGAGAGATGAATTTGAAGATATATTATAAAAATGGAGCCAATTGGTGAAAGGGAAATGTACTAAGAGTAAGAGAAAGGGGAGGTAGAATAGGCTTAAGAGATTTCATGTAAAAGATAATTCATGTAGCTTTTCAAATGGTATGGAGTGGGGGAATGTGAGGGGTGAATGAGGGAGCCTTTATTCTCTTCCGAAATGACTCAGAGAAGAAAGAGCATACACACTCATTATGGTGTAAACATCTAGAAGAAAAAGGAGATGAGGGGGACAGGGGAGGGGAGGGGGGATTAGTTATAGAGGAGAGGGTAGATCATGGGAGAGGATAGTCAGATAAAACACATTTTATTTTTTGCAAGGTGATGGGACTAGGGGGTCTGTCTGGGACCACAGGGCCAGTTGGTTTCTGGGTCTCTGGGGTGGAATGTGGGCTTGGGGCCTCTTGGCCCCAGGACTGGTGCTCTGTCCACTGGGCCAACTCAGCTGTCCCACATTTTTGAAGAGGGACAGAGTGAAAGTAGAGAGAAAATATAATAGATGGTAGTGGGGAGGAATGGATGAAGGGAATTACAATCAGAAACAGCATCTATGGAAAAATATGGAAGTAACTTCTATGATGGACTTATAATAAAGAAAGTGATCCACCTCAGACAGAGCTGATGGTATCAGAACACAGACTGATACACATTTTTTCTCTTTATTTCACTTTATTTATCCTGAGGTTTTATATTTCTGTGGGGAAGGGAGTATTTTGTTTACTCCTAGACAAGAATATTTTAGTAATGTGTAAATAAATTAAAGAAATTTTTTAAAAAGAGTAGACAAGATGAAGTAATATGAAAACATGCTCTAAATTGTCATTGGTTAGAGAATGCAAATTAAAACAACTATGAACTACCAACCTAATCTATCAGATTGCTTAATAGGAGAGAAAAGGAATATTATAGATGTTGGTGGAGATGTGGGAAAATGGTGATACTTATACATTGTTGGTGCAGTAATACATTGCTTCAACCACTCAGGAAAACAATTTGAAACTGTCTAAAAAGCTATAAAATCATACATGCTCTTTAGGTAAAATCACACCATAATCTCATCTGTATTCCAGAGAGGTAAAAGAAAAACATTAGAATGACATACTTAAAACAGCTCTTTTAGTAGTAGCAAAAAATTTGGAATTAAGATATTGTCCATCAATTAGGGAATGACTGAAAAAGCCATACATAATTTCATGGAATGTTATTGTACTGTAAGAAATGATGAGCAAAATTCTCTGAGAAAAGTTTGGAAAGACTTAAATGAACTGTTAAATGAAATGCAAACTTATATGGAATGTGAAATGTGTTAAACCAGGGGAATATTATAAACAGTAATAGCAATATCGTATAAAGATCAGCTGTGAATGCCATATATTATTAGGAATATAATGATCCAAGAAAATTCTGAAGAACTTATGAAAACTGTTATCCATCTCCAGAGAGAGAATTGAGAGAGTCTGAATGCAGGTCAAAGAAATATTTTTATTTTTCTTGGGATTTTTGGTCTGTCTTTTCTTTCACAAAATGAATGACAGGAACTTGTGTTTTGAATGACTGCACATGTATAATGAATATCCAATTTCTTGCCTTACTATAGGCTTGAAGAGGGAGGAAGAAAATTGGGAACTCCAAAACATTCTAAATATGTTAAAATTATTTTTATATGTAATAGTGGTGGAGGGTGCTGCTAGGTGATACAATGTATACAGCACTGGTCCAGGAGTCAGGAAGACCTGAGTTCAAATATGTCCTTGGACACTTACTAATCACCTAAATGTGTGGTCTTGGGCAAGTCACTTAATCCCATTGCCATGCAAAAAAAGCAGGGGGGAAAAAAGCAATTGTGGGGAAATATAGTATTAAATTATAAAAGAATGATTATCAATATGTCTACCTGTGATTCCAGAGAACTATGAATTAAATCCTTTATACTTTTCCTGTGCTGTATATATGTATATAGAGAGTATAGATGTATACTCTCCTCACATAGAGATGATAAACTTAAGTTGCAAAATTAATACACATATGAATGCATTTATGCATACATAAGAGCATGTATTTTTTTTTACAGTCAAGAAGTATTTTTTTCTTTTTTGACTGCCCAGTTATTATGAGGAATTAGTTCTTCTTTCTTTAAAATGGGAAGGATGAAACAAAGGAGTGAGAATAAACATGCTTATGAATATAATTCAAAAAATAAAGAGGTGGGGACATGATATGGATTTGGAATATTACAGCACTTCAGATGGGATCACTCATGTTATGACTGTTTAGCAGCTTTATTACAAAACATCTTACACAAAATGAGGTAAAATAAACCTAAACCTTTGTAAACACATCAAGAACAATTGTTTTATTCTAATTTTTAGAAACATTTCATTTATTTTTATTTATTTTGAATTTTATAATTTTCCCCCCAATCTTTCTTTCCTCTCCCTTCCCGCCCCACAGAAGGCAGTTTGCTAGTCTACACATTGTTTCCATGGCATGCATTGATCTAAGTTGAATGTGATGAAAGAGAAATCATATCTCTACAGGAGGAACATAAAGTATGATATATAGCAAAATTACATAAGATAACATTTTTTTAAAATCAAAAGTAATAGTCTTTGGTCTTTGTTCAAACTCCACAATTCTTTCTCAGGGTACAGATGACATTTTCCAATGAAGATATCCCAAAATTGTGCCTGATTGTTGCCCTGTTAGTATGACAAAGTCCATTAAGGTTGATCATCACTCCCATGTTGCTGTGAGGGTGTACAATCTTCATTTGGTTCTGCTCATCTAGCTCAGCATCAGTTCATGTAAATCCCTCCTGGTTTCTAATAGAAAAATAGTGTTCCACCACATACACATACAACAGTTTATTAAGCCACTCTGCAATTGATGGACATTCATTCAATTTCCAATTCTTTGCCACCACAAACAGGTTTGCTATGAATATTTTTTTACAAGTGATGTTCTTTACCCTTTTTCATAATTTCTTCAGGGTATAGACCCAGTAGTGGTATTGCTGGGTCAAAGGGTATGCACATTTTTGTTGCCTTTTGGCATAATTCCAAATTGCTCTCCAGAAAGGTTGGATGAGTTCATAACTCCACCAACAATGTATTAGTGTTTCAGATTTCCCACATCCCTTTCAACATTGATCATTGATCATTTTGGCCAATCTGAGAGGTGTGAGGTGGTACCTCAGAGAGATTCAATTTTCATTTCTCTAATAAGTAGTGATGGAGAGCAATTATTCTTATGACTATGGATTGCTTTGATTTCCTCATCTGTAAATTGCCTTTGCATATCCTTTGGCCACTTGTCAATTGGGAAATAGCTTGTCTTTTTTGTCTTTTTTTTTAATTGACTCAGTTCTCTTTATATTTTAGAAATGAGTCCTTTATCAGAAGTACTGGTTGTAAATTTTTTTCCCAATTTATTACGTTTCTTTTGATCTTGATTACAGTGGTTTTGTTTGCAAAAGCTTTTTAATTTAATGTAATGAAAATTTTCTAGTTTATTTTTAATGATGTTCTCCATCTCTTTCTTGATCATAAACTGCTTCCCTTTCCATATATCTGACAATTAAACTATTCCTTGATCTCCTAGTTTGCTTATAATAGTGTTTGTGATGTCCATTTTGATTTTATCTTGGTATAAGGTGTGAGGTGTTAGTCTAATGCAAGTTTCTGCCATAGTAACTTCCCAACAGTTTTTATCAAAGAAAGAAAAAATATTTTTTTTTATTAATTACAGAATGTGAGTTAAATGGGGAGTATATCCAAGTCTGACTTATATCAGGAAAGATTATCAAAAAGTTCACCATGGAATGAAAAACAACTGTCTTTTTAAGAAGTCTACTTTTAAATAGTACTAAGTGTAGGGAAATTTTTTCACTTTCTACCCTTTGTTCCTAGTCAAACTATCTTGGGTCAAATAGAACAATTGTGATACCTCAGTGTGCCAGTGTTGCAAATCCTTGAAGACAGCTATTATGTTACTCCTGAGTCTTATCTTCCATAAATTGAATATATTTAGGTCTTTCAAAAGATCGAAGTTTACATCTTATGTTTTATTTGTGCTCTTTGAGCACAGGGTCAATTTTTTCTTTTTTCATTTTGCCTTTATCTCAACATTTGCATGTTCTTAGGCATTCAGTAATTATTTTCTGATTTAGAAAAAAATCCTACTACTTGTGTGTTAGAAGAAAATGCAATTAGTTGGGTTTATGTCCATCCCATTATGATTCTGGGGGGAGTATCTATCTGAAAGATTACTTAGTGAAATACAGATGCCATCTATGATTAAAAAACCAAGTGTTTGCTGCTGTTATTGTTGTTGTTTTGTATTGATCAGTTGGTTTGTTCTTATTATGTAAGCTTTGACTGTAGAATTTTGATATCATAAGAATTCCATTTTAATCAAGGGTATAGTGATAAATATTTAATAATGAACAAGTCATAAAAATGTACAAACAGCATTTTTTATGTTTGATATGCACTGAAATTTCTTCATTACTTTCTTAAGTCCAGACAAACAAAAAAATAAGAAATAAATTAGACCTGAATTTTGCAAAACTTGCCAAATTTCTGAAGTATAAATTCTCATACTGAAATGTAATAATTAGCTACAACTAACTGGCACTAACTTTCATAAAATCAACTTAATATTTCATCTAATGTTTCTAAAAATCTAGCATATTTTCACTTTCCATTAATATATTACCTAAATTATGGGAAAAAACAGTGATAAAAGGTTTGACAAAATATAAGAGAAAATGCCTAATATTTAATAAGAAAGGCAAATTCTTGAAAAAAAATGTACCAGTCTTTTGTAAAGGTGTTTAATTCAAGTAATTTTTTTTAAATAGTTGCTTTTCCCCGATGGATTACAGAACATACAGATCAATTAAATGAGACTGAATCCTAAGTTGTATTTTTATTTTGTGTCTTTTTGTTTTTAAAGTATATTTTGAGAAATGTGTAAATGGTATTATTCCCATATATTGAACTCGAGAAATAGATCTGAAGTGTCAGAAAAGGGTTCTTTCACTTTTATAAGGATGCTTCTTTTAGATTATTTGATGGAAGATCCAATATTTAGGGTAAATATTGAAGGGAAACAATAACACTTTCTCTAACAGTAAAACAAGTTAAGTAGCTTTCAGAAAAGTAGTTAAATCTTTTCAAGAACCATTCAGTCCATTATCTGTGATAATATTGAGATATTGAGGAAAAGGTAAATCCTTATAGTACTTTAGGGCTTAGAGACAAATTAATGATATTTTTCATACTAAAAGTAAAAACTATGCTACTAACTAAATGAGTGCATAGAAAAGGGGAAAGAAAAGAAAAAAAAGAGAACTATCACTGGCATTATCAATTCAATCCAGTTCAATCTGCATTTGGTAACTAACTATATGCAAAATACTGTACTTAGGAGCTAGATACAAGGCAAAATTGAAAAACCTGCCCTCCAGGGCTTTATATTCTAGTGGGAAATGGAATGTACAGTACAAATAAATAATTAATAAATGAAAAACTGAACCTTGAAGGATATCAAGAATTCCTGCTATCTCCCAGAACTATGATTATAATTATATATGGTCATTTCACTTGCTTTATCTATTATTATATATAACTTTATGGTATTTGTTACCATCCTTACCATAAATAACCATATTTATATTAATAATGCTGAAAATGCAACCTGACTTTTCTCTATAGACACAATGAGATGAAAATCCATGATAGACCCTTACTCTCTGTTACTAATTTTCATGAATTCATGCTCCCCTCCAATCTGTTGTAAATTTCTCATCGCTATAGTTTTTGATATGAGATGAAATTAACTTTATTATCCTTTAATTCCCAGAAAATTGCATTTAACTCTTATTCTCATTCAATATAATAATAATCCTGAAGAGTAAGTATGATTTTGATTCCAAAATTATAAGTGAAGAAGTTGAAATTTAAAAAGGTTGAGACTTTCTCAGGGTCATACAGATGATATATGAGTTGATACTCAAATACAAAACATAATTAACATATATCTGGCATTACCAACTAATATTCTCTGCTGGATCAATGAGGCCATAATTTAAATAGGCATATTATTTCCATGAGAGAAGCCCATTCTATCAAATTAAGAGGTGACATTTTAGAAAGCCCAGTAAATTTCAAAGCAGAAGAAAACAGAAGTCTTGGGAATCAGAGTGGTTAGGAAAAAAAAAACATGGTAAGTAGATCAACTGCAATAGTATATTTTTATTTAGTAATTGAAAGAGAGACAAAGACAGAGACAGAAACATGGACAGAGACAGAGATATATGAGGGAGATAAATTGAACAAAAAAGGGAAAACAAAATGATAATGACTGATATTTAGCAACATAAAAGTTTGCAAAGAATTGTACTATGATATCATTTGACCCTTGCAACAATTTTGAGACAAGATTATAGCCATTATTTTCAATCTTGTTTTAAAACTAAAGTGGTTTAAGTGACTTGCCCCCAGTCACATTTACAAGTAAAAGGATCTATAAGAAGAACATGTAAATGAATCCAGTTCTTTATCATTGGCATATTTTCTGCTTTGCTACAAACTTTTTCCATTTTACTATTTGTTTAGGACTTTCCCATCAAGTAATATATAATTACTGTTGGTAACAAGAGAAGCAAATCAACAATTCAGTTTATTGAAACATTAACTAGTTTTTTTATTCTTTAATAATATATCCTTTATTAGCAAGACCAACAAGGGTTGGCAGTACTTTGATATCTAGATGTGTCTTCCTTATGATTGACCTTACAGTACATAATTTGGATTGCTCCTTAGTTATCTGGATTGGTGGAAAGAGGAGGAGAGGGGCAAGAGTTCAACTCTTCCCCATTATTTCACTGTTGAGAGATGAAAGAATAATCCTCAAAAGGGCACATTAATTTTTAGATAGAGAAAATGACTAATTGCTTTCCAAACTTAAGGTTTATAAGGTTTATAAACCTAGCTTGCCTCTAGGAAACATGACCAAAAAAACAGAAGCCATCTCAACCAGATTTTTCTTGGTTATTGGTTTTCTCTCTCTCTCTCTCTCTCTCTCTCTCTCTCTCTCTCTCTCTCTCTCTCTCTTTGCTTCTCTGTCTCTGTCTCTACCTCTCTGTTTCTGTCTCTGTCTCACTCTTTCTATCTGACTCTGTCTCTTTCTTTGTGTGTCTTTGCCTCTATTTTTTCCCTCTTATTTTTATAATTTATTTTTTTTCATCCATAGGCATAAGTATATTATACCCCTCCCCTCTGTGACAAAAAAGTCAGGTTAGCATTCTACATAAATATTTTGATAAATGTGTTTAAAGATTACTTATTTTCGGTATGAGGAATTAAGATTAAGGGAAAGAGATTGTATAAGAGATAATTTTAATAAAGTATTCATCAAATTCTGAAGGGGTTTATTTTTGCATATGTGTGTGTTGTATTGTGTTTCATTTCATTTTGTTTTTCTTCCTCTGGAAGAGGATAACATAGTCCATTGCCTGTCTAATAAAATTATCCTCTCTGAACTACTAACAGGAGCTGCTTCCATCAAGGTTGTTCATCTCACAATGTTGTTGTTAATGTGTACATCATTCTCTTGGTTCTGCTCTCTTTGTCCAACATCAGATCCTGTAAGTCATTCCAGGCTTTTCTAGTGTCTGACCATTTATGGTCTCTTATAGAACAATAATATTCCATAGTATTCATGTATAACTTGTGTATTCATTCCCGAATTGATGGGCATCTCATCAATTTCCAATTCGTTCCTTCTACAAAAAGATCTGTTATGAATATTTGGGAACATGATAGAGATAGAAAGAGAAATTTCATTTAAATTTTTATATCCCTTTTTATAAAAAATTTCTTCTGGATATAGACCTAGAATTGGAATTGCTGGGTCAAAGGGTATGAACAGGTTTATTGCTCTATGGGTCTAGTTCCAAATGAGACTCCAGAAATGTTGGATTTGTTCACACCTCCCCAGTCAATGCATCAATGCATCAATGTCCCAATACTCCCACAACCTCTCCAACATTGTTCTTTTTTTTTTTCTCATCTTGGCCAATCTGATAATTGTGAGATGTAACTTCAATGTTTTAATTTGCATTTCTCCAATTTGGAGCATTTTTTCATATGATTATATATAGCTTTAATTTCTTCATTTGAAAACTGTCTGTTCAGACTCTTTATCAATGGGGGAATGAATTGTGACCTCATAAATTTGATGCAGTTTTCTCTATATATATTTTAGAAATGAGACCTTTATTAGAACTCCTAGTTGTGAAGATTGTTTCCCACCTTTCTGACTTCCTTGTAATTTTGGCAGCAGAAATCTTTTTAGTGAAAAACCTTTTTAATTTAATATAGTAAAAATCATTCATTTTGAAGTTTACAATGTGCTCTAATACTTTTTTGGTCATAAATTTATCCCCTTTCCATAGATCTGATAGATAGAGGATATCTAGGTCTTTTAATTTACCTATGGTGTAGCTCTTCATGTCTAAGACTCATACCAATTTTGACCTGATTTTGTTATAAAGTGTGAGAGATGTGGATCTATGCCTAGTTTTTGCCATATCATTTTCCAGTTTTCCCAACTATTTTTGTCAAATAGTGAGTTCTTACCCCCAAAAGCTGATGTCTTTGGGTTTGTCAAATAGTAGATTGCTATAGTAATTAATTGTAGTTTCTTTTAAACCATCCTAATCCACTGATCCATTACTCTATTTCTTAGTCAGTACCAGGAAGTTTTGATGACTGCTGCCTTATAGTATAGTTTTAGATCTGGTAGAATTAGGCCACCTTATTTTACATCTTTTTTTTCTTTAGTTCCCTTGCTTATTCTTGCCCTTTTGTTGCTCCAGATGAATTCTGCTAAGATTTTTCCTAGCCAGGTAAAGTACTTATTTCGTAGTTTGATTGGTATGGCACTGAACAAGAAATTCAGTTTGGGTGGAATTGTCATTTTTATTATTTTAACTTCACCTAACCATGAGCATTTGACATTTTTTACAATTATTTAAATCTGACTTTATTTGAATGAAAAGTACTTTATAATTGTGTTCATACAGATTCTGGGTTTGTCTTGGGAAAGATATTCCCAAATTTTTAATGTTATCTGATCCATATTTAAATGGAATTTCTCTTTCTGTCTCTTGCTCTTAGGCTTTTTTGTTAATTTATAGAAATTCTGATGATATATGTGGTTTTATTTTATATCTATCAACTTTGCTGAATTTGTTAATTGTTTCAAAGAATTTTTTAGATGATTTTTTTTGGGTTCTGTAAGTAGGCTGTCACATCATCTGCAAATAGTGAAAATTTCACTTTCTCATTGCCAATTCTGATTCTTTCCATTTCTTTTCCTTCTCTTATTGATATATTTCTCTCTTATTGCTCTTATGACCAGTACAATATTGAATAGTAATGGTAAGAATGGGCATCCCTTTTTCACTCCTGATCTTTTTGAAAATTCTCTGAGTTATTTTCCATCACATATAATATTTGATAGATACTACTAATTATTTTAAGGACAACTCCATTTATTCCTAAAATTTCTATTGTTTTTAATAGGAATGGATGTTGTATTTTAATCCAAGACTTTTCAGAATCTATTGAGATAATCATATGATTTCTGTTGGTTTTGCTCTTGATATGTTTAATTATGTTGAGTATTTTCCTAATGTTGAACCATCCCTGCCTACCTAGTATAAATCCAACCTGATTATGGTGTATTATCCTCATAATAATATGCTAAAATTTATCTGAGTTTTTTGCATCAATATTATTAGGGAGATTGGTCTATAAATTTCTTTGCCTGTTTTGGTTCTTCCTGTTTTCAGTATCATCACCATATTGGTGTAATTAAAGGAATTTGGCAGAATTCTCCTACTTTTTAAAACAGTTTATGTTGAATAGGAATTGATTGTTCTTTAAATGTTTGTTAGAATTCACTTGTAAATCCATCTGCACTTGGACAATTTTTCTCAGGGAGTTTATTGATAGTTTCTTTAATTTGTTTTTCTGAAATGGGGTTATTTAAATAATTTATTTACTTTTCTGTGAATCTGAGTTGTTTGTACTTTTGGAAATATTTTTGCCATTTCATTCAGGTTATGCAATTTATTGGAATACAGTTCAGCTAAGTAGCTTGGAATCATCTCTTTAATTTCCTCTTCATTAGTAGTTGTTCACACTTTATTTTTGATATTGGTAATGTGATTATTTTCTTCCCTTTTAAAATCAGATTAGCTAAATCTTTGTCTATGTTATTCTGGCAGGAAATTCTAGAAGTCCTATATTCTGTTGAACATCCATCTTTTACTCTGATGGTAGGTGCAGTATTTTGCAAGGTAGTACATTCTGGGTTGTAATCCAAGGTCCCTTTTCTCTCTGATAAATGGTATTCTAAGTCTTTATATCCTTCAGTGTTGGCTGATAGTTCCTGTGTGAGTCTGATTGTGTTTCCTTTGTATTTGTATTATTTCTTTTTGCTGCTTGTGATATTCTCTCCTTTATTTGAGAGTTCTGGAATTTGGCTATTATAATCCTTGAAGTTTTTAACATTGGGTTGTCTTTCTGGAGGGGTTCTGTGGATTCTTTCAATGATTATATTGTCAACTTGTCTAGTAGGTTTGGAAGTTTTCCCTTATATTTTACTTCATGCTGTTTTACAGGTTGTTTTTTTTAATCTAGGCTTTCTGGTAGTTGGATGATTCATAGATTGTCTCTTCTAGATCTATTTTTCCAGGTCATTTATTTTCCCTAAAAGGTATTTTACCTATCTTCAATTTTTTTCAGCCTCTTTATTTTGTTTGATGGAATCTTGTAGTGTTGTAGATCCATTGGTTTCTATCTGCTCAATTCTGATTTTCAGAATTTTATTTTCTTCAATTAGCTTTTGCGTTTCTTTTTTCGGTCAATTATTTTTACTTTTAATGGAGTTGATTTCTTTGGTCCATTTTTCATAATTTTCTTGTATGACTCTCATTTCTTTTTTCCTTTTTTCTTCTTCCTCCCTTCTTTGGTTTACAAATTCATTTTTAAGGTCTTTGATGAGTTTTTGTATTTGAGTCCAATTTATTGACTCCTTTGATACTTCCCCTGTGTGATTTTTCACTGCTTTCTTCTTCAAATAAGACATTTCGCTCTTCTTTGACTATAAAGTAGTTTTCTATAGTGAGTACCCTTTTAGCCATTTTGTTCATCTTTTTTTTAGGTCTGCTCCTTGAATATAGGGAGTATGGATTCATGCCTTTCTTTTGTTTTATTATTTATTTTTTGGATGGGACTGGGGTGTGATACCTGGCTTACTGGTGGCCAAGATATTGCCTATGCATTCCAGGCCTTCCATTTTCAGCTGTTTTTTTCTCCTATATGTCTCTTTTTCCTCAAAGAGACTTACCTTCACTTAAGTTCCTCCCTGATGTCTACAGTTGAAAACCTCTTTTAATCTTCCCTTTTTTCTTGGTAGGATCTATAGAGTTTGAATGTCAGAGTTGAGGCTTCATTTATCTTTGGTAGAGAAAAGATCAGGGAGTATGTGAGCTTCATGTGGATGTATTAGATCCACTCCAGAAGTCTTCATATTAAATAGTTTAGTCTGTTTTATAAAAGAGAACCCATCATTTCAATAAGGAAAAGTAAATGGAGAAAATCATGGCATTTCACAATTAACTTCCAGTCTTAAAAATTAGCCTTAGAGTTACATTTACAAAAGTAACAGCAAAATGGTGAGAATAATGAGCATATTAGTGAATTTTTGTTTTGTCCAAATTGTGATGAAATCTTTGAAGGGATTAGAGTGTAAAAGCAAAAGCCTAGGAAGATAATTAATAACAACCCTTAAAATTCCTTTGAAAGAACTTACTCCACATAAAAGAGGGGAACTGAGGTAATGATGTTTATTATAATTCTGAACTTTTAGGTTTATAGTCACAGATAGTTAAAATGCATAATACAGTTACATACAATATGAAATGTAGGGGGGGGAAGCAGTAAGTTGAGCATTTAAGATAGTCCTCCCATTGAACCAGTTTCCTTAAAAAAAGTTTAATGGGAGGAGGAGTGGTGAGGGGGAAGGAGTATGGGAGAGGGAAGGAAGAACAAGGATAAGAAGAGAAAATATAAATGATCTACATAAAAAATACATTGATATGAATTTTACAAGAAACATTCTGGCATAGTGAATCAATAGTTAGCTTTGTTACCAGGAAGACTTTAGATCAAAGCCTGCTTCTGATTTATTCTGGTTGTGGAACTCTGGGGAAGTCACTTAAACTTTCTGAGTCTCAGACTGTTCTCTATGTCAAACATTTACAGAAAAGTGACTAATATGAACTTATTGAAATCATTCTAGGTTTATAGGAAAATACAGTTCTGGTTCATTTTTTAAAAAAGCAATAGATGAGACAGCTAGGTAGTGTAGCAGATAGATAACACCAGTCTTGGAGTCAGGAGCACCAGAATTCAAATATGACCTCAGGCGCTTACTAGCTGTGTCACAAGTCTCAACCCCAGTTAACTCCAAAAACAAACAAACAAATAAAAACAATTTATGTATATATGTGTAGAAATATATCACTTAGCATATGTGAGAGGAATCACATAGTCTATGGTAATTGTCTTTCAACCACAAATATATTTGAAAAAGATTTTTTTGGGGAAATTTGACTGGGATTTTGTATTTGTGTTTTAATGGGCAAATAGATTACAAAAACAATGCTGTTGCTCATGGGTCAGGATCTTTTATCAATACTGGGCTTCAGTAGTAGAAATTTCAGTTCAATGAGAGTCAGTCAACCAGTTAGACAATGAAATGAGAATTTGACTGATATATTTACTGACCAAACTCCTTAACCAAATTCAGAACAAAGCAAAAATATCCTTTCATTTACAAATTTCATGCAACTCATATTTAAATAGTCACTAGGCTTCATTTTTGAAGGATATGAAGAATAAAATATTTTTCTTGTACATACTGGATTTAAAATCTGATGAAGAGACAAGACTTAAACATGGTAAACCATGTAAAAATTTGAACAACAGAATGATTCAGTGAAAAACATTTGAGTTTTCTTGGTCAAAAATACTGGAATTATTTGCCTTTTCTTTCTCTAGTTCATTTTATATATATGAGAAAACTGAGACAAATAGAGTTAAATGACTTTCTCAGATTCACACAGTAAGTGTCTGAGCATAGATAGGACCTCAGAAAGATGGAGTCTTTCTGACTCCTGGTCCAGAATTCCATTCAGTATTCCTGTTATCTTTCCTACAAGCATATATATATATGGATATATTTATGTGCATGTGTCTATGCATATATAATATATATATATAGAGAGAGATGGATGGAATATGTGTATATATTTAAATGTGTCTACATATGCACATATAATGAAGTATATACTTGAATATCCACTCATGTGTATGTTATTTACATGCATATGTGTAAATAAAGTACTATATGCATTTGCATTTAGATATTTGTGAAGTGTTTATATATACATATATGTATATGTGTGTATATATGTATGTATGTATATATATATATATATATATATATATATATATCTTATACATTCCATATTTGTTGGATCATCAACAAAGTCATGAGCACTAACTACAGGTGCACATTGAGATGCTATCTTGAGTCCTCTTGTTTTTTCCTTCTGTATCTTTCTTTGTGATTGCATCAGCTCCCTTAAATTCAATTATTATTTCTATGCCAATAATTCTCCTATATAAATATCTTACCTTAATATTTCTCCTGAGTTTTAGTCTTTACACTTGTGTTATACCACATCTTTACAATATCATTTCAAGAGTTTTCTATCTCTAGCACTCAACACAAAGTTTGGCACAGGATAAATAATTAGTAGAAGTTTTCTGTTCCATCCTATTATATTTTATTCTACCAAAATCAAATGATAATTTTAAGATTAATAAATAGTAAGCACTGTTCTCCCAAGCATCACAAATGATCATCAAACTGCTGAATCAAATGATCTTTTCTCATTCCTGTCCCTTATTGAACTTTCTGAAATATTAACTCTATCACCTCTGCTCCTGAATAATCTTTCCTCTTTATGTTTCATTCAACTGCTATCTTGCAGTTTTCCTCTTAATTGTCTGACCATTTCTCAGAATCCTCTACTGCAATTTAATCGACTAAATGTAGTTAGCTTTTAAGGCTCCTAAACATATACATACAAATATACATATATGTATAGAATATCCCATTATATTTCTGCATGTATGCCTACATTGCATACCCATGTATATGTATTCATATATGCACATATTTGTATAGTTAAATTTTAAAGATATACATTTTAACAATTAAATTATAGAATCTATTAATATTGTAATCTACAATTCGTATTTGACATCAATATAAAAATAAAGGATACAGAACAATGAGCACATTGATGATTCTAACATGAAAATAATTATTTTTTCTATGCAAATACTTGTCTATTAAAAATAAGATATAAGGATTCAGATACTTCACATCACATAATATTTTTCTTTAGCAAATTTCATACCATTTAATGAATAACAGGAAGTCCCTACAGTGGGACAGTGGTCACTTTTTATATGCAATTGTCATTATCTATTAATTAGCTTAATTTATTTTTTCACAATATTTAATTAAGGCCAATGAGATTTTAAAAATTTGAGCTTGACAAATATCTTGCCTACTGCTTCTTTAAGTGCTGAGGGCTACAAAATGAAATTTAGTGCATATGAGCTCCAAGAAGCTATTTACTACTTTAACATTTAACAAGCCATACATTAACATTTAAGAAGTCATAAAAAATTTACATCTTTAAGCGATTTTACTTAATAGGTTAGCAATATGCATCCCATGAAGGAGAGGGGGAGAAACATAGTTAAAATATATACTGAACTCCCTGAAAATAATTTATATAACTAGTAATGAGATGATGCCTAGAGGACATATCACAGCCATGAGTTTAGGGAATTTATCTGCACTCAAATGACAAAGTCCGCCATTTTATTCCAGCATTTGGATAGAGTTCTATATGGAAGTAATATCGAATGACCTTTCAAAATCTCTTTGAGATCAACTTCAAGTTCACTGTCTTCACAGCAATGTTCAACTCATACAACTGTGAAAAAATTGAATTACAGAGTCAATTACTGTGGAACATGTCTATAATACCAATTAAGACAGAAAATATGAGAGTATAGGATTTCTTTAGTTCATGTATCCATGCATGTGCACATATGCGTGAGTTTAAGCATCATGGACTAAAATTAACAGATATCTTTGATATTTCTAGTATGACTCTGGATGGGAGAGGCACTCTGTAAGCAATAGGCTACTAAGTTGTCTTATAAAACCTCCTTAGCAGGAATAATTGGCCAAGTTGAAAAATGGAGCAAGTCAAAGCTCTTAATCCTCTCCTGATCAATAGTGAAATTGAGCCCCATGAATAGTTCTTGCATTTCTATCCTGAGAAAAATATGGAGAACTGAACTTAGGGCAAAACAGAAAACCAAAAAAAAAATCATAGATTTAACAGAAAGATGCAACCCAAAGCAAAATAATAAGATGCAGTTACAGTGACAGGGTTGGCATATAACTAATTAATGGATAAACTAAAAAGAAACAACAGTTCATTAATTGAGAACACCAAAAAGGATGTGAAGACAAATTAAATAAAAGAATGAACACAGTGCTGACTGAATGATTCTATTGTATCTTTTAAATAAGTATATAAAGAAAAAAGGCTGCCACTGAAAACTACATTTTCCATATTAGCAGTTCAATGTGGATATGCACTTGACATGGGTCATTTAAAAGTATACTGCTAGATATTTAACTCTCCAAGGAAAGATTCATTTGTGTCCTACATATGGAACTTGAAAAATTGTTTATTGATCATTTTTCTTTCATGGCATGCAATTGGAATTTTTAAATAAAATTTTCATCTCTTTTTAAAGAAGAAGAAAAGGACACATAGCATTCATATAATTCAAATATGGTCGGTTAACAGATTATAAGTATTTCATTATAAGACAGCCAGCTTTCAAGTAGAGGATTCTTAATTTCTCAAAGACAGTATGTCAAAAAGTTTGCAAATGTTAAAAGGGAAGACACAAGCTAGCCATATTTTATAACTGTTATGGCACCTATTTTTCTGAACCTCAAGGGCCTGACAAATGTTTGTTGAAATAAAAAAACAAAGAACCAATTATCTTATTGGTTACAATAGATTTGATTCTCAGTACATGAAGAAGCACAGAAGTTTTTTTCTGGTTTCTCCAAGACTCTTGTTACTTAAAGGACTTGAGGATCCATTGAAAATTTAGAAGTAGAAAAAACTTATAATGATTTAATTTAAGAAAAATAGATTTAAGAAAATAGTTTGCTGTGACAAAAAGGAAACCATACTTGGAATCAGGAAGTCCAGTCTTCACATACTAGATGTATGAATATGGACAAGGGAATAAATCTGAGTGTACCTGGAAATTCTCTAAAATTATGTTAGGGGGAGGATCTTTTTTCACATTACAAATTCTCCATGTCTATGGAACCATAGGACCAGATCCCAAATTAAGTATATACACATGATTGGAAATAACAGAATTTGAGAAAAGATGAAGGAAAATGAAAATATTTCAAGTTAATGAAATTGACATTCAAAGTTCTTGCTAGACAACAATGAAAAGACTGATGTAGAAGTAAATTTTTTGCTTATATGGTGGATTTCTTTGACAGTATGATGAACTTATCTAACTTCATCAAAGAATATGTTCATATGCATAAAATAAAATACATAGGAAAAACTGTTCCACATGTTTTTGAAAAGAGATCATCTGTGCAGTTAGTAAAACAATCATCACAAAGCTAATGTAAGTGGTCAAATCTACATTCAGTCTAATGTGTACAAACTCATATGAGGTATTTCTGTGCCTGATTTTTTTTTTGCAAGGCAATGGGGATAAGTGGCTTACCCAAGTCCACACAGCTAGGTAATTATTAAATTTCTGAGGCTGGATTTGAACTCAGGTACTCCTGACTCCAGGGCTGGTACTCTATACACTGCACCACCCAGCCACCCCTGTGCCACCTAGCAGCCCCTGTGCCTGAATTTCTAAACAAAATTTGTGTTAGAGTTAATGCCATTGAGGAGGTTTTCAGTAAGAAGTAAAGAAAGGAGAAAAGTCTCCAACCCATCATCTACTATTATCTTGCTTTAACTCTTTTATCTTTTTTTTTCTGGGGAGGGGGGTGATAGAATGTAAGTATGATATTAGAATGTCTTTTTTTCTTTACACTAATCTTTCCTCTCTGCAACCTTAATTAACTTGTCTTTTTATCTATTTTATATTTCATATGGAAAGAGGAAGGAATGAGGAAGGAATGAGGAAGGAGAAAAAAGCAGAGAAACAAAGCAATAAGACAAGATTAATAAGTGAAAAAGGGACTTTATCTGTTTGAAAATGTGGAAATGGAATTAGAGATATCAGAAATACCAAAACTTCTTCCCTCTTTTCCTTACCATTCATAGCATCCTGGTTGATATCCACTAATATTTGGATGTATAGAGAGTACTGAAATAATTTTATAGAAGAAACATCTTTATAAGAAAAAAGATTGATTCCATGCCTTGTTTAAAACAGAATATAATGATTGCATTTTTCAACTTGATTGTATTCAAAGCATTTTTGTTAGGTTAAGCCATGAGGTCAAGAATCTTATTATTATTCTATCCAGAGTTAGACTAGAAAGACAATTTTTAATCAATTTTAATCTGATCCTTTTCTTCTTTAAATTTATACTATTTTCCTGTAATTTCATGTTCTTAAAATCACTGAAAACAATGATCTTAATCCAGATTTTGATAATATACTGGAATTTTCCAAGAGTGATGTGTAGTCAGATAATCAGGTTTCAAGTACTAAACTCACTAGTTACTACTTATGTGAACTTGGGCATATCAATTTCCCTCTCTGGGCTTCAGTTTGCTCATTTCTAAATATAATGGTCTGACTGTATGATCTTAAAGTTTCCCTTCATCTCTGAAGATTATTTTAGAGCTATTGGAAGAGGTATTTATTTTATTTATCTTTAGTATGAAGCTTATACTTCAACATGATCATAATATATATCCATTACAGCTATATCCAAAGATATTATGTCATTATAAAAACATAAAAAACATGTGCATTGAATTCATTTTCCATATTTATTTATGCAGGAAAAATGTCTCTCCCAAGTATCTTTTATAATTATGACTAAGATGAAAATTCTTAGATAAAAATACTTCAAAACTATTCCCAAAATACAATCAAAATAATATTTCCTGTATAAAATTGAAAGGTTTTGTGCAAAGAAATTTGATATAGTTAATAATAAAAAGAAAAATTATTGAATGGATAAGAAAATAACTACATTAAATATATTTAATGAAGTTTTGATATCCAAGATACAAAGGATATTAAAATTCACAATAATGTAAGAGCAAAACCCATTTGTCAGTGGATATAACTGAGGATATGGCCATATAAAAAGAAACATTGTAATCTTTTAACATTGTAATCACAAAAATACAAGCCAAAAAAGTTTGAAGTTTCACCTCACACACAGTAAATCATCAAAAATAATAAAGTATGGGAAAAGAATAGTTATTGTTGAAAGAGCCACGACATGCTAATAAATTAGCCCAAACAAGTGGTGAAGTGATTTGTAGTTTTATTTATTTATTTAAATATTTATACTTTTTTTTTATTTAAATTTTTATTTATTTAAATATTTATACTTTTTTGACAGAGTGGCAGCTTAGGTCGCCCAGTGGGCTTAGAATCAGGAAGATTCATCCCTAGATTCAAATCTGACTTCAAAACCTTTGATTTAATTTCACATTTTTATTAACATTTAATGGACATAGAAGACATTTTCACAAAAAGAAAAAAGAAGACAGTATAAAGAAAAAATAGCATACAAATTAATAGTCCTCATCTTCAACATTCCCTGTAGTACTATCTTCTCTGATCTTTTCATAATCTTTCTCCAGGGTAGCCATATACTCCTATACCTCATAGAATTGCCCTTCCTCCATGCCCTCCTCCACATACCAATGGAAAAAATGATGTATGTTTGGTATACATCAAATCAAACTTTTGGCACACTTGAGCCCAGTTCTCAGCAACAATTGTAATTTTACTCAATATGCACACAGCCCATTGTACCTTGATCAAGTCACCATCAGGAACCACATTGAGAGGCTGGTAATTGATGGCAACCTTGAAGCCACTTGAGAACCAACTTAAAAATTGAATGTTACACTTCGTCTCGATGGTGGCAATGACAGTATTGACATCTTTCGGAATCATCATGGTAGAGCAGGGAATAAGTCTTCTATTTACCATGGCAAGAGTCACGTTTCACCAGCTGGTTATTAGTTTCAAAGAGAGCATTGATTATTTCTGTTGCAATCTGCTCTTCATGATAGACTTTCTCAGCAAAGCTAGAGGGAGATGGATGTGGGGATCTGGCACCTGGTTGGTCTGGAATTCTATCACAGTACCATCAAATCTGGGAGAAACAGTGATAGAGGACATAAGTTGGCTAATAAGGTGATTCAGAGTAGTGTAGGCTGGGTGTTTAATATCCAGGTTTCTGCAACACTTATCATAGATGGCCTCATTGGCTTCCATAAAGTCACAATCAGAATGCTACAATGTGGTGTGAGTGGTCAGAATGGAATTGTAATCCTCAACTACAGCTGTGGAAACCTGAGGGACTTGGTAAAATTGACTTCTGGCCATACTCAACAGACCGAAGTTCCATCAGTAAAGATGTGAATTGAGGAACAGTTTCATCACCAAAGCTGAAGAAAACCAAGAAGCCTTGAAGACCTATGCACTGATCAGCCAGTTTCTGAATTCTGTCCAGAACCATGTCAATTATTTCTTTGCCAATAGTGTAGTATCATTAACAACAACATTGTGAGTTAACCTTATTGGAAGAAGTTCCTCTCAGCAGTACTGGGAGCTAGGACAACCCTAGGAGATTGGCTATGGCCAATGCTGTCTCCTTCCAAGGCAGAATAATAAGTAAAAACCAAAAAAAAACCCTTCAGAATCTGAAAAAACATTACATTCACTTTTTTAAAATTCCTCTTCTGTATTCCTTTTCTATCTCATGGTTTTCTTTCTTTTCCTTTCTTTTTTATTTTTTAATATTTATTTATTCTCATTTTGTACAAATAATGTTTTTATACATTAATAAAATATTCTTGTTTAAGAGTAAAGAAAATACCCCCTCCCCCAAAAAAAATATAAACTTGCTTGAGTGATAAAGTAAAGGGGAGAGAAAAAATTAAAATTAAAAAAAAGAATAGGAATGATTGTAGGTATGGTCAGGTGGCACAAGGCTGCTCCTGGAGTCAGGAGCACCCAAGCCCATATCCAGCCCCATACACCCAACAATCACACAGCCATGTGACATGCAAGCCACCCCAACCCCACTGCCCTGCAAAAAAAAAAAGGAAAAAAGGACCCGAAACAAAATAAAATGGTAATAATAGTAGGGGTGACTGGGTGGTGGAGAGAGCATTGGCCCTTGAGCCAGGAGCACCCAGGTCCAAATCCGGCCTCAGATACCCAAAGATCACCCACCTATGTGGCCCTGGGCAGGACCCCCAGCCCCATTTGCCCTGCACCCCCCCCTAATAATAATAATAATAATAATAATAATAATAATAATAAAATGTGCTTCAGTCTTTGTTCCAACACCAATAACTCTGTCTCGGGTGGATCACATTCTTTATGATAAGTCCATCACAAAAGTTATTTCCATATTTTTCCACCATTGCCATTGCTGATCACAACTCCCTCCTTTCCCTCCAACTACCATGTACTATATTTTCTCTCTCCCTTCACTCTGTCTCTGCTGTAGGGTAGCTGAGTGGCACAGAAGACAAATCCCTGGCCCTGGGGCCAAGAGAGCCGAACCCCCCCCCCTTAGGCCCAGCATCCACCTGGCCCTATGGTCCCAGAGAGGCCATCCAATCCCAGCCCCTTGCAAGAAGTAAAAATGAAAATGTGTTATATCTGACCACTCTCCTGCTATGGTCCATCCTCTCCTCCATCACTCACATCCCGCCCTTCCCCCTGTCCTCCCCATCTCCTTCTTACTCCAGATGCCTATACCTCCATTGAGTATATATGCTGTTTCCTCTCTTAGCCACCTCTGATGAGAGCGAAGATTCCCTCATTCCCCCTTGCCTTTCTCCCTCCATATCATTGCAATAGCTCATTGTAATAAAGAAAAATCTTATTATATGAAATATTTTGGCCTATTCCCCCTCTCCTTTTTCTTTCTCCCATCATATTTCCCTTTTTCTATTGACTCCATTTTTATACCATATTTTATCTTCAAATTCAGCTTTCTCCTGTGCTTCAACTATAAAAGCTCCCTCTACCTGCTCTATTATCTGAGAAGGTTCATATGAGTATTAACAGTGTCATTTTTCTATGGAGAAATACATGCAGTTCATCATCATTAAGTCTGCTCCAAAATCTGTGCTTCACCTGAGTCCTGTATTTGAAGATCAAACCTTCTGGCCATTGCAACAGGAAAATTTGAAATTCCCCTGGTTCATTGAAAGTCCATCTTTTTCCCTGGAAGAGGACATTCAGTTTTGCTGGGTAGTTGATTCTTGGTTGCATTCTAAGCGCTTTTGCCTTCTGGTATATTATATTCCAAGCCCTATGAGCTTTTAATATAGTTGATACTAAGTCCTGTGTGATCCTGACTGCAGCAACATGATATTTGAATTGCATCCTTCTGGCTGGTTGTAATATTTTCTCTTTGACTTGGGAGTTCTGGAACTTGGCTATAATATTCCTAGGGGTTGGTTTTTTGGGATCTCTTTCTCAGGGGAGATCAGTGGATTCTCTCCATTTCTATTTTCCTCTTTGCTTATAGGATATCAGGGCAATTTTCCTATAGTAATTCTTTGAAAATGATGTCAAGGCTCTTTTCCTGATCATGACTTTCAGGTATTCCAATAATTTTTAAATTATCTTTCTCAAATATGTTTTCCATATCAGTTGTTTTTTTCAATGAGATGTTTCACATTTTCTTTTTTTTATTTTTTAAATTTTATTTTTTTATTCTCATTTTGTACAATTTTTTTACATTAATAAAATATTCTTGCTTAAGAGTAAACAAAATACCCCCTCCCCCCATGAATATAGACTTGCTTGAGCGATAAAGTAAAGGGGAGAGAAAAAAATTAAAATAAAAAACCAGTAATATTTATAGGTATGGCAAGGTGGCACAATGGATGAAGCACCAGCCCTGGAGCCATGAGCACCCGAGCCCACATCCAGCCCCGTAGACCCAACAATCACCCAGCCATGTGTCATGCAAGACACCCGATCCCCACTGCCCTGCAAAAACCAAAAAAAAAAAAAGGAAAAAAAAGACCCAAAATGAAATAAAATAGTAATAATAGTAGGGGTGGCTGGGTGGTGGGCAGAGCACTGGCCCTTGAGCCAGGAGCACCAGGGTCCAAATCCTGCCTCAGACAACCAAAGATCACCTGCCATGTGTCTTCAGGCAGGCCACCCAGCTCCATTTGCCTTGTACCCTCCCCCAAATAATAATAATAAAAAATGTGCTTCAGTCTTTGTTCCAACACCAACAACTCTGTCATGGGTGGATCACATTCTTTATGGTAAGTCGATTGCAAAAGTTACTTCCATATTTTTCCATCATTGCCATTGCTGATTGCAACTCCCTCCTTTCTTATTTTTCTACTATCATGTACTATATTTTCTCTCTCCTTTCACTCTGACTCTGCTGAAGGGTAGTTGAGTGGCACAGCAGACAGATCCCTAGTCCTGGGGCCAAGAGGCCCTGAGCCCCCATTCCACCCCATAGGCCCAGAATCCACCTGGCCCCATGGTCCTGGACAGGCCTTCCAATCCCAGCCCCTTGCAAGACGTAAAAAAGAAAATGTGTTATATCTGAACACTCTCCCCGCCATGGTCAATCCTCTAGTCCTTTATTCACATCCCCACCCCTTCCCCCTGCTTCCCCCTCCTTCTTACTCCAGATGTCTATACCCCATTGAGTATATATGCTGTTTCCTCTCCTAGCCACCTCTGATGAGAGCAAAGGTTCCCTCATTCCCCCTTGCCTCTCCCCCTCCATATCATTGCAGTAGCTCATTGTAATAAAGAAAAATCTTATATGAAATATCTTGGGCTATTCCCTTCGCCTTTTTCTTTCTCCCATTACATTTACCTTTTTTGTCTATTGACTACATTTTTACACAATATTTTATCTTCGAATTCAGCTTTCTCCTGTGCTTCAACTATAAAAGCTCCCTCTAATTGCTCTATTATCTGAGAAGGCTCATATGAGTATTATCAGTGTCATTTTTCTATGCAGGAATACATGCAGTTCATCATCATTAAGTCCCTCATATTTTCCTCCTCTCCTCCAATCTCCATGCTTCACCTGAGTCCTGTATCTGAAGATCAAACCTTCTGTTCAGCTGTGGCCATTCCAAAAGGAACATTTGAAATTTCCCTGGTTCATTGAAAGTCCATCTTTTTCCCCTGGAAGTGGACATTCAGCCTTGCTGAGTACTTCATTCTTGGCTGCATTCTAAGCTCTTTTGCCTTCTGGTATATTATATCCCAAGCCTTATGAGCTTCCAATGTAGTTGCTGCTAAATTCTGTGTGATCCTGACTGTAGCTCCATGATATTTGAACTGTGTCCTTCTGGATGCTTATAATATTTTCTCTTTTAATTGGGAGTTCTGGAACTTGGCTACAATATTCCTAGGGGTTGGTTTTTGGGGATCTCTTTCTCCGGGGGATCGGTGGATTCTCTCCATTTCTATTTTGCCCTCTGATTCTAGCATATCAGGGCAATTTTCCTGTAGTAATTCTTTGAAAATGATGTCAAGGCTCTTTTCCTGATCATGACTTTCAGGTATTCCAATAAATTTTAAATTATCTTTCCTAAGTCTGTTTTCCATTTCAGTTGTTTTTTCAATGAGGTATTTCACATTTTCTTCTAATTTTTAATTTTTTGCGTTTTGAAGTATTGATTCCTGATTTCTGGTAAATTCATCAATCTACCTGAATGATATTCTTACTCTCAAGTATTTGTTCTCCTCAGAGAGTTTTCTTCTCTTTTTCCATCTGGCCAATTTTGGTTTTTGAATCATTGTTCTCCTCAATAACTTTTTGAACTGTTTTATCCATTTGACCTAAGCTGGTTTTTAGCATGCTATTTTCTTCAGCATTTTTTTGGATTTCCTTGACTAAGCTGCTGACTTCATTTTCATGATTTTCCTGCATTTCTCATTTCTTTTCCCAGTTTTTCTTCTAACTCCCTCATTTGATTTTCAAAGTCTTTTTTGTGCTCTGTCATAGCCTGATCCTTGTTTCGGTTTTTCTAGGATTCTTTAGATGTAGGAGCTTGTGTTTCCTTTCCTTCAGACTGAGTATATTGATCCTTCTTGGGATCATAAATAATTTATTGCTCAATTGTGTTCCTCTTTTTTCTCTGCTTGCTCATTTCCCAGCCTAAGCCTGTTTTTGGGGTGCTTCCTGACCTTTTGGGGCAGTCCCACAAGGGTCTCAGTGTGTGAGGCTCTGTCCTCCCTCCTGGTCTGTGAATAACCATATGCGCTCCCATCTGCCATGGGCCTGAGGTGGAGGGGGCTGCTGCTGTTTTGCGTGGGTGCCTAGACTGTGATCAGTATCTGAATGTGTTCAGAGGCCCAGAGTCCTGTTCCAGGGGCAGAGGACAGAGCTCTGCAGTCTCTCTTCACTCCCCTCCCTCAGCAAAATGGGCTCATGCCCTGGAGGCTCCTGCTTACTGGATCAGCTTGCTTTTGTTCCTGCATCTGGGCTGCTGAAAGACCATGCTGCTCACTGTGTGCCCTGAGGGCTGCGCTCCATCTGCTAGCTCTGGCAGAGGTCCCCTGCTGTTCCCCCACTTTGTGCCCGGTGCTCCCCGGGGTGTAGCTCAGGAGACTCCCCTGCTGCTGTGAGCTTGGGCTCCCAGTGCCCTGGGGCTGCCTCCAGGAGGCTGAAGTTCTTTTGCTCTAGTGGGCCGTCCCTCCAACCCCAGGGAGCAGAGCCTTTCTGCTCTTTTCCAGATTACCTTGAGTAGGAGAACTGCCTCTCTGGGTCCCTTTGTGGGTTCTGTCTCTCGAAAGTTTAGTTAGAGTATCTTAGTTTAGAAGTTTTATCAGAGAGCTCCTAAGACTTGATCCTTTCTCTGCCCCCTCTGTTTCACATTTTTCCCAATTTTTCATTTTTTTTTTTGGTTTTGAAGTATTGAGTCCTGATTTCTCATAAATTCAGCAATCTCCCTGAGTTCTATTCTTTGTCTGAAGGATTTGTTTTCCCTGGAGAGTTTTCTTAGCTTTTTTTTCCCATCTGGCCAATTTTTCTTTTTAAAGCATTCTTCTCCTTAATAATTTTTTGAACTGTTTTATCCAATTGACCTAAGCTGGTTTTTAGCATGCTATTTTCTTCAGCATTTTTTTGGATTTCCTTGACTAAGCTGCTGACTTCATTTTCATGTTTTTCCTTCATCTCTCTCCTTTCTTTTCCCAGTTTTTTTTTCCAACTCCTTCATTTGATTTTCAAAGTCTTTTTTGAGCTCTGTCGTAGTCTGAGCCCAATTTCTGTTTTTCTTGGAGTCTTTAGATGCAGGAGCTTGTGTTTCCTCATCTTCAGACTGAGTTTTTTGATCCTTCTTGGGATCATAGAAAATGTATTTCCCAATGGTGTTCTCCTTTTTTCTCTGCTTGCTCATTATCCCAGCCTAAGCCTGTTTTGGGGGTGCTTCCTGACCTTTTGGGGTACTCCTACAAGGGTCTAAGGGTGTGAGGCTCTATCATCCCTCCTGATCTGTGAATGACCGTATGTGCACCTCTCTGCCACAGGGCATAGCAGTCCTGTTTGTGGTGGTATAAAATTGGAAATTAAGTGAATGTCCATCAATTGGGGAATGGCTTAACAAACTGTGGTATATGTATTTCATGGAACACTATTGTTCTATTAGAAACCAGAAGGGATGGGAATTTAGGGAATTCTGGAAGGATTTGCATGAACTGATGCTGAGCAAGATAAGCAGAACCAGAAAAACTTTGTTCACCCTAACAGCAACATGAGTGTGATGATCAACCCCGATAGACTTGCTCATTACACCAGTGGAACAACCAGAGACAATACTGGGATATCTGCAATGGAGAATACCATCTGTATGGAGAGAAAGAATTATGGACTTTGAACAAAGACCAAAGACTGTTAACTTCAAATGAGAAAAACAAAAAACCATTATCCTATTATGTACTTTTGCCATCTCATACTTTATTTTTCTTCCTTAAGGATATGATTTCTCTGTCATCACATTCAACTGAAATCAATGTATAACATGAAAACAATGTAAAGACTAACAGACTGCCTTCTATGGGGGTGATGGAGAGAAGCAAGAATGGGAGAAAAATTGTAAAACTCAAAATAAATAAAATCTTTCTAAAAATAAAGGACCCATGGATTAGTCCCAGGTTTTTTTATATTATCAGTAATCTGGACAACGAACTCATTCTGCTTACTTAGAAGTCTATCAAATATAGTCCAATATGTTAATGTGGCTTTAAAATTATTCATTATTTGCTGAAGCTACTTTGTCTAACAGATATTAAAGAACAGTAAACTTGGTCTTAATGACATGATTTTAGGGCATTTTAGAGAAGTTTATGGCACTGTATAAGTTGCAGCCTAGCAGAGTGAATCAACAGGTAAGTCTTGCCTTAGATCTCTACTAGTTTATGTGGCATGGATAAGTAACTTATTTCTCAAGATCTTAGGTAATAACTTATATCTGAGTTGATCTATTATTTTGCAGAAGTTGCCCACATCAACGAAGCTACAGTTTTGGATAAAAGAAATAAACAAAGAAAACAGTGACTGTCAACAAGCTTCCCTTGTGTCTATATACTTTGAAATTTCTAGAAACTTCATTGATCAACTCTAAAGTTTAGACTTTAGATTTTAACACAAGTATTATTTAATTTTAATTCTAATGAAACTAATACTTAATTTAAAATCTCTGAATACAATTAATGACCAAATTAGCTGCTAAACATTGAACCCTAACTGTTTGCTTAAAACTTTTAAAATAATGGCAACATATAAAATAATTTCTATTTATTATGCAAACTGATAGATTTATCTAGCCTAATGTTTTTCAAATTACAACAGGATTTTACTGCTTTCAAGTAAAATCTTTATACAATCAAGAATGACAGAAGAGGGAGTAGGTGAAATGTTATCTTTAAAATAATGTTATAAACATTTAAGTGTAGTGAAGCTACACTAAATTTTTGATTAGGAAAAATGACAGTTCATAAAACTTTAGGCCTAGAAAGTACCGAATAATTAATAATGGGCAAAATTCAATCTCAGTTTTGCAAATGAGGAAATTAAGGCAAAGTGTGATGTACTTGCATGAGTTAACACTCAGACAACTAGTTAGTGGCAGTAGATAAGTCTCCTTACTCCCAATGTGGTGCACTTTCCACTACATCACAATAATTTAGATTAGATTGGCTTAAAAAAAAGTTCAGAATGAGCTTCAATTAATTTAGCTCTGATTTTTGAGGCATGCAGTACAAATGAAGGAATTCCAAAAGTTGTATTTTTTTATGTCTATGCGTTCCTCAAAAATTTTAATCAGAGGGTGAACCAAAAATTTTAAAATACATTTTCAGAAAACTTTTAATGATTAGGTTAACAGGACCTATGCCAATCTCCATACCTGATAAGATCTCTAACCCCAAGATTATTTTTTGGCATATTTTATATACACTCATGTACATGTGCATATGTTTTATCCCCCAGTCCAACAAATATGTAAACTCATTGAGGGCAGGAATTGTTTTATTTTTGTCACTGCTTCAAGATTTTAAATCTTGTAAAGACAAATCTTTTAAAATTATGATTAATGTAGTAGCTGAAAATCATAGCACATGATGGTAGCTATAAAGGAACTATGAATATAAAACCTACTGCCCACAGGTGCTTTCTTTCTCTTGGAAAAATTGGCATATCTCATTTTAATTATTCAAACTTGTAAGTTAGAAATATATTTTTAAGCAAGAAAAAAATACATTTTAAATGTTAGTTAAAATATGAACCCCTCTGTTTCTCTTTGAGTAAATGATACTTCCTTTCACAAATAGATTCCATTTTATCTCTATGACCATCAATAAATTCTAACTCAGAGATATCTGAGCCTCAATGTTCTCATTGGTAAAGCGAGGGTATGGGGGGAAGGTAAGAGGAATGAATTTCTATAGTATTTCTATTTGTATAGAATTTCTATTCCTAGAAGGTGTCAGATATTATACTAAATGCTTTTCAAATTTTATGTCACTGATATTTATCACTCTGTGAGTAAGCCTATAATAATTCTCATTTTCACAATTGTAGAAACTAAGGGAAACAGATATTAAGTGACTTGTCAAGAGTTAAGTATCTGAGACTTCATTTCAGCTTTATATTTTCTGAAGCTAGCTAGTAATCTATTCTAGCTGGTTATTCAGATTACCTCTGAATAACTTTTAAAATCATCATATTATATATATATATATATATATATATATATATACATATATATATTTAAAAACATAAGACTAAATTTTTTTTAATTTACAAAATTCTTTAGATATTTCATTTTTTTTTCAGGGTAAAAAACTGTGGAGGTAGGTGCTATAATGATCTCTATTTCACAAAATGAGGGAACTGAGATTTAAAGACATTAGATGCTTTGATCAGAACCACACAATGGTGTAGAATATTCTGCATACAGCATTTATATTTGCTATGCCAAGTTTCCAGTAACATAATATATTTTACATATAATAACTAATATCTACTCTATATTCTAATTAGCAAAGGAATCAGACTCTTACAAAATTCATGTAGAAAGATTCACTGTCTACACCTCATATTTTTTTTCTCTATTCTTATATATACCCTCAAGACATTCATTCAATTATCTCTTAATTGTTAGATATAATGACCTTTTTTCAGTCCTCATCCACCTTTACTTTTCTGTATTATTTTTTACTGTTGACCATAATGGTGGAATTCTGTACCTTTGATATTCTCTCCTCTTCATTTTCATGAAACTCTTGTTTCTTCTGTCTGCTTCTACTTGTCCCCTCCTCCTTCAATTTTCTTTTTAATCTAAATAATGCTTCTCAATTCGGTATGTCCCAAAGCTCTGAAGGAGCCATCTTCCTTCCACTTTTTATACTCCCCTGTGACCACATTAGTTTCCATGGGTTTAATTATTATATCTTTGCTGACGATCCCCACATCTATCTTTCCAGCCTTAGTCTCTTTTCAGAGACATAGTCCACTATCACCTATGGCCTGTTGGACAATGTAAACTTGACATACTGTAGAAATCTCAAACTCATTTTCTTTCTCCCAAAATCTCCCCCTCTTGAACATCTCTATTTCCTTTGAGATTGCCATCATCCATTCAGTCTCTAATCTTACATTGCATATGTTTTCCCTAACTACTTAATGTCCTTCAATCTAAATTTTGAATCAAAAGTCAAATTTAACTTTTATTACCTCAAAAACATGTTTCATTTCTGATCTGGTCTCCCTCCGTACACAGTCATCCTTTTATTTCACCTCAAGTATCATAGCAGCTTATCCCTACACCAATATTCTTCAAAGTGCTGCCAACTTTTTTATCTAAGTAGAGGTCCATTCCATTTAATTTACTAATAAACTCTATTGTCTCTAGTTAAAATATGATCCCCTCTGTTTCTCTTTGAAAGATTTTCATAAACCAATCTCTGCCTTTGAAATCTCACCACCTATTCTCCTCTCCTTGCACTCACTGGTGTAGCAAAACTGACCATAACATTTTGTATTCATGACTTGACATTAGCTGTCTCCCATAATCTGGAATCCCTTATTTTCCTCAAAACTTAGTTAAAGCACTATCTTCTATCCAAAATCTTTCATGATGTTTTCAATTTCTGATGCCTTTGCTTCTTAGGCTTCCTAGGCATGTATATACATACTATCTTTCCACGTCAAAAAAGTACATTTTGAGGGCAAAGGATTGTTTCATTTTTGTCTTTAATCCTCACTTCTTGGTAACTCCTGAGAAAATGTAGGCCCTTGATAAATACTTGGAGATTCGTTCATTCATTTAGATTCATTGAACATCTATTGACCACCCTCAATTTGCTTGGCTGGAAATCATTTCGTTTGAAGAGTACATCTTTTCACAATAAATTGTTTCACATGGTGCGTTGGAAAATGGATTGGACCAAAGCTTCATGCTTAGAGAGGTTAATTGCCTTAACTAAGGTCATATTGTTACTTCATGGCATTTAAAGCTACACACCTTGCCTCTTAGCATATTTTCATTTGTATCATTCTGGTAAAAAATAATTACAATTTAATTAGGTGAATGATATTTGCAAACTTATTTTATGTAACCATATGACCAATTTAAGTGATAATTCAGTTTCATCCCTCTCCTCCAATGTGCCTATTGACCTAATAGTATTCTTTGATTCTCAATTAAAATCTCAACATCTACCAGAATTTCCATCCTTCCTTAATTCTAATGTCTTGTCTCTGTTAATTATTTCCTATTTATCTTGTATGTTATATTTTTTGTATTTATTTGTTTGCATGATGTCTTCTACATTAGTATGTAAATTCCATAAGAATAGAGATGGTTTCTTTTTTCTTTTTTTTGCCTCTTTTAAAATACAATGTCCAGGATGAGGTAGGCACATAATAAATGTTTATTGTCTGATACATTATCAAATGCATTTCACCATACTTTTTTCTTATTCCTTAGAATTCTCTTTCCTTATCTTTAAAATGAGAAGACTGGGTATGAGAAACTTGATTTTTTATCTCAGTTCTAATGTTTTCAGACCATGTGTAAGCTATCTAATGTTCCTAAACTTCAATTAACTTAACTGTAGGAAAGATTGAAATGTCACACTATGTCTCTCTACACAAAACAATGAAAAGGAGTTGTGCAGAAAAGTTTTTATTGGTAAAAGCTGTATAAATATAAATTATTATTAGTTTGTTGTTGTGAATTATTATTTAGTCAGCCTGTCTTCACAAACTGTGCCCAACAACTGAAAAGATTTCCTTCTATGACTAACTATTAGTGAAGACTTAGGAAAGCATTGCAGTCTTGAGAAATGGAATCTAAATAGTTAGAATTAAGTAATGTCCAGATAGTTTTAGTCCTTGTAAAACAGGAAATGCTACAAATGAGATGCCATCAATATTATCAAAAGCATTCTGTCCTGTTAGAGAATTAATAAGTTTTAATTGCTGATGCACATGCTATTGGCATTGTAGAAGGAATAACTAAGTCAAATACAAAATGTATGACAAAAGCATATATGGGCATAAGCACTGCAATCTCCTGAACCAATCCCCCATAGAAAAAAGTATTCTACTTACAGAATTGCATACAAATGTATAGGAAAAGGCACTCTTGGACCGTATTGTATTTCCCTTAATTAAAGATGTATGTTGAGTTTCAATTGGTTAGTAAAAAGAAGTCTTAAGTGGACAGAAAGTGAGTGTACTCGAAGTGAAAACAATTTTGCTAATTTCCATCATGACAGGGAGGTACTAACTCGTAAGTTACACACACACACACACACACACACACACACACACACACACACACACACAAACACACACACACATACACACACACACACACACATATATTGTTTAGGTTTTTGCAAGGCAAATGGGGTTAAGAGGCTGGCCCAAGGCCACACAGCTAGGTAATTATTAAGTGTCTGAGACAGGATTTGAACCCAGGTACTCCTGACTCCAGGGCCAGTGCTTTATGCACTGCACCACCTAGCTGCCCCCGTAAGTTATATTTCTAAGTTTTGAAGTTGTACTTCATCCCCTGGTTTCCTTCAATTTTTGTCTAAAATCTCATCTTCTACAAGAAATAATTCACAGTTCCCTCAGTCTTAATACCTTCCCCTTAAGACCATCTCCAATTTCTCACATATTTATTTTATTTGTACATGTTTAAAATTATCCTCCATTAACCTGTGAACTCCTTGAGAACATCAGTTTTTTTTACTTATTTGTTTTTGTTTTATATTTCCTATCCTCAGTATTTAGCACATTGACTGAGTCATAGTAGGTACTTAATTGATAATTGACCAATTGACAGGGGAGTTTTGTTCCATTATATCCTACAAAAAGCATTCTGATCCATATTAGTATACTGGAACTAGCAGGAATCGACATGTGAAAATTATTTGTTAAATTTACAGTATGAGCATTTATGTCTCTGAAATTAGCAAATGATATAAATCAGGGATTGATCTTTTCTGTTGGATTATAGAATTAAATTGATGGAGAAATGTTAAGAAGAAAGATTAAATAAAAAAGTACATTAGACAAACATTTTTTCCTCTCTCAGAGAGCAACTTGCCAACATTTTAGAACTAATTTCCTTGTCCCTAAAGTACACAATGGTACTAAAAATACCATAATAATAATAATAGCTTTAAGTGATGTTTTATGAAAGCATTTTACATACATGACCTCAATTAATTTTCACATCTCTTTCAGAAAATAATTGATAGTATCAGTGTTATTTGAGAGATCAAGAAATTGAGACTTATAGATTAACTTTCTAATGATCACATAATATCAGTGGCATAATTTGAACCTATATTTCTTGTGATTACTAGTCCAGTGCTCTTCTAAACTGTGTCCTCCATTCCTCAAATATGGGAACATGGGATCTACATTTTAATTTGCAATGCCAGAGACACATCTCTCCTTCCATGTCTTCATTTTGACCTAGAAGTAGGTCCAGTGACTACGCACATTCACTTAAACACCTCCACTTATGAGAGTGTAGTATTCTTTTTTAGGTTTTTTTTCAAGGCAAATGGGGTTAAGTGGCTTGCCCAAGGCCACACAGCTAGGTAATTATTAAGTGTGTGAGACCAGATTTGAACCCAGGTACTCCTGACTCCAAGGCCAGTGCTCTATTCACTGCGCCACCTAGCCGCCCCTGAGAGTGTAGTATTCTTTAGGAATAGTAATGGGAATTAATAAGGAGTGGTAGTAGAAGAAGAAAAATAAGTAGAATAGATAGCTTTATATCTTGCAAAGTGCTTTTCAAATATTGACTTATTTGCTCCTCATAACAATCACGGTAGGTAGAAGTTATTATTATCCCCATTTTTTAGTAAAAAAAAAAAATGAGACTGAAAAATGAATTATCCAGGATCAAATCTTGAATTTCAGATTACATATCTGACGGGATAAAATTTGTTCTCAAGTGTTTCTGACTCCAGATACAAATGTCTATATACTATACTACTTAGGTGTCAATAAGGCTTCAATGTACCCATTTTACTTTTACATTACAAATTCTGACATTGATTAGCAAAGTTTTCTCTCTTCTCATTAGGTAGAAACTTATCTTCCTACAATTTGATTATTGCTCTAATTCTGCATGTGTTTTTGGTAACCAACAACATTAAGTCTCCCATGATACAACTCTACAGAGACGCTTGAACATATAACTGGAAACATAATTTGCAAAGGCAATTGAGCAAGCTAGTTTTATCACCAAAGAAAAGGAAAGTTGCATTATATTTCACATTAAACAATTATAGAGAAACCAGAAACCAGGAGGGGGAAGCATTATGTGAACTATTTGTGTGTTGATTAGTGGATGTTGGGGGTCCTTCCAACCCCTGGCAGAGCGAAGAATGAGTTAAAGAGTCATGTGACTGAAGGCTGACTAATAAAGGAAGAGACAGGACTCTGACAAGATGGAAAAGAATGTTTGATTTATTGAGCCATACACAAGGTTATATTTTGCAAAAATCACAAGGTCCCTCCTTTATCTAATTCCCTGAGCCCACTGAGTACTGCCCTTGTTCTCAGGCCGTGCTGTTTGTACTGGCATATCAAGTGTGTCATAACTGCAAAACCTCTTATCTTCCAGGGAACATTGTATGCTAGAAAGTAACTACTTAAGTTTTCTGGGATGGAGAACCAAATCACTGCTACAAAGAGGTTTATTCAACCAACATGGTCAAAGACCTACTCACTTGTGGTCTTCAACAATGAGATAAATAAAAAAAAAATTAGGAGAGAAATGAAAATGTGATAAGAATATAATCGTATACCTAGATAGAGAGAAGATATAGATAAGGGCATGGTTAAACATTTAGTATGTTTAATCTAATATCAATATAATAATATAATAATGATATTAATGAATGTGATAAATTAGTGATGATTAGTATCCTCCTTCCTAAATTAAACTTTATTTGCCAAGGTGCTGTCCTGGGCCTTTTTCTTTTTTCACTTCTCTCTCCACATCTTTGCTCTGGTGATCCTAGCAATTTTTAAAGTTTAATTAGCATCTGTATGCAGATAAATGTGATCAGATAGCAGATCAATATGACTAGCCTTGTTCTCTCACCTAAAATTCATACGAACATCATCAAATGTCTATTGAACATCTTCATTGAAATATATTATCACACTCCCTCCAGTAAAACCTGTTTGTTTTTCAAATAACCCTATTTATGTTAAGTAGAATATCATCTTTTGAGTCATTAAGTTCACAGTATCAAAACTATATTTAACTCTTTCCTCTACTTCATCTTTCATATACAATTGATTACCCAGTTTGATTGATTCTACCTCTTAATTCTGTCCTCTCCATTCATTCTCTATGCATTAATTGAGATTCTAATTTCCATTCTTCTGTTCCATTATGATTAACTTCTTTTTTCCAAGTTTGATTTTTTTCAAGTCAATGGGGTTAAGTGGCTTGCCCAAGGCCACACAGCTAGGTAATTATTAAATGTCTGAGGCTGGATTTGAACTCAGGTACTCCTGACTCCAGGGTCGGTGCTCTATCCACTGTGTCACCTACCTGCTCCCTTAACTTCAAATTGAATTCTTGGCTTCCCTTTTCTAATGTGTCAATCAATAATCTAATAAAATAATCATGTTAAAGGATGATCATAGCACTTATCTTTCAGAAATCTTGAGTGGTTCTCTATTTTGCCTTAAGAATAAAATATGATTTCCAAATGTTGCATTTAAGGCTATTCTCATTATGAATCTAGTTTTCCAAGGTTTAGTTTTTATAGTTTCTTAGTCTAGTTTTCCAGGATGAGATGCATGTTTCTATTTCTTTGGTCAAACCAAACTGATCTCCTTGATATTCCCCAAATAGGACCCTCCATCTCCATCTACAGAATTCATTACAAGCCTTCCCCCAATGCCAAAAATGTACTCTCTGCCTTACTGAGTTTCCTTCAAGGTTTGACACACATTGCATCTACCACTAGAATTCTTGCTTTGTCTATGGGTGTGTATGCATAGGGACAACTCTCTTAAAATTTTAAATTCCAGAAAAGGTACTTAACTGCATTTACAGAAAATGTTTTCTCACCTGTGTGCTTCCCATGTCCATGAAATACAGGCCTTATTATCAAACACAAAAATTGTATAATGGTAAAAACCTATTAAAATATGAAGAAATTGCTAAATTTTCAAGAGGATTGACAACTTTCAGTATAAAAGTTGTCATTGAGAAGCTCTTTCATTCCATTTGAAGACCCAGTACCTAGCATAGTATGTCTCACTTAATAGGAACTTAATACTTATTGAGTAATTCATTAAATGTAATAAAACTGAAACCTTATTTTTCTTGCTTTATAACCCTGATTCCTTAATAAAACAAAACAAACAAAAATAAAATGTGTTTTAAAAAATGATCTTCAAGCACAAGTTCTCTTATATCATTAAAACTCATTAAAATCTAACTATTTCAAATTTTGGGAAAATATTTTTTAGTTGAATTAAGCCCTTTATTTAATGTTACGGAAAATATTTAGTCAAACAGACCAAAACCCATATCATCATAAGACTCCTCGGATTCTTCTTTTTTTGCTTCTTCTTTCTTCTTCTCCTCAGCTGGGGCAGCTGCACTAGCAGGAGCAGCACCTCCAGCAGGGGCAGCACCACCAGCCTCTAGGGCAGGTCCACCAACTCCTACATTGCAGATGAGACTTCCAATACTGACATTAGACATAGCCTTTGCAAATAATCCAGGCCAGAATGGTTCTACATTCACACCTGCTGCTTTAATGAGGGTGTTAATTTTATCTTCCATGACCATAACTTCGTCCTGGTGAAGGATGAGGGTGGAGTAACTTCTTCCTTGTGAAGGATGAGGGTGGAGTAGATGCAGGAGAGTTTGGAGTTGGCCATTTCAGGGGATGGAGGAGACCTGTTTGTAGTGGTGCTAGCTGCCGGCTGAAGTGGAGTTACCTCAACATGGCCTTAGCTTCCGAAAAAGAACCGAGCACCTTACAGACAACGGAGGAGAGGCTGGGAAAATATTTAACATGAAATTTGATACATATGTACACACAACATAAAAAATACATTAGAGACACAATGTATAATGTAGTTCTGGATTTGGAGACATAGAGATTTGGTTCAATTCTATACTCTGACACTTAGTAGTTATATGTGGCATTGAACAAGTCATTTAATTTCTCTAAATCTCAGTTATCTATAAAATCAGCACACTGACCCCTGAGTAGTAAGGATCAAATGAAACACTATATTTTTTATTTGTAAAGATTTTATTTCTTTTGAGTTTTACAATTTTTGTCCCAATCTTACTTCCCTCCCCCCACCCCTACAGAAGGAAATTTGCCAGTCTTTCCATGCTTTCCATGGTATACATTGATCTAAACTGAATGTCGTGAGAGAGAAATAACATCCATAATGAAGAAACAAAGTATAAGAGATAGCAAGATCAGACAATAAGATATCAGTTGTTTTTCTAAATTAAAGGGAATAGTCCATGGTCTTTTTTCAAACTCCACAATTCTTTCTCTGGATACAGATGATATTCTCCATTGCAGACAGCTGCATATTGTTCCTGATTATTGTACTGATGGAATGAGTAAGTCCGTCAAGCCTGATCATCACCCCCATGTTGCTGTTAGGGTATATTAAGTTTTTCTGTGTGTGCCCATTTCACTCAGGATCATTTCATGCAAATCGCTCCAGGCTTCCCTGAATTCCCATCCCTCCTGGTTTCTAATAGAAAAATAGTGTTCCATGACATAAATATACCACAGTTTATTAAGCCATTCCCTATTTGAAGGACATTCACTTAATCAATTCTTTTGCCATCACAAACAGGGCTGCTATGAATATTTTTGTACACGTGATGTTTTCCACCCTTTTTCATCATCTCTTCAGGTTATAGACCCAGTAGTGGTATAGCTAGATCAAAGGGTATGCACATTTTTGTTGCCGTTTGGGCTTAGTTCCAAATTTCTCTCTAGAAAGATTGGATGAGTTTACATCTCCACTAAGAATATAATAGTTTCTCAGATTTCCCACAGCCCTTCCAACAATGATCATTGTCCTTTTTGGTCATATTGGTAGGTCTGAGAGGTATCAGTTGGTACCTCAGAGAAGTTTTAATTTGCATTACTCTAATAAATAATGATTTAGAGAAATTCTCATATGACTATGGATTGATTTGCCTTTCCATATCCTTTGACAATTTTTCAATTGGGGAACGGCTTTTTTTAAAAATTTGACTCATTTCTCTGTATGTTTTAGAAATGAGTCTTTTGTCAGAAATATTAACTGTAAAGATTGTTTCCCAGTTTACTACATTACTTTTGATCTTGGTTACAGTGGTTTTGTCATTGTAAAAGCCTTTAAATTTATTGTAATCAAAATCAATACTAGTTTGTTTTTAGTGGTGTTCTACATCTCTTTCTTAGTCATAAACTGCTTCCCTTTCCATAGATCTGATAGTTAAATTACTTCTTGATCTTCGAGTTTGCATATAATATTTTTTATGTCTAAATCCTGCATCCATTTTGATTTTATTTTGGTATAGGGTGTGAGGTGTTGATCTAATCTAAGTTTCTTCCATACTAACTAATTTTCTCAACAGTTTTTAATCAAAGAGAGTGTTTTTATCCCAATACCTGAACTCTCTGTGTCTATCAAACAGCAGTGTACTATAATGTTTTCCTGGTATTGCACCTAGTGTATTCCACTGGTCCACCACTATATTTCTTAGCCAGTTTTGATTGCTGATGCTTTATAATCTAATTTTTGATCAGTAGGGCTAAGCCGCCTTATTTTGCACTTTGTTTTCAATGAATCCCTGGAAATTCTTAACTTTTTATTTCTCCATATGAATTTACTTCCAACTTTTTCTAACTCATTAAAGTAATTGTTTGGAATTTTGATTGGCAGGGCACTAAACAGGTAGTTTAGTTTTGTTAGAACTGTCATTTTTATTGTAGTACCTTGATCTATCCATGAAAAGTTGATGTTTACCCAGTTATATAAATCTAATTTTATTTGTGTGAGAATTTTTGTAATTGTTCTAAAAAAAGTTTCTGAGTCTGCCTTGGCAAATAGACTCCCAGATATTTTATATTGTCTGAGGTTTCTTTGAATGGGATTTCTCTTTCTAGCTCTTTCTGCAGTATTTTGTTTGTCAAATATAGATACATTGAGGATTTATGAGGGTTTATTTTATATCAACTTTGTTAATACTACTAATTGTTTCCAGTAGCTTTTTGGATGATTTCTTCTCATTCTCTAGGTATACCATCATGCCATTTGGAAAGAATGAGAATTCTGTCCCTTCCTTCCCAATTCTAATTCCTTCAATTTCTTTATCTTCTCTTATTGCTGAAGCTAACATTTCCAATATGCTATTGAATAGTATTGGTGATAAGGGGAACCCTTGATTTACCCCTGATCTTATTGGGAATGCCTCTAGGCTCTCCCCAGTGAATATAATGCTTGTTGATGGTTTCAGATAGATTCTGCTTATTATTCTAAAGAACAGTCCATTTATTCCTGCACTCTAGGGTTTTTAGAAGGAATGGGTCCTGTATTTTGTCAAAAGCTTTTTCAGCATCTATTGATATGATCATATGATATCTAATATGTTTGTTGTTGATATAATTAATTATAAGAATATTTTTCCCAATATTGTTCCAACCCTTCATTTCTGGGACGAACCCTATTCGATCAAATGTATTGTCCTAGTGATAACTTGTAATCATTTTGATAAGATTTTATTTAAGATTTACTTCATCTTTGTTTATCGGGGAGATAGGTCTAAAATTTTCCTTTCTCTTTTTTATCTCTTCCTGGTTTAGGCAGCAGCACCATATTGGTTTTATAGAAAGAGTTAAGTGGAGTTCCATATTCACCTATTTTTCCAAAGAGTTTATACAGAATTGGAACCAGTTGTACCTTAAATGTTTGGTTGAATTCACTTGTGAATCCATCAGGCCCTGAAGAATTTTTCTTAGGGAGTTAAATGATGTCTTGTTTAAATTTTTTTTCTGAGATAGGCCTGATTAGGTATTTAATCTCCTCTTCATTTAACCTGGGCAATTTATATTTCTATATATTTTTCCATTTCACTTAGATTGTCAAATTTATTGGCATAGAGTTTGGTGAAATAATTCCAAATTATTAGTTCAATTTCCTCCTCATTGATGGTGAGTTCACCTTTTTATTTATGATATTAGCAATTTCTTTTTTTAATCAAATTGACTATAGTTTTTATCAATTTTATTGTTTTTTCATATAACCAACTCTTAGTTTTATTCATGAATTCAGCAGTGTTTTTACTTTCAATTTTATTATTTTTCCCTTAATTTTTAGAATTTCTAATTTGACATTTAATTGGTCTTTTAAAACTTTGTGCTTACTCTAAGTTTTTTAGTTAAATATTTAGTTCGCTGATTTCCTCTTTCTCTAATTTACCAATGTAAGAATTTAAAGATATACTATATTGTCTGATAGCTGCTTTGAGTGACTCCTAAAGGATTTGGTATGTTGTTTCATTATTGTCATTACCTAGGATGAAATACTTAATTCTTTCTATGATTGGATGTTTGATTCACTCATTCTTTAAAATGATGTCATTCAGTTTCAAATGAATTCTGCATCTGTATCTCCCTGGCCCAATATTGCATATAATTTTTATTGCAATGTGATCTGAGAAAGGTGTATTCACTATTTCTGCCTTTCTTCAATTTGTTATTAGATTTTTATGCCCTAGTACATGGTCAATTATTGTATAAGTGCCATGCACAGCAGAGAAAAAGGTATATTCCTTTCTATCCCCATTCAATTTCCACCATGAGTCCATCATATCTAGGGTTTCTAACAATCTATTTACTTCTTTAACTTCTTTCTTATCTATTTTACAATTTGATTTATCTAAATATAATAGTGGGAGGGGGAGGTCTCTCATGAGTAGAGTTTTGCTGTCTATGTCTTCCTGCAGTTCTTTCACCTTCTCCTCTAAGAATTTGGATGCTATGCCATTGGTTGCATACATATTCAGTATTGAAATCACTTTATTGTCTATGATACTTTTTAGGAGGAAATAGTTTCCTTCCTTATCTCTTTTGACACTATCTATTTTTGCAGCTGCTTTGTCTGAGATAAGGATTGCTACCTCTGCTTTTATCACTTCAGCTGAAGCAAAATACATTTTCCTCTAACCTTTTACTTTTACTCTCTCTCTCTCTCTCTCTCTCTCTCTCTATATATATATATATATATATATATACTCTGCTTCAAATGAGTTTCTTATAAGCAGCATATTGTAAAATTCTCATTTTAATCTACTCTGCTATTCGCGTATATTTTAAGGGAGAGTTCATTCCATTCACATTCAAATTTATAATTACTAACTCTGTATTGCCCTCCATGCTATCTTACCTCTGTTTGTATTTTTCACCTTTTTCCCTTTAACCATATTCCCCTTTATTGTTTTTCTGAATACCACTGCCTTCAGTGTGTTTGCCCTCCTATATTCACCATCCTCCAATTTCTTTCACCTTTTCCTTTTTTTCATTTTCCCTTTCCTTCCTTCTGTTAGTTCCCCTTTTACTCCTCCTCCCTGTCTCTGTCCCCACCTCCCCTTTCCCCCTTTTAATACTTGAATGGTAAGCTGTTGTTTAAGTTAACTGAGTGTGTGTGTGTGTGTGTGTGTGTGTGTGTGTATGTTAACTTTATGCCAAGTCTGATGAGAGGAAGATACAGGTGTTTCTTATCTCTTCCCTTCTTCAACCCTCTGTTATCATAGGTCTTTTTTACCTCTTAGTGTAATGAGATTTACTCCATTCAATCCTCTCCCTCCTCCTGTCTCATTCCTGTCCTCCTTTTTAAGGAGGAAGTGCTTTTAAATCATTCTATCTGAGTCAGAAAATTCTGAATATCCATCAATTCTGGCTAATTATATCCTCTCTGATAGATTTACAATTCTTGAGAGTTATTAGAGTCTTTCTCCCAAGTAGGGAAATAGCAGTTTCATCCCATTGGGTAGCAGTCTCATGGACAAGTCATGACTGTCCATCATTTATGGCTAAGTATATTCTCTCTGATAGAATTACAATTCTTAAGAGTCATGAAACTCTTTTTCCCATGCTGGGATATAGCCAGTTTCATCTTAATGGATAGCAGCATTTTTTTTTTCTTTACCCCCTTTTTTAATTTTTTTTTTTACCCTTTCATGTGTCTCTTAATCTCCAGTTTGATGTTGGAATATTCTATTTAGCTCTGTTTTTTTCATCAGGAATTGTTGGAAGACTACCATTTTGTTAAATGTCTATCTTTTCCCCTGAATCAGAAAGCTCAGCTTTGCTGGGTAGTATATTCTTTGGTGTATTCCAAGCTCCCTGGCTCTTTGGAATATCTCATTCCAGGCCCTTAGATCCCTTAATGTTGATGCAGCCAAGTCCTGCATAATCATTACTGTGGCTCCTTGGTATATAAAGTGTTTCTTTCTGTCTGTTTGCAGGATTTTCTGTGTTATTTGGAATTTGGCCACAAGATTCCTTGGTGTTTTCATTTTAGGATCTCTTTCCAGAGGGGAGCTATGTAGTCTTTCAATTACTATTTTTCCCTATGGTTCCATGACATAAGGGCAATTTTATATCACTTAATCCTGTAAATCTGGCCTAAGACACTTAACAATTACCTAGCTGTGTGGCCTTGGGCAAACCACATAACACCATTGCCTTGCAAAAAAAAAAAAAAAAAAGAAAGAATTACTTTCTTTTTGCTTTTCCCAATTGAGAATGTGAGAGAAATAGTCTCATTTTGTATTTGTCCAATTGTATATTCCAATGATGTGTTTTCTTGTTGCAAGGTGTTACTCTTCACTTGGGTTTCTTTTCCCAAATTTTCCAATTAGTTTTTAAACTCCTTCCTTATTTATTCAAGGAAATCTTTCTGTGCTGGAGACCAGATCATATTCTCCTCAGAGGTTCTAGGTCTCTCTGAGTTAGGGACTTTTCCTTCCAAGAATTTTTCTATGGACCCTCCTTACACTGGCCTTTCTTCATTTTACTAAGACCTTGAATTGGGGAGGGCCTGGTTCACTGAGGTTTGGCGTTGGGATCTCTAGAGGCTTTACTCACTGAGTGTACTCTCTCCTGTTTGCCAGTAAATGGTCCTAGAGGATTTGCTTGCTGAGTGTAATAGCTCCAGCTGGACAATAGGGAGTGATGGTTGCTTTCTCTGGAGTGTCTGTGACCTTGATTGAGGCCCTCTCTCTTTTGGCCTGGTGGGAGTGATTGAAGCTGTTAAATACTTTTGTCTTTGATCAATAATGGGCTGTACCCTGGGGTGAGGTGATCACTCTTCCTATTGTCAGCTGGAGTGGCTCTGCAGCTCAAACACCTGTGCCTGGGGCAGAAAGTCTGTCATTGTGTTTGTTCTGGGTAGAAGCTTCAGCTGAAATGGAGATGTGGACTCTGAGTTCCTCTTGACCTCTCTCTTTCCCTGCCAGCAAGTTCCTGAGGGTCAGCACCAACACCAATCCCTCTGTTCCCTAGTTGACCCAAGGCCCTGTGGTTGACTAGGTTTTGACCCTATTGCTGATCACCCTGGTCTGGTTCTCAGGACTTCAGGCTCCTGGGCTCCAAGCCCTCCTCTCATCAGGCTAAATCCTCAGCTGTTCCAGGCTCCCAGACCCTCCCCTGTCCTGTGCTCCTGGCAGATTCTACCCTCTGTTCCCGGACTCATTCATGACTGTAGAAGACAAATCCTGAGGTAGATGTTCTTTCTCCTGACTTTTCTTTCTGGATTTTGTTGATTGGATTTCTGTTAAGAGGTTTGTTTAATATCATATATGGGGGAATATCAGGGGATTTTAGAACTGTGTCTGTCTTCTCTCTGCCATCTTGGTCAGAAGTTCACAGGAAATAATATTGCTAAATACTTTGCAATACTTAAAAATGCTAGGTGATTGCCCTATAATATTAAGAACTAAACCTGTGAGTTTTTGAGCATTGATGAAACAGAGGTATCAAACATAGCCAATGTGTCACATACCATCTAAAACCTTTGGAAATATTTAACAAAAAAGTAAGGTACAATACAACAGAGATAATTTTATATTTTGAAACAATGTCAATACATAATGCAAAGGAATTCCTGCATATAGTTTAGTGACTGCAATTTCTGTTTAATTATGATACTACAGACTAAGAAATTTGAGTTCCACAGGTCACACAACCAGTTTATGTGAAAGGAAGGTTTTGAAGCTAGTTCTTCCTGATTTTTGAGGTCAAATTTTTACCTGTTATACTATACTGCTTCTCTATGAATATCATATATTATTCTTTCTAGATTAAAATTCATGATATATTACTATTATTCAATAGTAATAAACAAATAACAATCAAAATTCTTTACAATTCTGATTTCTATACTTTTAAAAAGAAGGAATATGATAATTCTTACTAGAAATGAATATAAGAAAATATTATTTTTAATAAATAAACCTTACTATGATTGCTGCAAAAATTATGACCTAGCAATATGATTCAAGAAAACTTTAGTGTCTTAAATACAAGCAAACAAGAAATTCCTCAATCACTATTCAAAACACACACACACACACACACACACACACACACACACACACATACACACTTAAAGACACACCAAGATTTTGTGTAAGGCAGGGGACTGTCTCAGTTTTTCCTTTTGATTGACTTGTTGCCCCTCAGATGAAACTGCCTCTTGTACAATTCACTAAGCCTGAGGTGACCTCAAATACATTCTGGTATGCACAATTTTGCTTTCAAGTTATCTTGTCAAGGAAGCTGACAATCTCAATAATATTACTTTATAGACTCCTTGGCAAAAATTTCTCCATCAAGAACCCAAACCACAAATGTTTCTTGTCCTTGGGTCAAGGAACATAAAATTTATTTGGTCTTATATTATTTGAAACTGGCCTACTTGTATAAACTCTGAGTTTGAAATTGAAACCAGAGGCAATGAAAAATAAAAAAGAAGACATCAGCAAAGACATTATATATATATGTATATATATACATACACATACATACATATGTACATATACAGAAAAATCCCATTTTTATTGATTCTATCTTTTGCCACATCATTTACTGATCCACTTCATCTGGTAGAATACAGATCTTTTGGGCTATCTAATGATGTTAAAATGCTATCACAGCAAAAATTTCCCTTATTGTCCTTGATTTTTTGCAGAAGAACTCAGAGGAATTGTACTACAAAAATATGACATTGACTCTCACAGGAAAAATGAGAATTATTTCCTTAGACACTTGTATTTTCGTTGTTTGTACCTTTGGTTATTCAATGACTGCTCATGTTGTCCATGTTGTATTCTGTATAGTCCAATTCTCTATTTAGCTATCTGCAATAAGTTTAATTAATGCAGATTTAGCACTGGGTTATTCATGTACCCTGCACAAAGCTGATTACAGCATTGTGATAGGAGACACAATTAGTGCTATAACATCAGTACCACATCTTCTACTTTATTCTTTCAAAAGTAAATTAAAATGGTGTTTAATTACAGTATTTTTGAGTATTCATTTTCCAGTTTAATAGGGTTTCCTGATAGAGAACAGCACTGATTATGTGTTCACGATGAATGTTTAATAGCAGAAAATGAACTTGGTTGTAACTGCATTCTGTTTTCTATCTATTCAAAAGAAAACCCATGCATATTTTTTCCCCGATGGTTGCTTTCCCCTCGTGGCACTTCTATTATTTATATAGGAATGCTAAAACATAAACCGAATAGTATGGTGATAGTGTCTCTTGTAATGCAGGTGAAAATAGCACTATTATTCTATGTGTAAAATTTGTGAATACAAAGATTTTAAAAATTGTTAAATATATGTCCACAATACATATGCAAATCACTATTATACTGAATAGAAATTCTTAACTCTAATATTTAACTTTATCCTGAATAAGCCACTCCCTTTGTCTAGTTCTTCTAAAGCTGAATAGTCAGATTTTGCTAGTGAATAAGCTTCATTTCAAGTCTCCATTGAAGACTGGATAATGTTTGAATCATAAGACATGAAGTGAAAATATTTGTGGAGTATAAATTTAGGTTTTAAAAAAGTACCACTCATCTGAACATTGAATATTACTGTGATATGTTGACTACAATCTTAATTGAAGGAAATGCTGTATTTTATTCAAAAGCTAGTGGGGAAAAAAAGATGGAATTTTCCCCTCCCACCTACGTTAACAAACCCTTTGAAATATATCCATGGACACAAATTCAAAACTCTTTCAGCAGAAACAAATCATGTTGTCATTATTCGTTTATGCATAGAAGATCAACCTGGGAGTCTGAAAGATCTGATTTTAAGTCTTGCCTCTGACAAATACTGACTGTGTGGTCATACATTTTCTAGTCATTCCATTTATTTCCCAGTTCCCTAAAAAAAAAGAAATAAAATAATTACATCTGTGTAGACACTTATATTTACAATGAATATGCAATAAACACATATATACGGATACATATGCATGCTTTCATACATAAATTTCTTAAAGAGATAGACACAGTACCTTGCATAAGATTCTCAATAAAATTTCTTAAGTAATTATTTTAACAATAAACTTACTCTGTAGAATGGGTTTCCATTTCCCTTAACTTAAAGGATTTAATAAGAAATACAGTATAGGGTGGCTAGGTGGTGCAGTGAATGGAGCACCAGCCCTGGAGTCAGGAGTACCTGATTTCAAATCCAGCCTCAGACATTTAATAATTACCTAGCTGTGTGGGCTTTGGCAAGCCATTTAACACCATTTGCCTTACAAAAACCTAAAAAAATTACAGTATAATATAGTTAAGTAATTTAGGTTTAATTTTTAACTATAGCTGTACTAACTCATAATTGTTTATTTAAAAAATTGCAGTCTAATAATTACCATTTGTTATTTAAACACATGGCTACAGAGAAATTAATCTAGTGTCTCAGAGTAAAGTGATCTGGCCCAGTCACACCAGTATTCAAAGAAAAGACTGAGAATTCAGTCTTGTTGCTTTCAAATCCAGTTCTCCAAATATAATAATAATAATAATAATAATGATAGTAATATGTTATTTTTATTACTAATAATCAAAATATTATACCATGCTGCATTCATTCTAAAATAGTTGGTCAATTTTTTGTTTGTTTTTCTTTTTTTAGTAAAGGTAATACATCAGTTCTATTTACTCAAAAAATAGAAAAGTTTTGGATGAAGGGAATGTCTCAGTGATGAGATAAAGCATTTTTATTTATTGAAGTATTTAAATATAGTATTCAATAAGCATTTAATAAAGGTCTACTGTTTGCCAGGAATGATATTAGTTTTTTTTTTACCATTTCCAGATAATTTTTTATGATAGTATCAAGAATTATACATGCTACAACAAAGCTGGACAGTCATGGGAAGTCCAAGAGTGGAAGCACCACTCTAAAACACCCACCCACTCACACCCACACCCACCCCCCCACACACACACACATATTGTGCAATCGTGCTGCCCACCTCCATAACCCTTGTGACTCATCCCTCTTTTAGAACACCCATGAATTTATTCTTTCTCCTCCTCCTATTCCTCTCTCTCTGCTTCACTTTGCACACAATGGATTATCAAGTCAATTTTGCTTTTTGAGATCATTCTTAAAACAGTGAGTGGTTAAATTATATGATTTTGAGAATTAGAGGGAAAGATTAAAAAAATTAAACCAATTACAATCTAGGTGGCCAGTGGTTTCAGTATATTTTTGTAAGATTTTGTCTGAGTCGGAAATTTAGGTGCAAAAAGGCATATTAAGAAAATAGATGAACAACATAAAGAAAACAAGTCACAGGATGAGATTAAACAATCAACTACAGATCAGCTTCTGGGAGGAAAAACAAACTGGGAGAGAACTGAAGTTAACAACTCACCCTGAAGAAAAAAAGACAACCTATAGGTTTATTGTAATAAAGCCCAGAGGGAAGACCCTTGCAGGTCAAGATGGGCTTTTGTTTGGTCTTTCTATCCCCAAGCTCATCAGGTGATAGCCACTTTATTAAAAAATAAATGCTGTTGAGTTGGAATGAAAAGCACATTCAAAAGAAGTATTCCTTTTTTTTCTGTAACTAAACCTTCATTGTATCCACCAATGTAGAAAGAGCTAACTTTGCCTTGAACAAGCTAATTTTCAAAGCTCTCCCAAGAAGAAAGAAGTCAAATGTTCCCTTATGCCTGTAGCCAAACCATAACCAGCATCTCCCAGACCCCTACTCCCTTTCCTTCTAAGTGACCTGCACTGAAAGATCCAATAGGGGAATGGAAGGCTATTTTTCAAACTCATCCTTTGGATAAGTAATACTGGTTTTCAGGGAAGAGGATGAAACCACCATGCTTGTGTTCTACAACAGGATGAGGGCACTTATGTGGAAATCCCAGAAAGCCATTTGTCTTGCCGTTTGGAGCTGCCTTGGGAAGCTCTGGTTCTACTGGAGGTATGCCAAAATAATACTGTAGGGGTGGTCCATATTTTCATGGGATCCTGCAAGAACTCAGGGTAGGACCTACTGAAGGATGATAATAAATGCACTGCATTGAGTTCTCTTTTGTTAAAATAAAGTACCATTCTTGCCATTAATTAACATAAAATATAAATTTTATAATATAAGTTCTGTCCAACATTTGACTTCTAGAACTGTCTTTTTAGCAGATGGGAAATGTCTTAAGAAGCTGTCCCTGAGAAAGGGGTCACTTGTATGCCCAAAGACACTGCAGTTGAAAAAGTCTTCGTTCTTTTAATAAGTTAAAGAAACAAGAATCCAGTGTTCTTCCTCAGAACAAATATCCATAAGTGGTCAGGCTAGAGACACAAGGCAAAGCATTTTCTGTCCCTCCCCCTCATTCCTAGGACAGAGGTCGCATGTCTATGAGACATGAGTATTCCATGGTGGGCCAGGAACTCCTTTTCTTTGTTTGAAAAATAAAGCCAGGCAAAATAAGAACTGTTTTCATTCCTTTTGCCTTATCAGCCTAGGCCAGGCTGAGGCCACACAGCCCACTTCCTGGTTGGCTTAGAACAATATGTCTTCATTCTCTATGAAAATCTGCATAATGCACTTCTGGTACTGCATGTCATTGAGAGTGGCTAGGGTGCTCTCCTCGGGGGGCCAAATACGATCCCAAGGTTTTCGGCATTCATGAAGTTTTCCTTCTCATTCATCATGACCTTCTTGAGATGAATCATTAGGTATCTGAGCGTCTCATAATGTGCAGGGGGCAGCAACATTAAGACTTCATGAACAGCCTCTAACCTCTCATCTGGATTGGAGATTTTGGCCACATCTATAAATTTGGCATAGGTGTCATATGTGATGACTGGAATTGGTAGGTCTCGAAAGTACAGTTTCAGAGCTCCAGTGATGATGTTGATGTCTGGATATATGTGGGCAGATATATTTGCCTTATCACCATCTCTGTCATAGGCTATCTTGACATCTTCAATGTGTTCAGTGAAACTCTGTAGAGGCCTTCTGACTTTAAACCTCTGCCCTCTCTCTCTTGGATGCACATGTCAACCACCATGGATCGCTGAGTGTTGTGGGCCTTCACCAGGGTGGTGAGATCACAGCAGTACACTTTTTTGATGTGCTTGAGGTCTGGCTGACAGTCATTGGGAACATGCTTGGAGCATTGCTTGTGGACATTCAAGCCATAGTCTGAACACTGGACTCCCTGGGCAATGAGTCCCCACATGAAATTGGCACAGTGTTCACACCAGTGTGGTCCTCAGAACATGTGGACCTTGAAGTTGTGGGTCTTTTCGTAGTTGCAGTGGTTGTCATTGTGCGTTAAGGCCGCTCTCCGGACCAGAGAGGAAATTTGCGAATAGGCAAAGAGATTGAGCGGGGACCCCAGCCAGACGCCCTTGGCCCCCACCTGGCCGGCCAAGGCCATGGCCAGCAGCTCCTGCCACAGCCTCCGGCTCAGCGGGGCTCTGCGGCCTCGGGCCACAGCTCCGGGGGCAGCCCTGAGCGCCCATCGCCCAGCCGGGAGCCCCGGAGGACCGGCACGTCGGGCCAGCCGCGCCTCATGGCCCGGCCCGGAGCCGCTGCGGGAGGGCGGCCCCTCGGAGAGGAGACACTCGGGGCTTGGGAGTCAGGAATGATATTAATTTTAATAAATGTCAACTCATTTGATCCTGGTAGCAAAATTCCTGTTCTCAAAAACATTATTAGACTTTTAGTTGCCTAAGGATTATAGTACAAAATAATAATAGCATTGCTAAAAGAAATATATATTTTAAATTTGATATTTTCCTATTGATAAAATATATGGTTTACTTTATGTACAAAGGTATACTGATAAACATACAAAATAGTGCATCCATTATATATGATTTAATTTCAATTCATACATTTTTAAAATGTTCAGATATTTTTATTTTCACTGAAGAATGTTTGGGAAAGAGTGAATTGTTTGAATAATATCTTAAAGAGGTAATATTTCTTAAACAATGGGGGGATGAGTTTACACTAATGAACAGAACTGCCCCCTGGTGGTTATTCTGAAAGGAATCATTCACTTTAGAATGGGACCTCTTGATAAAAATACTTCAAAGGCATGTGAATAGTAGTTAATCTCTTTTCCATTTAAACAGGATTTATTTAATTAAAATAAATTAAACTTTAATGAGGGAAAATTAATTAAAATTAAATTAATTGCATTCCATTTAACTAGGACTTAATTAAACACAGTTCACACCTCTTTACCAACTCCCATCAAGCCTTCAGAGGTTCAGCTAACATTGTCAGCATGCCAGAAGGAAAATCAAACTCCAAAATGCATATTTACTCTTTAAAATGAGGTACAATTGTAATAAGAAGGGAAACATCTATGGGGCAAACAGGCAAATAAATAGGGGTATATTTATTGTTCAAATGTCAAATGAATGTAGTGATTTCCATTTTCTAATTATCTACTAGGAATTTTCAAAAAGATATGTTTTGGAATTATTTGTAAAGACAAAAGGAAATTCAAAAAATTCTTCAGTGTGAGTTCTCAAATATAGGATAATGCATGTGAAATATAATTCTTATTCAGCAATTGTTTGAATACAGGTAATTTATTTAGGTTTTTCTTAGCTTTGTGTCTCTCATATCACAGTATCTGAAAATAAAAGAATAACCATATCTCAGAATCTGTTGTCCAGATTCAATTTTTAATTAGTGCAAAGGATATCTTGAACATGAGGACTATAGCATAAGGTACTGAGAGTTAATTTTGGTGAGCTCAGTTGGGTCACACGTTTTTAATGTTTGGTTATTTAGAAAGAATGTATACTATTATTCTTATTTTCGATCCTATGTTGTCCTGTTATATATAGTATCTTTATTATTTCTTCTAGAAATAAAATTGAGATTAAAAGTTATTCATTTTTGCATTCACATCTGAACAATGTTTTCACTGAGATAGGCTCTGGGTTGTTTAAACCACATATACACACACCCACACATAGATGCACACACACACATACACACACACACAGACAGACTATGGTATTATTAAATTTTGATTCAGTTTAACAAGTTTCCCAAGTGTTTCTTCTATGTCCTCATTATTCTCTTCTACATAAGCACTTAAAGGAAAAGAAGATTCAGAAAAGAAAGCAATAAATTTACTTGTTTAATTATAGTATGTTGTCTTTTCTCACATCTTATCAATTCATCTGTCAATCATTTTGAATACTTAACAATATTCTCTATGTTTATAGACATTTCAAATGCATTCATTTTGTGTTGAACAGAATTATTCAATTGCAAAGTTGCAATTCAATTGCATTTCAAAAGTTTTTAAACTCTATGTGTATGTGCATGCCTGAGTTTTTCTGTATGTGTAATGAAAGTTTTTCCTAGTGTGTTGAATTTCATAGACCATTTCTCCTAATGTTTTTATGCATAAAATAAAATATATAGGATTACAGAGAAAGCAACTGAAATGAAATCAAACTTTATATTTAAAAAAGGGAAAAAAAAAGCACTTTCACAGACCCAATGTGAAAAACCACAATGTGTAGCCCAGTGATAAGTATAATTAATGATTTAAAAAATAAGAAATTCTTAGAGCATGCACATGCCTTTTAACCTCAAGGATTTAATGATCTATTTGAGGAACTTAAAACTAATTGTGCATAAAATAATTAGATCACTTTTCAAAGTAGCTAATGACTAAATGTATAAGCACTGAAAATAAATGTAGTAGACATGTTTGTAAACTGCATTAGAACAGAAAAGATATAGGATGTCCAGGATTCGGAGACCAGATAAATACTGAGTTTCTAGAAAGGGAACAGAATTAATTCTAGGCAAGGAAGTAGAAGAAAGAATGGGAAGAGGTAAAGGTGACTATAAATAGTCCAACAATAAACCAATAGACAAAGGTTTAGACAGGAAATAATAAAGCAGTGTGAGAGAGAGAGAGATGCAGCAGCTACATTGATGAACAAGATATGAGAAGCATGGTATAGAAAAGCAGAACTGTAGTAACTGGAATGTTTGGTGGGAGAAGACAAAGTCAGGCCATGAGTCAAATCAATAAGTTAACAATCTTATGGGGATTGAGTCAAGATAGCAGAGAGAAGCCAGGAACATCCCAGAGTTCTCCTCAATTTCAATCATAAATAATGTTAATCAAACCTCTAAATAGATTTTAAAGCAACAAAACCAATGGAAAATGGTGAAATATTTTTCAAAACTAAGGTTATATTTGAAAGACTACAAGAAAGGTCTATCTCATTCAGGTGTAGAAGGAATATGGTCCAATGCAGGCTAGGCAGGGAAGATCAGCAGGAGACACTCAGTTCCAATGCTGATCACCAAACATAGTCTTTAAGTCCTGGCTCAGCAGGCCAGTGACACAGTATGGTAGCTGCAAGGCCTCTAGACCCAACACAGAAGGCAGATTACAAGTCCAAAAACACAGCTCAGTGAGTTTGACTAAGTAAGGCAACCACAGCTCAATTGGGAAGGATCTACCACCAGACATTCTATCACTCCAAAGATTAGTGACTTAGTCTCTAATCTCTAGGCCAAGAAGCTTGTAATAGCACTTTCCTGTGTTTCAGGAGCAGTGTTCATCTTTAAATACCACAATAAGGCTAAACATGAATAAGAAAAGGAAGAAACTCCTAATTAATAAAAAAAAAGATAGGGACCGATTGGTGACTCAGTGACAGAGCACCGGCCCTGGAGTCAGGGGTACCTGAGTTCAAATTTGGCTTCAGACACTTAATAATTATCTAGCTGTGTGACCTTGGGCAAGCCACTTAACCTCATTGCCTTGAAAAAACAACAAAAAAGATACTATGGAGATAAAGAATATCAAAAATCTCACAAAAGGATATTAAAAAATTTGTATATGTGACAATCAAGAGGGGAATATGGAGTGTTCTTAAGCAAAAAAATACTTTTGGAAGAGATCAGAAAGGGTTTAAAAAATCAAGTAGAAAAGCTGAGAAAAGAAATGAGAGATATGCCACAGAGATTTAACAGCTTAGATAAGAAAACACAAAATTTGAGTGTAGAAAACAACTCCTTGGGAGACTTCCATGCCTGAGTCAACATGGCGTGAAACTAGTATGCTCCTGGAGCTTTTCCCAACATTAAAGCCACAGATATCATGAAAAAAGACAAGATCCAAAGACGTTTTCTAAGACAGACATCATGAAAGATCTTCAGTGAAGGTCTGTCTCTCTGGGGGAAAGGAGAATTAAAACTCAGGCAAGATACAACAGGTAGAGCTAGAAAGAGAAATCCCATTCAAAGTATCTTCAGACAATATAAAATACCTGGGAGCCTATTTGCCAAGGCAGACTCAGAAACCTTTGGAAAACAATTATAAAACACTCCTCACACATATTAATTCAGATTTACATAAATGGGCAAATATCAACTTCTCGTGGATAGGTAGAATTAATATAATAAAAATGACAATTTTACCAAAACTAAACTACCTAATTAGTGCCCTACCAATCAAAATTACAAAAAAAAAAAATAATTTTAATGAGTTAGAAAAAGTTGTAAGTAAATTCATATGGAGAAAAAAAAAGTCAAGAATTTCCAGGGATTTAATGGGAAAAAAGTGCAAAAGAAGGGGGCTTAGCCATATCTAATCTAAAATTATATCATAAAGCATCAGTCATCAAAACTTTCTGGTATTGGCTAAGAAATAGAGTGGTGGACCAGTGGAATAGACAATTATAGTATTATAGTAATTATTATTATAGTAATTATAGTAATCTGCTGTTTGATAAACCCAAAGAGTCCAGCTATTGGGAAAAAAACTCTTTCTTTGATAAAAACTGCTGGGAAAATTGGAAGTTAATATGGAAGATACTTAGATTAAACCAACACCTCACACCCTATACCAAGATAAGAACCAAATGGATACTGGATTTAGATATAAAAAACAATACTATAAGCAAATTAGATGATCAAGGACTAGTCTACCTGTCAGATCTATGGAAAGGGGAGCAATTTATGACTAAGGAAGAGATGGAGAACATCACTGAAAATGAACTAGATCATTTTGATTACATTAAGTTAAAAAGCTTTTGCACAGATAAAACCATTGTAACCAAGATCAAAAGAAATGTAGTAAACTGGGAAATAATCTTTACAACTAACGTTTCTGATAAAGGACTCATTTCTAAAATATACAGAGAACTGAGTCGTATTCTAAAAAAAAAAGCCAATCCCCAACTGACAAATGGTCAAAAGATATGCAAAGGCAATTCACAGATGAGGATATCAAAGCAATCCCTATTAATGCCTCACATCTCTCAGACTTGACAATATGACCAGAAAGTATAATGATCATTGTTGGAAGAGTTGTGGGAAATCTGGGACACTATTACATTGTTGGTGGAGCTGTGAACTCATCCAACCTTTATGGAGTGAAATTAGAACTAAGACCAAAGGGCAACAAAAATGTGGATACCCTTTGATCCAGCAATACCACTACTGGGTCTATACCCTGAAGAGATGAGGAAAAAGGGTAAAAACATTACTTGTACAAACATATTTATAGCAGCCCTGTTTGTGGTGGCAAAGAATTGGAAATCAAGTAAATGTCCTTCATTTGGGGAATGGCTTAGCAAACTGTGGTATATGTATGTCATGGAACACTATTGTTCTATAAGAAACCAGGAGGGATTGGAATTCAGGGAAGCCTGGAGGGATTTGCATGAACAGATGCTGAGTGAGATGAGCAGAACAAGAAAAAAAAACAATGTACATTCTAACAGCAACATAAAAGCAAAGATCAACCTTGATGAACTTGCTCATTCCAACCGTGGAACAAGCAGGGACAATTTTGTGCCATCTGCAATGGAGAATACCATCTGTACCCAGATAAAGAACTGTGGAGTTTGAACAAATTTCAAGGACTATTTCCTTTAATATAGGAAAAAACTGATATCTTATTGTCTGATCTTGTTTCTCTCATACTTTATGTTTCTTAATTAAGGATATGATTTCTCTCTCATCACACTAAATTAGGATCAATGTACAACATGGAAATAATGTAAAGACTGACAAATTGCTTTCTGTGGGGGGACGGAAGTAAGATTAGGGGGGGAAAATTTAAAACACAAAATAAATAAAATCTTTAATAGAAATTTAAAAAAAAACTCAGGCTGGAAAGCAAAAAAAGCCAGTGGGAGACTTTAAGCCACAGTGCAGTCCAGGTCCTGACAGCTTGACAACAATTTAGTTCCAGGCAACAAGATAGCAAGCCAGTAGGGAGTGTCCCAACCCCAAGCAAAGTCTGAACCCTGGGAAAATGGGTAAAAAACAGGAGTAGTTTGGGAACAGACTGCAGCATAAGTACAACTTGGACATAAGGGATGATACAAACCTCCTTAAATGCATTTGGAATGCATAGGCAATATCTTGGCCAATGACAAGTCAGGGATCAGACCCCAAGCCCAACAAAAAACTTGTATCTATACTCCCTAAACCCTAGGATTAGACTTCAGACAAATAAGACAAGCCAAAAAGTTAAAAGAGCATTTATGATAGAAAGCTACTATGCAGATAGAGATAATAACAATTCCATCTTGGAAGAAGAAAACAGTGAAAAATAACCTACAGGGAGTCCATGAATGGGACTCAGCTCCAAAAGCTTATAGAAGAGTTTAAAGAAGAACTTAAAAACCAAAGAGAGGAAGAAGAAAAATGGAAAAAGAATGAGTCAAGTAAGAAAATTATGATAAATTGATCAAAGATATCAACTCCTTTAGAAGTAAAAATAACGAAATGGAAAAAGAATGCAACTCTTCAAAAATTAAATTGACCAACTGGAAAAGGAATCTAACTCATCAAAGAGGAAAATTAACTAACTGGAAAAGCTAACTGAAGAAAATAAACACTAGAATTTAGAATCGATCAAAGAGAAGTCAACAAATCTATCAGACTGAAAGATTCCATTAAACAAGGGTTGATCAAATGAAAGAAAAGGTAAAATACCTCTTAGGAAAAACAAATTATCTGGAAAATAGATCCAGAAGAGACAATTTACAAATCATTGTACTACTAGAAAGCCTAGATTAAAAAAAATAAGAACTTGCAAAATATCTTTCAGAAAATTATCAGGGAAAGCAGTCCAAATCTTCTGAGGCAAAGAGACAAAATGGTCAATGAAAGAATTCACTGAACTCCTTCAGAAAAAAAGACACCAAGATATAAACTCCAAGGCTATCATATCCAAATTCCAAATTCTGAAATAAAGGAGAAAATACTGCAAGCAGCAAAAATGAAGCAATTTAAATATAGAAGAAACACAATCAGACTTACATAGGATTTATTAACACTGAAGGACCTGAGGACCTGGAATACCATCTATCAGAGGGCAAAGTACCTTGGATTATGACCAAGAATTTATCATCCTAAAAAATTCAACATATAATGCTAGGGGAAAATATGGATGTTCAGTGAAATAGAGGATTTTCTCAATTTCGTGATGTAAAGACCAGAAAAGAATGGAGAATTCAATCTCAAAATACAATAATCAAGAAATGCATAAAAAGGTAAATGAAAATGGGAAAAAAATTTAGTCAAAAATATCAAATGATATACAACCCAATAAGTGAAGATATAATACTTGTAGGTCTTGAGAATTGCATTTCTTTTGGTATATTAAAGGGTTGAATAAAATTGAAGAGAATGGATTTAGAGGATATGGGTATGGTTGGTTCTTATCTTTCCATTGAGGAGAACCATGATGACATCACTGTATTAGAGACAAAAAGCCCAGATGGAAAGCTAGGGTGTTTATTCTAAACTCATGTGTCTCAGTTTCCTTTGATCTACTTTAATTTTGTCTTGTTAGTAAAGATTAGCAAAGATGAGGGCATGCTATGTTGGGCCATTCAGAGTCTCCCATACCTCACAATCAATTAAAAAATTCTTAAGAAAGCCTTTCAGGGTATCCCATTATTTAGAGTACTTAGAGGCTCTATAGTTAATTAAATCAGAAGTGACTTTAGGGAAGAGGGTGGTAACTTAGAAGGGTTGGACTTAATTCATACTTCAGTTAAAAAGGGCTTAAATACTATGATTGGGGATTTAAGGGGGGAGTGTGGGAGAATGCATGCTTGGAAGGTGGGGGTACAAATAGTTCATGAAATGACTTGACTTTTCAAAATGCTTTGGTACATGAGAATTGCTAGTCCTTGGAGGGTACTTGAAATGGGGATAAAGGATAAAATTATTATAATTCGATGTGATTCATGAGTCTTGAGAAGTGTATTTCTAATGAGATAGGGGGGAGGCAACTAAGAGTAATGCTGATAATTATGCAATCAAACAATCAATCAATCTGTGATTTTACACTGATTGATAGTTCTTTTAGTTTATCAAGCAATCAAGCAAAAAAATTAATCAACCTTTCATTGATGGAAGTTTGATAATGTTTGATTGAAAGAACTTCTACAGTGAAAAGGCACACAAATCTATTACAGTAGAGGGAAAGAAGGGAAGGTGGGAATCAATAGATTTGACCCAGAGAGAGAATAAGGTACATTTCCACCTGCATTTAAAAATCTATCCTAGTCTACAGGGAAGTGGGGTGGAGATGGGAAGGAAAAGGGAAAAGGGGGCTGATAAAATGGAAGGCAAAGGTATAAATGAAAATAAACTGAAAGTTAAAATATAAAAGAAAAGTTAAAGGGGAAAAGGGGGAAAAACTTTTGTGAGGAGGAAAAAAAGGAAAAGAAAGAGAAAAATATATATGTGGAAGGATAGTTTGTTGGGAAATACAGAATTAGTTATCTTAACTTGAAATGTGAATGGGATGAACACTCCCATAAAATGGAATGGATTAAAAACCAGAATCCTACTTTATGTTGTTAACAGGAAAAACATTTTTTTCAGGCAATAAGATATCTGTTTTTTTTTTTTCCTAAAGGGGCTAGTCTTTGAGCTTTGTTTGATTTCCATGGCTTTGTATCTGGATACAGATGGTATTCTCCATTGCAGACAGCTCAAAATTGTCCCCAATTGTCACACTGATGGAATGAGTAAGTCCATCAAGGTTGATCATCACCTCCATGTTGCTGTTAGGGTGTATCAGTGTTTTTCTGGTTCTGCTCATCTCACTCAGTATCAGTTCATGTAAATCCCTCCAGGCTTCCCTGAACCCCATCCCTCCATGTTTCTAATAGAACAATATTGTTCCATGACATACATACATATATATGTGTATATATACATATATGTATGTATATGTACCAAAATTTGCTAAGCCATTTCCCAAATGAAGGACGACATTTACTTGATTCAGGAAAAACATTTGAAGCAGAGAAATACATACAGGGTAAATGCAAAAGGCTGGAGCAAAATATATTATGCTTCAATTGAAGTAAAAAATCAGGGCTAGTTATCTGATTTCAGATAAAGCAAAAGCAAAAATTGGTCACATTAAAAGGAATAAGTAAGGAAACTACATAGGTAATGATGTTATGTCATTATTAAACATATGTGCGCATGGTGGAATAACATACAAAATCCTAGAGAAAAAGCTGAGTGAAGTGCAAGGAGACATAGATAACAAAATTTTCATAATGGAGACTTCAACCTCTTCAACCTCCTGAAAAAGCCTTTGATGAAGTAAATATATTCCTATTAAAAACACTAAAAAGTTTAGCAATAAATGGAGTTTTCCTTAAAATAATAAGTGGTATCAATCAGGGGGCAGCTAAGTAGGACAGTGTATAGAGTGCTGGACCTGGAGTCAGGAGGGCCTGAGTTTCAATCTGGTCTCAGACACTTAATTATCTACCTGTGTGACCTTCAGCAAGTCACTTAACCCCATTGTCTTGCAAAAGTTATAAGCAAAAAAAACACAAAAAGTATCCAATAAGAAATATCTATCTAAAATCATCAACAAATATTGTATGTAAGGGGAATAACCTCAAAGTATTACTAATAAAATAATGGGTGAAACAAAGATGTCCATTATCACCATGACTATTCAATATAGTGTTGGAAATGCTAGCTGTAGTAATAAGAGAAGAAAAAGAAATTGAAGGAATCAGCATTGGCAATGAGGAAACAAAGTTTTCATTCTTTGCAACTGACATGATGGTATACTTAGAGAACACCAGAAAATAATCTAAAAATCTCCTTCAAACAATTAACAAATTCAGCAAAGTAGCAGTATATAAAATAAATCCACATAAACCATCATAATTTCTATATATAAACAACAAAGCCCAAGAGCAAGTGATAGAAATTATTGATAACCTTAAATACATGAGAATCTTCCTTCCAAAAAAACCCCCCAGAAACTGAATATTCACAATTTTAAAGCACTTCTCACCCAAGTAAAGTCAGATCAAAATAACTGGGAAAACATTCAGTTGCTCATGGTTAGGTTGAGCTAATAATTTAATAAAAATGACAATTCTACAATTATTCATACAGTGCAATATCAATCAAACTACCAAATAACTACTTTCCTGAACCAAAAAATAGTAACAAAATTCATCTGGAGCAGCAAAAGGTCAAGAACAGCAACGGAATTGATGAAAAAAATGTAAGGGAAGATGGCCTAGCACTACCAGATCTAAAACTACTATAAAGCGGCAGACATCAAAACTGCCTAGCTCTGGTTAGGAAATAGAGTAATAGATCAGTGTTTCAAAAGAAAACATAGTAAATGAGTACAGCAATCTACTGTTTGAAAAACATGAAGACATCAACTTCTGGGATTAGAAATCACTATTTTACAAAAATTGTTGGGAAATATGGAAAATAAAGTGGCAAAAACTAGGCCTAGATCCACATCTCACAACCTATAGCAAAATAAGATCAAAATAGGTACAGGATTTAGATATAGAGTATAACAACATAGAGAAATTAATATACCAAGAAATACTCAAGCAATTCAATTGAAATGGAATAAATTTATGACCATCAAGGACTTAGAATTCATTATAAATCGCAAAATGAATGATTTTGATTATATTAAAATAAAAAAAAAAACTTTTCACTAGTGGATAGAGAACCAGCCCTGGAGTCAGGAGTACCTGAGTTCAAATCTGGCCTCAGACACTTAATTACCTAGCTGTGTGACCTTCAGCAAGTCACTTAACCCCATTGTCTTGCAAAAGCTAAAAACAACAAAACAAAACAAAACAAAATACCAATAAGAAGTATCTATCTAAAACCATCAACAAATATTGTATGTAAGGGGGATAAACTCAGAGGATTACCACACACCTAGCTGTGTGGCCTTGGGCAATTTGCTTAAACCCATTGCCTTGAAAAATTAAAAAAAAGTTTTACAATAATAAAATCACTTTTGCCAAAATTAAAAGAAAACAGAAAGCTGGGAGACAATCTTCACAGTTATGAGTTCTGATAAAGGTCTCATTTCTAAAATATATAGAGAATTATATCAAATTTAAAGGGTTCCAAGTCATTCCCCAATTGTTAAGTGGTCAAAGGATATGAATAGACAGTTTTCAAAAGAAGAAATTAAAACTACATATTATCATATGAAAAAATGCTCCAAATCATTACTGATTATTGAAATGCAAATTAAAACATCAATGAGGTATCAATTTACATTTAGCAGATTGACCAAGATGAGAAAAAAGGAAACTGATCACTGTTGGAGAGGTTGTCAGAGGATTGAGGTATTGATGCATTGCTGGTGGAGTTGTGAACAGATCCAACCTCTCTGTAGAGACATATGGAACTATGCCCAAAGAGACATTAAAATGTTCATTCCCTTTGACCAGGCAATTCCACTTCTAGGTCTATATCAAGAAGAAATCATAAAAAATGGGAGAAGTCCCTCATGTTCCAAAATATTCATAGCAGCTCTTTTTGTAGTGGCAAAGAATTGGAAATTGAGGGGGTGCCTATTAATTGGGGAATGGCTAAACAATTTTGGCACATGAATTTTATCTAATATTATTGGTCTCTAAGAAACCACAAATGTTTGGACTCTAGAGAAGTATGGGATGAGTTACAGGATCTGATGCTGAGAAAAGGGAGCAGAACCAAGAGAACAACATACATATTAACAACAACATTGTAAGATGATCCACCTTGATGGAAGTAGGTCTGCTCAACAGGTTAGAGAGCGAGGATAACTCTTTCAGACATTGTTTGGACAATGTTATCCCAATACAGGAGAAGAAAAACAAAAACAAAAACCAAGCAAAGAAAAGACAACCCTGCAGAATCTGATGAACACTTTATAAAAATTATCCCTTATGTATCTCTTTCCTTTAATCCTAATTCCTCATACTGAAAAATGAGTAATCTGTAAACATGCTCATCAAAAATATGTATGTGTAATGCTAACTTGACTTTTTGTTCCTTGGAGGAGCTGGAAAAGGAGAGTGGAAGGAATTTTTGTAACTTAAAAATATACATAAAAATATACAAAACAAAATAAATAAATAAATGAAATGAAAAGCAAAAAATTTCAAGTACCAGAAAGAAAGAAAGAAAGCCAAAAAGAAACAATTTAAATATCAAGGAGCCACAGTAAGGATCATGTAGGACCTTGCTGCATCAAAGTTAAGGGTTTTAAAGGGCCTGGAACCAGATATTTCCAAGACCAAGGGAGCTTGGAATGCAGCCAAGAATCCACTATCCTGCAAAGCTAAGGCTTCTCTTCCAGGAAGAAGATCAACATTTAACAAAATTGAAGAATTCCAGAAAATTCTGATGCAAAAACCACAGCTAAATAGAAAATTTGGACATCAAACGGAAGGTTCAAGAGACACATGAAAAGGTTAAAAAAGGGGAGGGGAGGTAAAAGCAAAAAAAACCTGCTATCCAATAAGTTGAAACTGGCTATATCCTTGCATGGGGGGAAAGATTCTCATCAATCTAGAGAATTGTAACTCTATCAGAGAGAATATACCTAACCTGAATTGATGGACATTCATGACCTATCCATGAGACTACTATCCAATGGGATGAAACTGTTTATAACACCACTTGGGAGAAAGACTCTAATAAATCTCAAGAATTTGAACTCTATTAGATAGAATGAACTTCGCTAGACATGATGGATACTCAGAATTTTCTATGATTCAGAATGATTTTAAAAACTACCTCCTTAAAAGGGGGGATAGGAAGGAGATGGGAGGAGGGAGGGGATTGAATGGGGTAAATCTCATTACACTAAGAGGTACAAAATACCTATGGTAATAGAGGGGAAGAAGGGAGGAGATGAGAAAGAAAAAGAAATGAATCCTTTATCAGAAACCCTTGCTGTGAAAATTGTTTTCCAGCTTTCTGTATTCCTTCTAATCATGTTTACATTGGTATTATAAGTTAAAATCTTTTAATTTTGATATGGTAAAAATTATCCATTTGGCAATTTCTTATATTCTCTATCTCTTCTTTCTCATAAACATGCCATAGCTCTGACAGACTATTCCTTTTTCCCCTAATTGGTTTATGATATCACTCTTTACGACTAATTTTTTTTCAATTTCAACCTTATCTTATTGTAGAGTATATGAGGTTGGTCCATAACTAATTTTTACTATTCAATACTACTAGGCAACTTTCCTGTGCAATTATTTTTCATTAATCTCTTGATATTCTTGATATTCTTTTTTTCCTCTCAATGAATTTTGTGACTATCTTTTTCAACTTTGAAAAATAATTTTTGGAAGTCTGATTGATATGGCACTGAATAAATAATTAAATAAATAATTAAATAATTGAAATTCTGTACAATTGTCATTTTATTACACTAGCTTGGCCTACCTATAAGTAATTGACATTATATAAATTGCTTAGATATGTCTTTATCTTTGTGAAAAATTTGTGTTCAAAGTTTCAGTATTTTTATCCTAAGATAGATTTCCAAGTATATCATGGTGTCTACAGATAATCAAAATAGAATTTCTCTTTCTATTTCTTTGGATTATTTTCAAGTACCAGAAGTACTGTTTTCTAAATATAACAATGATAACATCTGTAAAGAATGAAAGGTTTATTTCCCCAATGCCTATCCTAATTCATGAAATTTCTGTTTCTTCTCTTATTACTAAAACTATAATTTTAATTCATTATTGAATAGTAGTGGTAAAAATGGACATATTTGTTTCAACTGTGATCTTATCTGGCCTGCTTCTAGTTTATTCCATTTTATATGATGCTTGCTGCTGGTTTTAGATAGATACTGCTTATTAATTTTAGGAAAACACCATTTCTTTCTCATCTAAGTGTTTTTATTGGGAATGAGTATTGTATTTTTCCAAAGTCTCTTTAAGTTTATGTTGAATAAATAATATGATTTCTATCACTTGTGCTATGATATGGGTGTTTATGCTGATTGTATTTCTTTTTTTATTGGTATTTTATTTGATTTTTTCAAATTGGTTGTAAATGCTATGATTGTTTTTCAACATTCATCCATTTTCAAATTTGTAAGTTACACATTTTTCTATGCCCCCCTTCCCTCCACCCTCACCTTGGCAGCAAACAGTCTGGTAAAACTTGTACATGTAAATTTATGTTCAACACATCAACATGTTAGTCATTCTTGTGCAAAAGGAATTAGGACTAAGGAAAAATAAGAAACAACCATGAAATAGAAAGTCAAAACATAAGAGAAGTTTCAGAAAAGTGATCATAGTATGTATTTAGATTATATTTTGTTATGTTTTATTTTGTTTTCCTCTGGATGTCGATGGTATTGTCCATAATAAGTCCTTTGGAGTGGTCCTTGATTAATGAGCTGCTGAGAGGAGCTATATCCCTCATAGCTGATCAACTCATAATATTGCTGTTAATGTGTATAATATTTTCTTGCTTTTGCTCTTTGTTTAACATCAGTTCATGAAATTATTCCCAAGCTTCTCTACAGTCTGATCTCTCATGGTTTCTTACAAGGCAAGAGTACTACATAACATTCATATATCATAACTTATTCAGGCATTCGTCAATTTATGGACACCCCCTCAATGTCCAATTTTTTTGCCACTAAAAAAGAGTTGCTACAAATATATTTGAACATGTAGGACTTTACCTATTTTGTATGATTTCTTTGGCTATGGATGAAGCATTGATATTGGTTGGTCAAAAAGTATGGTAATTTTTATTTCTCTTTATATATAATTCCAGATTGTAATCAAGAATAATTATATCAGTTCACAACTGCACCAATAGTGCATTAATGCCAAAACTTCCCATATCCTCTCTGACACCAATCATTTTCCCTTTTATCTAAGCCCATCTAATAGGTGTGAGGTGGTACCCCATATCTATTTTAATTTCCATTTCTTTAATAAATAGTGATTTGGAGAATTTTCTGATATGACTATATGTAACTTTAATATCTTCATTTGAAAATAGCTTGTTCATATCCTTTAATCATTTATTCATTGGGGAATGTCTTGCAATTTTATAAATTTGATTCAGTTCTCTATATATTTTAGAAATAATATCTTTATCAGAAAAAACTATCTGTGAAAATTGTTTCCTTATTTTCTTGTTTCTTATTAATCTTGTCTGCATTGATTTTTTTAGTGAAAAACTTTTTAATTACTATAGTCAAAATCATCCATTTTGAAATTTATGATGTTCTCCATTTCTTATTCTCCCCTTTTCCATGGATCCAACAAATAGAGTGCTTTTTAATCTCTTAATTGGTCTATAATATTGCCCTTTATGTCTAAATTCTATACTCATTTTGACTTTATTTTGATATAAGGAGTGAGATGTGGGTTTATGCCTTGTTTTTTGCCATATTTTTTTCCAGGTTAGCTAGCTGTTTTTGTAGAATATTGAATTCTTATCCCAGAAACTAATGTCTTTGGTTTTTCCAAACAGTAGATTACCATAGTGATTTAGTGCCTTTTCTTTCGTATCTAGTATAATCCACTGGTCCATTACTCTTTTTCTTAACCAGTGGCAGACAATTTTGATGATTTCCATGCTATTGTATTCCTTTATTTCTGATACAGCTAGACCATATTTATTTGCATTTTTTCATCAATTCCCTTGATATTATTGGCATTTGTTGCTCCAGATGATTTTTGTTACTATTTTTTACAGCTCTGTAAAATAATTTTTGGGTCATTTAATTGGTAAGGCAATAAATAAGCAATTTAATTTGGATAGAATTGTCATTTTTATTGTATATTAGCTCATCCTAACCATAAGCAATTGACATTTTTCCACACTTTATATTTGTAAAAAGTAGTTTGCAATTGTGTTTATATAATTCTTGGTTTGTCTTGGGAAATTTTTTTCAACTGTACTAACACAAAAATAATTCTCAAGATTTACAATTATTATCTTCCCATGTAGGTATATAAACAGTTTGGTCTTATTGAATAATAATTCAATTTAAGCACTGATTTCTCTTTTTTTCTTATTCTTCCTCAATTTAAAGACTTATTTTCTTCAGTGAGCTTTGGTACCCACTTCTGCATTTGATCAATTCTGACCATAACCTCCTTCAATCTGCCCTCCCTTCAATCTGTTCCCTTCCCTTTGCATTCCCCTTGCCTTTGACTATCCCTTTTATTATCCCTCCTTCCCTATTTTTATCCCTTTCCCCTCTTAATTCCTTTAATGGTAAAATAAATTTCTAAGCACCCTGAGTATTTGTGTTATTTCTTTTTTGAGTCAAATACAATGAGAAAGATTCAAGCAATTCTCACTTCCCTCCCTCCTTTCCTTCTTTTCTAATAGTTCCTTTTTGTGACTTTATGTGATACTCTTTATATGATACTTTATATCATACTCTGCTTCTCCCTTTCCTCTCTTCCCAGTACAATCCTTTTCTTCTTACATTAAATAACTTTTTTTATCATTAAATCAAAATCAGCTTATGCCCACACCCTTTGTCAATGCATACTCCTTCTAATAGAAATACATTTCTCAAAAGTTACAAGAATAATCTTTACATTTAGGGATATAATTTTAAAGTTGAATTCTGTGGTTTAACATATTTTTCCTTTCATGTTTACCTTTTTTATGCATGTTTTGTATCTTTCATTTGAAGATTGATTTTTTGTTCCACTCAGCTTTTTCCAACATGAAAGTTTGAAAGCCCCCATTTAACTTAATGTCTAACTTTTTCCTGTAAGAATATTCTTAGTTTCATAGGGTACTTGAATCTTGCTTTAATCCAAGCTCCTTTGCCCTCCACAATTTTATATTCTAGTGCTTAAATTGAGGAGGAATAAGGTGAAAGAAGAGAGAAAACTACAAATAGAAAAATAGAATGTAGGAGAAAATGGGATGAAGGGTAATGCAGACTTATTAATCATAATAATGAATGTGAATGTAATTAACTTCTCTAAAAAGAAAGTGAATAGAGTAAAAATCAGAATCCTATAATATGTTTCTTACAAGAAACACAGCGGAAACAGAGAGATACACACATAGTAAAGATTAAAGACTGGAGAAGAATATATTACGCTTCAGCTGAAGTAAAAAAAAAATGGGGTAGAAATCCTTACCTCAGACAAAGCAAAAACAACTATAGATCTAATTAAAAGGGATAGGAACAGAAACTACATCTTCTAAAAAGGGCACATGGGCAATGACATAATATCATATTAAACATATATGAATCAAATGGTACAAAATCCATATTCCTCCTTAGTTAAAGGAAAATATAGTCAGCAAATGATATTAGTGGGGGACTTCAACCTAACTCAGAAAAAAAATTAATTTACCGACAATATAAACTATAAACAATTCAAGGAAGTGAATGGAATTTTTAGAAAATTTAGATTTGACAACATTCTGGAGAAAATTTAATATAGATAGAAAGGAATATAATGTTTTATTATTTTTAAAAAGACAGAAGAGGTTTTTCAGATTAAAAAGTGTCCAGGGTGACACTAGTTGTCAGTGGATAGGTGACACAGTGGATAGAGCACTGGCCCAGCATCAGGAGGTCCTGAGTTTAAATCCAGCCTCAGACACTTAATAATTATCTAGGTGTGTGACCTGAGGCAATTCACTTAAATCATTGCCTTGCAAAAAACAAAAAGAAAAAAAGAACAATTTCCCATATCTTAGATCGTAAAACTTTCACAATGAAATACAGAAGGATCAAAACATCAAAGACATCTTTTTCAGATCATGTGTTTAAAGGGTCATCCAAAACAGACTTAATATTACCTCTAAATTAAATAATCTAATTTTAAAAAATGAGAACAAAGAAGAAATGATAGAATCAATAATTTCTTCCAGGACAATAACTATAATGAGGCAATATAACTAAACTTGTAGGATGCAGCTGCAACAGGAATAAGGGAAAATTTTATACCTCTAAATGGTTGCATGAATAAAGTAGACAAAGAGGAGATCACTAAATGGGCTGTGCAACTAAAAGAACTAGGAAAAAAACCAATTAAAAAATTTCCAATTAAGTATAAAATTAGAAATTCTCAAAATCAAAGCAGAAATTTATAAAACTGAAAGTAAGAAAACTATTGAACTAATAAATAAAATGAAATGTTGATTTTCTAAAAAAAATAATGAAACAGATAAAACTTCAGTTAAATTGATTTAAAAAGTGCAAGAAGGAAACTAAATTGCCAGTATCAAAAATGAAAAGCATGCAATCACCACCAATGAAAAGGAAAAGCAAGTAATAATTTGGAACGGTTTTGCTTAACTCCATGCCAATAAATATAACAATCCAAGTGATATGGACAGAAATTTACAAAAATATAAATTGCCAATGAAATGACTCTAAACAAATTCTAGAGTGGCAGAACTTACAAAAGACAAAATAAAACAATTTTACAGTCCAAGATAATTTTGATAATAGGCAGGATAGATCTGGGTGAGAGAGAAGTTCAGTGCACTTTAGACTGGTCCCAGCAATCCAAAAACATGCAGTGGGGCAACTGAATCAGTGGCAGAGATGGCAGTTTCCAAACCTCTCTGTCCAGAGACATCAAAGACAACTTAAAATTCCTGCAGGAAAAGTCTATTGCACAGAGATGAAAATAAAGCACAGTACAGGGCAGGCCTCTGTAGCATAGTGAGGCCCTAGAAGGTCTGGAGCAGGCCTTGGGACTCATTAAGTCAGCAGGGGGGGATGCTGCTTCCAGAGCTCTTGACACACAAATTTTAAGAGGGTCAGGAGAGGACCCGGTCTCATTGCTATAATTGAGGCAGGATTCTGTGATCTAGGTTGATGAGTTGGGTCACAGTGTGAGGAAGAAGAGGAGCAGTATTACAAAAGAGCTTGTGTGCTAGGGAGCAGAGATCCTCCTCACCGTTACAATATGGAATGGAGTACTTGCAGTCAACCACAGACCAGAGCACAGTCAAACATAATAGTAAACAACACTCCTTAGATCAAACCACCATGGAAGAATTTTAAATTTGCAGTACCCTAGAAATTTCTTGAAAACGTCTACAAAAACCCTCAGAATCTTGGGATGGTGTACCCACCATCCTGGATGCAGAACCCTTCCTTAAAAAAAATTAAAACTAAGTCACAGGCTTGAAAAATGAGCAAGCAACAGGGAAAAAAATAACCATAAAATAATTGTAATAAGTAATACATAGAAAGTTACTATGATTTTAAGAAGAGCAAAGCAAAAACTTAGAAGACAACAAAGTCAAAGTTTCTAAAGTCAAAGCCTTCAAAAAAATATAATTGATTTCAGGTTATGGAACAACTTAGAGATGATTTTGAAAATCAAGTAAGATAAAAGTAAAAATTGGTAAGACAAATAACCGTTATGAAACAAGATATGAAAAACAAACCAGAAGCTTGTTAAAGGAATCAAAAATAACTGAAGAAAATAGTGAGTCAAATGATAATAGAGGTACAAAATGCCAATGAGTAAATTGGAAAAAAGAACCACAAATATTCACTGAATTAAAAAACAAACAAACAGCTCCTTAAAAAGTAAAATTGGTTAAAATGGAAATGGGGGTATCAAAAAAATGACTGAAGAAAATAACTACTAATAATTGTATTGAGCATAAAGAAAATAATGACTTTATGAGAAATTAAGAAAAAATAAAACAAAATCAAAAGAATGAAAAAGTAGAAGATTGTGCAATATCTAAATGGAAAAATAACTGTCCTGGCAAATAGTTTCAGAGAGATAATTTAAAAATTACTGGACCACCTGAGAGCCATATTCAAAAAATAAAAGCCTTGACATCATATTTCAAGAACTTATCAAGGGAAAAACTGCTCTGGTATTCTAGAATCAGAGAATAAAATCAAAAATTAAAAGAATTCACCAATTACATTCTGAAGGAGATTACAAAATGAAACTTCCTGGGAATATTATATCCAAATTACAGAGCTCCCATGTAAAAGAGAAAATATTGCAAACAGCCAGAAATAAACAATTAAATTATAATGGATCCACAGCCAAGATTACACAGGATATGGGGGCTTCTACATTAAAGTATGGTGAGTGAGAATATGATGTTTTAGAAGGCAAAACAGCCTCAATTACAATCAAGATTCAACCATTCAGCAAAGATGGACATTTTATGAAACAGGGGACTTCCAAACTTTCCTGATAAAAAGACCAATGCTGAATAGAAAATTCGATTTTCCAATATGAGATTCAAATGAAGTATAAAAAGGTAAGCAGGAAAGGGCTTTAATAATCTTGGATCATTTATATTCCTACATTGGAATATGATTGATAAATCATATGAACTTTGTCTTTTATTAGGACATTTAGAAAGAGAATATATAAACAGAGCACAGGAGAGAGTTGAATATGATGGGATTATAACTTTTAACAAATTAAGAGGTGATAGTAATGTATTAAGAGTAAGGGAAAGGGGATAGAATAGGGTAAATTATTTCACACAAAAGATGGAAAAAATGTTTTCACAGTAGAGTGTAAGAGAAGGGAAGTGAAAGAAAGTGAATGAACTTCACTCTCATGAGAACTGGTTTAAAGAGCAAAAACATATACACTGATTTATCCTACAGGAGAGTAGCAAGGGAAGGGAATGAGAGAAAGGAGTGATGGTGATGATGAAGGGGGGATAGATTTTAGAATAGCCTAGAAAGACTTGTATTAGATGATGCTGAGTGAAGTGAGCAGGGACAGTAGAACATTATATACATTAATAGCAACATTGTGTGATGATCAACTACGATCAGCTACTCTCAGCAGTTCAGCTATTAAGGACAACTCCAAGAATTGTACAGAAAAATACCATCCACATCTAGAGCAAAAACAAAGCTAAAGTACAGTGTCTGAACACATACTAAAGCATACTATTTTCACATTTTAAAGCTTGTTGGTTTTTTTCTATTTTTTCCTTTTATATCTGATTCTTTTTTCACAAAATGACTAAAATAGACATATGTTAGACATTATTTAAATGTGCAACCTATATCATATTACTCTCTGTCTAGGGAAGGGAGGGAGATATAAAAATGGGGATCTTAAAATCTTACAAAAAAAGATAAATGTTGCAATTTTTAATGTAATTGAAAAGATAGCATTCAAAAATAAAATTATTGTAATAAGTAAATAAGTATTTCTTAAGCTCCTAATACATTCTATGCATTTTATTAAATGCTAGACATTTAAAAGAGACAGAAAAAGTAAAACCAATGAGCAAACAAAAAACCACCTGTTCTCAAGCAGTTTATTGTCTATTTTGGGTGAATGCAGATGACATGCAACCACAATGTATAAAAAATATATCATAAGGATAAATTAGAGGTAAATTGAATTTTGAAACAAAGGATTGAGGGGAAGAGTGATACCTCTAAGAGGTATTTCCTACTAGTTTATTTTCTCTTTTGCTCTAACATAGGACATCAAAAGAATCTTAGAACTGAGAAAACTGGTGTCCTTAAATCTACAGAACCCTTTGGTTGGAAAAGCATCCCATAAGTAATGCTGAGTGATTATAGTCTTGCATTCAGATTTTAAATTGGAGTTGCAAGTACAAGTGCACATCAATCAGTGGCTCTGTTTCTTAACTTATCATTATAATTTTCCAGATCAAAACACACTTCCCTGGCTATCACTTATCCATCTCTTTTATTCCTCAACTACAAATATTATATTTGTGACCCCAGAAAAATGCTTGGAACAAGTAAACATTTATTTATTTTTTCATCTTTTCATTCATTTTCCTTAAGTCATATAATATCTGATCCTTCAGTGAGCAGACAATACAAATAAGTAATACATGCAGTCACAAATTGTTCTGAATTTTTAAAATCTTTGACTCCTGTGGGCTACATAAGGAAACTCTTATCAAATCTAAAACTCAAAGGGACAAGAAAGCCCCTTTCAGGGAGAAAAAAATTCAAATAATTACCCCTAGTCTGATGACTAACAATGTTGGGTTCAACCTCTCAGAAATAAACAAATGCTACAAATTCGGAATTGACTTATTGTCTTGACTATAGATTTAAAGGAATAAAGGAGTGCATGTTAACAATTCAAATTAAAATAGAAAGTGAATTATGGAACTATTACCTTTCTGTAAGAAGAAGAATAAAAGCTTCTGAACTTGAAAAGAGAGAAAGAAGTCCTTATAACTTAAGTTTCTGGACTTTAAGCTAAAAGAGAGATGTCAAAGTCTCCTGCTTTTCTTATAAATAATAGAGGTTGTAGCTCACTTATTTGAGGACCCAAGTGTAAACCAGAAGTTGAAAGCAGAGATTGGCTCCACCATATCCTGCCCAGAGGCAATGGTATACTGGAATTTGTTAGGTCACTGTTAAAATTTTGAGTGTGAGCTTTATGCCTCAGAAATTAGCAAATACTAAGAATTAAGGATTCACTTACTATTTTGATGATTGCCTGGTCTTAAGATTATTTATGGATAATAGGTTAACAATGAAGATTAAATTTAAAATGTATTATGGGAACCATTTTTTCTGTCTGCATGAGTATGTGTTTGATAACTCTGTATATATGTGTGTATGGGGGGGGTTAGGGACTGGTTATTAAGCATTTACCAGTATATTACTGTCTACTGGCACACAATTGCTTGAAAGAATAGCTACACTAAACTAGCAGGGTGCACTACCCTATACTCACACACTCAGTAGAGGCAATATACCTGGTAAAAAATAGTATACTGTGAGGGACTGGTGGGAAAAGTATCCAGTGGACCAACAATATATCACCAGAAGGCAGGAAATATACTGAGTGAAAGGCACAGAGATAATAGAATGTTACATTATTTTTATCTCCAGCCATATATAGGCAGCATGATTGCTTTCTCTGGACCAGAAATTTATTATTTGTTCTATATTATAAATCTATAGAACAATCTGTACTTCTATATGGAGCAGTAAGGAATACTGGGAATAGAGCACTGGACTAAGAATTAGGAAACTGACTTCAAATTTGACCTCAGACACATCAGCTTAATGGCCCTGGGCAAGTCATTTAACCAGGTTTGTCTTAGTTTTCTCATCTATAAAATAAACCAAGAGAAGGAAATAACAAATCTCTCCACTATCATTGACAAAAAAACCTCAAATGGGATCAGAAAGAGTCTGATACAACTTAAATGACTCAACAACTATAATTGACCTGATTAGATTTACACATATTTTTTCTCCAAGCAAACCATTTAAGCATTTTCAAATAAGGGTTTGCCAAATATGAATATAACTAGAATGAAAATTCACACAAATGAAGAAAAATCTTTAGATCGTGAGTCATTATTTTAGAATTCCTAAAATGTATATTGTGTGTTCTAGATTTAGATTCCAAGAATTTTGCTTCAAATCCCAATTGTTCATTTTATATTCCTATGATCTTGGGCAACACTTTACAGATTTCTATTTCCTTATCTATAAAATCAGAGAAATGGAAAAGGTAACATCCTAAAAGTCTCCTCCAGATATAACTACTACTACTACTACTACTACTACTACTACTATTGATATTCTTGCTATTATTGCTGCTGTCATTGCTGCTATCATTGTTGCTAATACTGTTGATTAAAAATAATAGATCACATGTATATGAAGCTCTAAGGATAGCAAGACACTTAATATGTGTCATCTTACTTGATCATTTGCAACAGTCTTATAAAGTTGGAAAAATCGTTATTTAATTTTTTCCCCATCTTATACATGAACAAACTGAGGCTTTCAGAGGTTAAGTGACATCCTTTATCTGAGGCGACTTTTGAAATAATGCTTTCTTCCTCCAAGTTCAACATGATCTGTTTCAATATCTACCTAATAACTGTCAACTCTTTGGTCTAATAATCTGGAATCTTAATCCCAATAAATTGTAGGTTTCATTAGAACAGAAACTATATAGTGCTATCTTTGTATGAGCCTAGCATAGTTACTATCTGAATAAGGGTCACTCACTGATGTGCTTTGAATAAGATTTCTCTGTGTGAATGACAGTATTATTGAAATGAGGAGACATGCTTAATCTCTTTCATCCATTTCAGTTCCTTTTTGTTGACAAAGACTTCTTCAGATCAGTGATTAGATGGTAACTCACTGTTGTCTTAAGGAAGAGAAAATGTAAAAGCTCATGCCTGTCTAAAGAGAATTTATTAAAGGACATTTTGTAAAATAACTAAGGCTTCAGCAAGGGTAGAAAAGTGTAAAAGAAGTGTTTTTCCTCCAAATATGCATCATCTTGGGATGGTGGTGCTTCATCTCTAAAAATAATTTTCAACTTTGTCTTTTGGGACAGTAAAATTCTCATTTCTGATTTGTGTTAGGGATATTTTCACTTTTCTGGAGTTCAGGATGGTAATTAATGGGAAAGAAATTATCTCAACTTTAGTTATAGATCTTTGAATTCTGCTTTGTCAAGGAAGTGAGTATTATAAAATTCTAATCTTTCTGATGTACTTGAAGTTAAGTCACAAAGAATATTTGGATAATCTTATCTTTGATCTCAAGTATTTTGGGTTCAAATGAACCTATGTAAACATATACTTGGGGAGTCAGGAGATATTTTTTCATTTGGTTTTAGGGAGAAAGAGAAGAGGAAGTAAAGGCAACTAAATAGGTTAATAGTCAATGACAATAGCTGATATTAATTACAATATTTGACATAGTAAAAGAACAATTATTTAAAATCAATATATATCTGTGTGTGTTCACATATATACACATTACATATACATGTAGACATGAGTATATCCACATATGTGAGTATAAATTGATCAATAGATAATAGAACAGATACTCATTTTAATTTTCTTGCGGATGGGAGGAAAAATTCATCACAGTTTTCAAGTAAAATGATTTGTAAAATAAGTTGTCTCCATTCAGCCTATAATATCAGTGTAGATTTAATTCAAGAATGTGCAAAGTATAGGAAAATTTTCATTGATTATAGAAATTATTATGATGATAGTAACAGTCAACAAGAATTTATTATGTGCTACAGTGCTTTTATGCTTCTTTGGCTTGAGGAGAATGAAAATAACTTATAGGGAATAGATGTCAAAGATAAGTAATGAGAGAGTAGGAAAGGATTAAGCTGCCTTCAGTGAGGTCAAGTCACCTGGTTTGGATTGAGAAGGGTACTGAAAGGATTGGAAGATGCTATTTTTGAGTCACATCTGTTGAGTGATATATGAGATGTGACAAATCAGGAATTACTCCAAGACTGAAGAAAGGAAGGTTTCATGCCAATTTCCAAAAAAAGATAAGAGAACAAAGTTTGTAAACTATAGAATTTAATTCTAATTCTAATAACATGGTATAGAGATTAAATATTAAAAATTAAGAGATGATTTATGAACATGAGCATGAACATGAACTGAAAGAAAAAGGAGTGATACCAGTTTCAACATGGCCTTATTAAATACAAGTCATGAACACAATAATTTATAAAATGTAAACAGTGTTTTAAAGGGGAAAATAACTCTGAAAGACTAAGAATTCTTATCAATAGAGTCACAAAAATGAATCTAAAAAGGAAGATGATAAAATATAATACCCTTCTCTTAGTCATAGACACAAAATGCAGAATAAGTCACATTCTGGGACATGGCAAGTATGTGGATTGGTTTTGTTTGTTTTTATTTATTTGTCTGTCATTAAGGAATGAGCTTTAATTTTTTTTCTTTTGTTGGGAGGGCATTTGGTGAGAAGAGGGCCGTTAACAATATTGTTACTCCCCCTAAAAAAATTCAATTAATTAAAATATTTTTAAAATTGCCCAATTTAAAATTGAAATGAAAACAAGCAAAGTAGCTTTGAAAGTAACATGAAAGTAACTTTAAAAATGTCTGTAATACAGATACAAAGGTTCACTTATTTACTTAATACTTTGCATATGGAAATATTCTCCTTTTGGTGATTACTAAAATTGGGGATGGGCTATGGAGGGGAATAGGCCATTCCAGACTTTTTTCAACATGGTCATGGAGCTGCTAAATGAGGAGAATTATGCAAATTTGAACAAAGTACTTGGTGATATATCACTTTCTATTCTTGTGCAAAAGATAGAATATGTGGGATAGAAATAATAAAGTTAGATATGTTGTTAACTGATTAAATGTCTAGAAGTCATTAATGGCTCAACTTGGAAGGATCAAATAAAATAGTCTGGGGATCAGGTCTTGGTCTAGTGTTATCTACCATTCTAAATTATCTAGAAAAAGGTATGTGCTTTACAAATGACACAAAAGTTATTTTGGATAGTCAATGTATTAAATGATAGGACACAAACATGTGCGCATGCACATACACACACACACAACGATTTGTAAATGGAGACTGCTAAAATGTACAAAAAGAGCCTTTTGAATCACAGATTGACTTAGAAAACCACATATTAACATTATCTGTCTTCTATTTTTTTTGTTAAACATTTCTCAATTACATTTCATTCTGAACCACACTCAGTTGGATTGGGACCACAATGGGGCTTTTGGGCTGCATAGTTAACCCATAAGACCAAGAAAATGGGCTAAAGAAGAACAGATGATTTTGAATAAAGAATAAAATAAATTGCCTAAGATTTTGATTTTTTAATCAGCTATGTAAGTGAAAGATGGAGAAAACTCTTATGACAGTTAGTCTAAAAAAAAATCTCTCATTAATGGACTTTTCTTCTCAATAATCTGTCATAATGACTAAGATAGCTAATGTGATCTTTGACTGCTTTGGTAAGAGTCCTGTTAGGGTCTCTTCTAATCAGATAATAGAATACCTTGAGAGATATGCTCAGATCAAGACATAGTTAATATGACAACGTATTATCAAAAAATACTATGTAATTATTTAGTCTAGTCTCTTTATTGAACAAATGAAAGAACCAAAACTAAAAGAACTGGGATTTCTAAGACTATATAGTGAAATAATAGAGGTATTAAGTATAAAGCCCAAGCTTGTTACCCTCTCATTCAGAGAGGATTTTTTGTCCTTTTCTATTCTTAACCCTATCTTTACTTTTTACCACATACCTTTTTCTTCATGTTCTTTGAATTGCTTAATGTCAGACTGAATAGTTATAGTGGGCATAATACCCAGTGATATGACTTATAATTCAGGAAGACCTGGATTCAAGACACACTTGTGTCACAAACTAACTGTCTTACTGTAAAATTCACAAATCACCCTGTAAACTAAGCAATTGTCTATGAATAAAAGTTGCAGAGAAGGTGAATACTTTTATTGGCAAAAGAGGTTTCCTCATCCAGGTATTCTCTATATGAGTGTAATCACAAGCCTATTCCTTATCAATATTTCATATGAACTACATTATATCAAAGGGAAGGTAAGTAGGAGTACCTAAAAGTTTATATGAGAATCAGTAGGAGGACCTGATCCCTAGTTTGGAGATAATTTATGAGAACATCATAGTCTACTTCTACTATTTGGTGAGAAATAGAGATTAAGCTTGTTCTGCTTGATCAAAAAGTCAAGAAACAAAAAGAATGTATAGAATTTGAAGAGGAGGAAATTTTGACTTGATATAAGCCTGATATTTGAAGATATCCTATATTGGAATAAAACCATTTGGGTTTTAATGCTCTCTACTTCCTCTGAGGTCAAAGATTAACTGACCATTTTGTCAACTATAGTGCTTAGGAGAGGCTCTTTCAGGTACAGGAATGGAGTAGATGATTCTACTGGTCCTGTAATTATCAATATTTTTGCCCATTTGTGACTGGCACACGCACATGAGTTTGGAATCATTGCTTATTCCACCAGGCTTAGTAGAAGACATTTAAGAACTATTGTACATATCTCCTTATTTTATTTTATTCCACTGCAAAGTAGATATCTATTCTCTCCATTGCTGCTGAAGCGTATTCATCCCTTTAACCTCCCCTCCCTCTTGCTCCTTCTGTCTTCCCAGTAACTCTGTTTTCACTATGTTTTAATTAATTGTCCTATCTTCATGAGTGCTCCTTATAAGAGCTTTAAGATCTCATTCAAACATATACATCCCTCTCTCAGAATCAGATAAATCAATTCAGCTACAAAATAAACAAGAAGAAAGTTAAGAAGATGAATGAAATCTTAGAAAACTTGGATATGATGGAACTCTGGAGAAAACTTACTGGGGACAGAAAACAATATAACTTTTTCCCTGTAGTTCATTGCACAAATATCAAAATTAATATTAGGCATAAAAAATCTTATAATCAAATGCAGAAAGGCAGAAATAAAAATGTATACTGATAATATCATGATGCAATAAAAAATAACATGTAAAAAAGGGTCATGCTATGAAACCAAAAATTAATTGTAAAGAAAAGTTCTTGGCCTTTGTTATCAAAGAAGACCAAAATGAATTCATTATTTTTGAGACAAATTACAGTGTGTCCAACTGTGGGCTGATCAGACAAATATGAGCTCTGAAATCTCTAACACAGCTTGAGTAAAAGTAGTCCATGTGAACATCTGGGGAGGGTACTTTAAACTTATAGATGTCATATTTCCTTTGACCTGCTTCAATTCTGCCTTCCTCATAGAGTGCAGCTCCTTCATAGATGAGGGCAAATCATGCTGGGAGGTCCTGTGCCAGTGTCTCCCATGCTATATAATCAATTCTGAAGTTCTTCAATGAGATTTCAGGATGTCTTAGTATCACTTTTTCTGATCCCATTGTGAGTGCTTGCCCTATGTGAGTTTTCTAAAACAGATTTTTTTTTTTTGCCGAGCATACCCCTGGAATTCTAAAATGTGTCTAGTCCATTGTTGTTGCATTCTCTATAGTAATGTTGGAATGCTATATAGCTCAAGAAAGGACCTCAGTGTTGGGTATCTTCCCCAGGTGATCTTCAGAATCTTCCTAAGACAATGTAAATAGAAGTGATTCAGTTTCTTGATATGGCACTGGAATACTGTCCAGGTTTTGCAGGTATATAGCAATGAGGTCAGCAAATTGGTTCTGTAGACCTTTAGTTTTGTGGTCAGTCTAATACATCTTCTCTCCCATACTTCCTTTTGTGGCCTCCCAAATACTGACCTTGTTCTGACAATGTATGTGTCAGTCTCATTTTCAATGTGCATCTCCTTGGAAAGCACACTGCCAAGGTAAGTGAACTTGTCCACAGTACTCAAAACTTCTCCATTTGCTGTAATCAATAGGTCTATATGTGGATGGTATGGTGCTGGCAGATGGAGCACCTGTGTACACAAGCAGCAGAGAATAGATCCAATAATTTGTTGCATCTCAACTTAAAAGACTGCATTGAGTGCATAGTCATCTGCAAACAGGATCATGCACCAACACTCCATCCTCTTTGGATCTGGCTTGCAGTCTCTTCAAGTTGATGAATTTGCCATCAGTGCAGTTAGTTGACCTTGTGACCATGATCATCCTCTTTGAAGGCATTTGATAACATGGTTGAAAATATCATGTTAAAATGTATGGGAGCAAGGACATATACTTGTTTCATTCCATTGGTGACTGAGAAATCTTGAGATGATCATCCACTCTCTAGAATCCAGGTATACACCCCATCATGAATTTAATGTATGGTACCAATAAACTTCTCTGGGAAACCATATTTTGACATAATTTTCCATAAACCCTCATGATTGAAGGTATCAAAAACCTTGTTCAGATTCATAAATGTTGTTTGCAGACCTCTCTTCTGTTTCTGGAGTTGTTGGGCAACAAACACCATATGGACTATTACTCTATCCTTTCTGAAGATACCCTGGCTGTCAGGATTGTGAACAACTTCCAGATGAAAGATAAGGATATTGAGGACTCTGTAAAGAATCTTACCAGCATTAACTAAAAGAGAAATACCCCTGTTATTAAGAGAGGACAATCTATTCCCTTTACCTCTATAGAGATGGACAGTGGAGGCATCCTTGAATTTTGGGGGGATAACCTTTTCATGCCTTATAATCTGGAAAATTTCAGTCAGATTTTGGATGAGTAATGGGCTCTCCACCTTGAAGATCTCAGCTGGAATATAATCAGCACCAGATGCTTTGCCACCTGAAAGGAGCCTAAGGACATTCAAAACCTCTTCTTTAGTTGGAAATTCAGCTTGTGACCGGTTGAGTTAAATTTGAAGTAAATGGTCAATAACTTCTGCATTAATTGATGATGATCTGTTAAGAACACTATGGAAGTGTTCAGCCAATTGCTCTAGTATCATGTCCCTATATTAATCAATGTGGATCCATCCAACTGAGAAGATGAGCTGTACCATACATCTTTGGCCCATAAATAGCCTTCAGGGCATCAATCAAGCATTTTGGTTTGTTACTGTCTGCATAAAATTGAATTTCATTTGCCAACTTACTGTCAAGAATCTTGTATCTTTCTGAGCTTCTCTTAGACTTTACCTTTTGATGGGATTAAATGCTACCTCCTTAGAAATCTATGAATTATCCTGTTGGTAAATCATGTGGAGTTTTCACTTTTTATTTAGTAGTTTCTGTAGTTCTCCATCATTTTCATCAAACCAATATTGGTCTTTGTGAGTATTCTGACCCTGATGAGCAAATGCAGTATTGTACACTGGATGTCTGAAAGCTGCACATTCCTTTTCTTCTCGAATGTTGCCAGTTGTGTGTAGGCTCACTTTCCCCTCCAAGTTAGCAAAAAACTGTTTGTTCTTGCTCAGAGATACTCTAATCTCTTGACATTAAGTCTTCTAGTATTCATTTTTCCTTGAGGCCATCACTTTGGTTCAATATGAATATTTAGATTAGAAAGGTTGAATCTGTGATCAGTCCAGAACCCTACAGCACACTTTGTCTTTGTTACTCTCCTGTCTGTCTCTTCTACTTACAGTCACATAGTCTATTAGATGCCAGTGTTTGCTACCAGGGAGCATCCAGGAAGCTTTATTGCATTTAGGTAATTGGAAGACAGTGTTTGTGATGCATAAGATGCACAAGTCTTCTTTAGAAGGTGACCACTGCTGTTGCTGTTTTCAACTCCATTTCTCCCAATGACTCCCTGCCATGTCTGGTAATCTGAGACTACTCTAGCATCAAAGTCACTCAGAATAATTAGCTTGTCCTCTTTTGATACACTTATGATGGATATTCCAGGTCTTCATAAAATTTTTCTTTAACTGCATCAGTGTTCGTTATGATAGGAGCAGAGACCTTGATGATGGTGGTATGGCATTTTCTGGAAGTAGCAAGCTCATTATCTTGAGCTTGTCATTCACTCCTTTTTGTAGGCATTCAAAAATGTTGACTAGATAAGTTTTGATTGCAAAACCTTCCCTTTCACTGTGATCACTCCAGAAAAACATGTATCCCACTCCCATGTCAGTAAGATGACCTTCATTTGCAAGTCTTATTTCATTCAGGGTTGGTATTTGGATAACATACCTGATGAGTTCTCTCACCGCAAGAGCTGTTTATCTTTTAGGTCTATTGGTTCTTGTATCGTCTATGAGCGTGCAAACATTCCATGTACCAATGGTGAGAGCATCTTCTTTGAAGAAGTTTTTAATAGATTTTTTGTGTCTCAACTGCACTGTGGGATTCCCTGCCTGACATGGTAATCAGGCCAGGGTTGGGTAAGTAGACAATTTTGAGCACTGTTTCTAGACCTTTGGTCATATCAGGAGGTGAACAGTGTGATTCTTAAAAGGGCTGCTCAGTCACCCAGGGCACTGCCAAATCCCATTGTTACTTTCAGTGGAGAAGCTACTCTATTACTCTGGCCCAACTGTGTGCAGGGTTGTGACTATAACTCCTGTACCTGTTACTTCATTACTTGCTTGTCACCACAGGACTTTCAGAGATGGTTATGAGTGATGTATTTTGTGGCATTGTTAAATTGGATTTAAATGAGTTAGAGCCGCACAAGATCAACTGCCTCACTCTGTCTTCCAAAGTCATCATGATACAGCATAATAAGATAGACTCAAGCCAATGGTGATGGTTGTAGATGCAATGGATGACCTTGGCATCTTTTATGTCTAACCAAGCTCTAAATGTTCCAGAGCACATGCTTCAGCTGGGTTCATAATCATTTGAACGAATTGTTCTTCTTGGTCTATTCCACCAGTGGAGGACTTCACATACTTTAAATAATAAATGAATCAAACAAAACATCTTAAAAATAATGAATATTTATCCAAGAAAATGATAAAAATGAGATCATGCCAAAATTCATAGGATGAAGCCAGGGAAGATTTGAGGGGAAATTTTCTATCTCTAAGTGCTTCTAGAGAAAGAGGAGATCAAAGACTTGGGTACACAACTAAAAATAGTAGAAAAAGCACAAACTAAATATCTCCAATTAAATGCCAAATTAGGAATTCTGAAAATCAATGGAGAGATTAAAAAATTGAAAGCAAGCAAGCCATTGATTAATAAATAAAAGTAGGAGTTGGTTTTATGGAAAAAACCAATAAAATAAATAAACCTTTCTTTGATTTGATAAAAAAGAAGATAAACAAATTATCAGTATCAAAAATGCAAACCACTAATGAGGAGATAGCTAAAGAGATATTACAGAGTTACTTTGCTGAATATGCCAATAAATTCTATACCCTGAATGAAACAGATGAATATTTACAAAAATATACAGAATAATGGAAGAGGAAATAAAGTATTTAAATAATTCCATTTTAGAAAACAAAATTGAAGAAATTATCAATAAATTTTCTGAAGAAAAAAGTTTCCAGGGCCAGATGGATATACAAGTGAATTCTACCCAACAGTTATAGAACAATTAATTCCTATTCTACCTAAACTATTTAAAAAAGGTAGGAGTAGGGCAGCTAGGTGGTGCAGTGGATAGAGCACTGACCCTGGAGTCAGGAGTACCTGGGTTCAAATCCGGCCTTAGACACTTAATAATTGCCTAGCTGTGTGGCTTTGGGCAAGCCACTTAACCCCATTTGCCTTGCAAAGACCTAAAAACAAAACAAAAAAAAATAAAAAAGGTAGGAGAAGGAGTTCTGCCAAATTCCTTTTATAACACCCACATGGTACTGATATCTAAACCAGGAAGAACCAAAATAGAAAAAAAAAAACTATAGTTCAATCTCTCTAATGAATATTGATGCAAAAATCTTGACTAAAATTTTAGCAAGGAGATTACAGCAATTTATTACTAAGATAATACAACTTGTTCAAATAGGATGTATACCAGGGAGGTAGGGCTGGTTCAATATTAGGAAAACACTCTACATAACTGAGAATATCAATAAAAAGCCAACAGAAATCATATGATGATTTCAATATATGTTGAATAAAATGCTTTGATAAAATGCAACACCCATTCTCTTTAAAACATTAGAAAATATAGGAATAAATGGAGTTTTCCTTAAAATAATAAATAGTATCTATCTAAAATCATCAACAAATGTTATATACAATGGGGAAAAACTAGGAGCATTTACAAAAAGATCAGGGGTGAAACAAAATTGCCTATTATCACCGTTACTCTTCAACAGAGTATTAGAAATGGTAGATTTAGCAATGAGAAGAAAAAGAAATTGAAGGAATCAGAATTGACAATGATGAAGTAAAACTTCTCTGCAGATGATATGATGGTATACTTAGAGAATCAGGAAACCATCTAAAATTACTTGAAACAATTAACAATTTCAGTAAAATAGCGGAATATAAAAGAAACCCACATAAATTATCAGCATTCCCCAAGAACAAGAGAAAGAGTAATTCCATTTAAATTAACTGCAGATAGCATTAAATACTTGGGAATCTGTCTCCTAAGGCAAACACAAAAACATTATGAACAGAATTACAAAACACTTCTCACACAAATGAAGTTGGATTTAAACATTTGGAAAAAAGGTCAATTTCTCATGGTTAGGTCAATTTAATATACTCAAAATAATAATTCAACCCAAATTAGATTACTTATTCAGTGCCATAGAAATCAAATTACCAAATAATTATTTTACTGAGCTAGAAAAAGTAGTAACAAAATTCATCTGGAGCAATAAAATGTCAATAATATTAAAGGAAATGATAAAAAAAAGTAAAGAAACATGATCTAACTCTGCCAGATGTAAATTTATATTATAAAGTGTTAGTCATCAAAATTCTCTGGTACTGGTTAAGAAATAGAGTAATGGTTCAGTGGATTAAAATAAATTCAAAAGAATCAGTAGTAAATGATTATAGAAATCTGCTATTTGACAAACTGAAAGACACTAGCTTCTGGGATAAGAAGTAACTATTTGGCAAAAATTGTTGGGAAAAGTTGGAGACTACTGTGGCAAAACTAGGCATAGACCCATATCTCACACCCTATATCAAAAAATGGTAAAAATGGGTACAGGACTTAGACATAAAATGTGACACCACAGGTAAAATAATAAACCAAGAAATACCCTATATGATAAATCTATGGAAAGGGGAGAAATTTATGACCAAGCATGAAATAGAGTATGGTATACATTGCAAAATGAATGATTTTTGACTATATTCGATCAAAATTTTGCACTAATGTAACCAATGCTGTCTAAATAAGAAGAAAAACAGAAAAGTGGGAAAATTTTCACAGTTAAAGGTTGCATTTCTAAGATATACATTTCCATCGAATTTATAATGTTACAAGTCATTCCCCAATTGATAAATGGTCAAAGGATATGAACAAAGAGTTTTCAAATGAAAAAATTAAAACTACACATAATCATATGAAAACTTACTCTAATCATTATTGATTAGAGAAATGCAAATTAAAAAAACTATGAGGTATCACCTCACACCTATCAGATTAGCTAAGATGAGAAAAAGGAGAAATGATCAATGTTTGATAGGTTGTGAGAGTATTGGGACATTAATGTATTGCTGCTGGAGTTGTGAACTGATCCAACCATTCTGGAGATCTGTGGAACTATGTCCAAAGAGCAATATAACTAATCATATCCTTTCACCAAGAAATTCTAATACTAGGCAGAAGAAATCATAAAATATGGGAAAACTCACATTTTCCAAAATATTAATAGCATCTCTTTATAGAGGTAAAGAATTGGAAATTGAGGGGATGTCCATCAATTGGAGGGGAATATTTGAACAAGTTATTGGACATAAATGCTATTGTTCCAAAAGAACAAACACATAAATGGTCGACCTCTATAAAAGTATGGAATGAAAAAATAAAATCTGATGCTAAGTGAAAGAAACAGAACCAAGAGAACATTGTACACATTAACAACATTGTGAATTGATCAACTTTGAGGGATATAGCTCCTCTCAGTAGGTCAGAGAGCTAGGACAACCATAGAAGATCAATTATGGACAATGCTCTCCCCATCCACAGGAAGAAAAACAAAACAAAATTAAATAAAAAGAAAATCCTTCAGAATCTGACAAACACTGTATTCAATTAAAAAATTATATTTTGTATTTCTTTCCCTTATTCCTAATTCCTCATACCAGAAATGAATACTCTGTAGACATTTTTAGCACAGATGTGTATGTGCAGTATTCACCTGACTATGCCACTGAGTGGATGGGGGGAAAATATCAATTAAAACACATAGATATGTACATATCTATATAAACACATACATCACTTTCTGTCCTGTACCACCTTTTGGCTCACCTTTGCCTTATAACTACAATACTATGTTTCCTAGTTCCCACTTATTTATACCTATTGAAATTAAAATCATCTTTTAAAATTCAAGTAACTTTTTTTCCATGATATTTGACCAACCTAACTGTGTAGTTAGGCACTCTAAACTGCTTTCCCTTCCTCTCCAGGAAACACTATCAAAAAAATTTTTTTTAATTTATTTATTTTGAATTTTGCAGTTTTTCCACAATCTTGATTTTCTTCTCCCACAATTCCACAGAGGGTAGTCTGTTGGTCTTTACATTGGTTACATGGTATATATTGGTCTAAATAGAATGTGATGAGAGAAATCATATCCTTAAGGAAGAAAAATAGAGTATAAGAGATAGCAACATTATATAATAAGATAACATTTTAAAATTAAAGCCTTTGGTCTTTGTTCAAGCTTCACAATTCTTTCTCTGAAAACACATGGTATTCTCTATCAAAAATACACCAAAATTGTCCCTGATTGTTGCACTGATGGAATGAGCCAGTCCATTAAGGTTGATCATCACCCCCACGTTGCTGTTAGGGTATACAGTGTTCTGGTTCTGTTCATCTCATTCAGCATCAGTTCATGCAAATCCCTTTCAGGCTTCCCTGAATTCCCATCCCTATTGGTTTCTAATAGAACAATAGTATTCTATCACATACATATACCACAATTTATTAAGCCATTCTCCAATTTCCAATTCTTTGCCACCATAAACAGGGCTGCTATGAATATTTTTGCATAAAAGATATTTTTACGCTTTTTCATCATCTCTTCAGGATATAGAGCCAGCAGTGGTATGCACATTTTTGTTGTCCTTTTGGTATAATTCCAAATTGCTTTCCAGAAAGGCTGGATGAGTCCACAACTCCACCAACAATGAATTAGTGTACCAGATTCCCCACATCCCTTTGAACATTGACCACTGTCCTTTCTGGTCATATTGGCCAGTCTGAGAGGTGTGGTGGTACCTCAGAGATGCTTTAATTTGCATTTCTCTAGTAAGTAGTGATTTAGAGCAGTTTTTCATATGACTATGGATTGCTTTGATTTCCTCATCTGTAAATTGCCTTTGCATATAACTTGACCATTTATTAATTGGGGAATGGTTTATTTTTTAAAAAAAAATTACTCAGTTCCCTGTATATTTTAGAAATGAGTCCTTTCTCAGAAACCCTAGTCATAAAAATTGTTTCTCAATTTACTACATTTCTTTTGATCTTGGTTACAGTGGTTTTGGCTGTGCAAAAGCTTTTTAATTTAATGTAATCAAAATTACGTAGTTCATTTTTAATGAGGTTCTTCTTCTCTTCCTTGATCATAAATTGCTTTGCTTTCCAAATATCTGGAAGTTAAACTATTCCTTGATGTCCTGGTTTGCATATAATAGTGTTTTTTTTTTTTAATTCCAAATCCTGTATCCATTTTGATTTCTCTTGGTATAGGGTGTGAGGTGTTGGTCTAATCCAAGTTTCTTCCATACTAATTTCCAATTCTCCCAACAAGTATTTTTTTTTTATCAAAAAGAGAGTTTTTCTCCCAATGGCTGGATTTCTTGGGTTTATCAAACAGCAGTTTAGTATACTCATTTCCTGTTATTGCACCTAGTCTATTCCACTGATCCACCACTCTGTTTCTTAACCAATACCAGACAGATTTGATGACTGAGGCTTTATAATATAATTTTAGAATTCATAGGAGTGAGCTACCTTCTTTTGCACTATTTTTCATTAAATCCCTGGAAATCCTTGACTTTTTATTTCTCCATATGAATTTACTTACAATTTTTTCTAACTCATTAAAGAAATTTTTTGGAACTTTTGATTGGTAGAGCACTAAGTAAGTAGTTTAATTTTTATTATATTAGCTTAGTCTGTCTGTGAGCAGTTAATATTTGCCCAGTTATTCAAATCTCATTTTATTTGTGTGAGAAGTGTGGTGCAATTAATTTCAAAAAGTTTTTGAGTCTGCCTTGGCAGGTAGACTGCTTAGTATTTTATATTATCTAAAGTTACTTTAAATGGGATTTCACTTTCTATCTCTTTCTCCTGCATCTTATTCATCATATATATAGATATGTTGAAGATTTATGAGGGTTTATTTTATATCCTGAGACTTTGCTAAAGTTACTAATTATTTCTATTAGTTTTTCAGATGATTTTGAGAATCTCTAGGTATACCATCATGTCCTCTGCAAAGCGTGAAAGTTTTGTCTCTTCCTTTCCAATTCTAATTTCTTCATTTGCTTCCCCCCCCCATTGCTGAAGCTAACATTCCTACTACAAAATCAAATAGTAATGGTGATAATGGACATACTTGTTTCACCCCTGATCTTATTGAGAATGCCTCTAGTCTATCCCCATTGCTTATAATGCTTGTTGATATTTTCAGATAGATAATGCTTATTATTCTAAGGAGCAATCCATTTATTCCTACACTCTGCTGTATTTTGTCAAAAGCTTTTTCAACATCTATTGATATAGTCATATGATTTCTGATAGGTTTTTTATTGATATAAATAATTATAATAACAGTTTCCCCAATATTGAACCAACCCTGCATTCCTGGAATAAATCCCACTTGGTCATAATGTATTATCCTAGTGATAACTTGTAATCATTTTGCTAAGATTTTATCTAAGATTTTTGAATCAATCTTCATCAGGGAGACAGGTCTAAAAATTTTATACAATTTTTAATTGTACTTTTTTGGGAAATGTTATATTATTTTCTAAAATGGTTATTTGAATATATGTCATTGTTTTATTTAGTGGTGAGCTCCATAATTATAGGATCCAGATCTTTTTTGGACTTTAAATTTTTCTCAGATCTTGTACATATAGCAGCTATGAGTGAAATAGATGAGCAGACTTGATTTTTCATAATGCCTGGGCCTAGAATATTGAGAGAAATTCCCATACTTCACTTGGCAAATGGAAATTATATGCAGAAACCCTGACTATACTAGTGATCATAACTTAGTATGTGCATAGAAGTTTGATATAATACTTACTTAACATCATCCTTGACATGTAGAAGAGCTTATTAATTATTTGATACAAACTGGAATAAAAATATCACACAAGGATCACAAAGAGATCAGAAGAAGCTATAGGACACAATCACTGTATCTCTGAATAATTTTGGAATTGAATGTGAGACATGGAAGACACTGCCACAAGATTTCATAGCATGCCCACATCAAAGTATGTTCTCTGCTCTATGAGAGCAAAGTACAATTTCAGTGGCTTAAAAGGACCAAGATGTATAAAAAATTATTAAGAGACATTTCCACTCCAAATATCTACATGGACTATTTGTACCTGACCTGATCCCAAGCTCACATTGGTCTAACCAAGGACAGTTGGATGCACTATACCTTGACAGAAGCCTAGTAATGTTGTTTTGGTCCTCTTAGAGAAAGAAGTACCACAACCATGTTTGTCATCAGGGGTCTGTCCTGAGTCCTCTTCCCTTCTTCTATTTTACTTCACATGTGAACTCATTAACTTCCAAGGATTTAATTATTGTCTCTTTGCTTGTGTTAATTTATCTTTCCTTCCTAATCTCTGCTGATCTCCAACATTCTTCTGTAACTCCCTTTCAGATCTTTTGAACTGGATTTCTAGTGGACATTGTAAATTTAATATGTCTAAAATAGATCTCAATGTCTTTCCTCCAAAAGCCTTTTTGACCTCCAAGCCTCTATATTTTGTACAGGGCAACAATATTCTTTTAGTCCCTCAGACTCCCAAATTAAATTCTAGATCTCCCACTATTTCTCACTGACCCCAAATTCCAGCTGATATCAAAGCATGTCAATTTCACTTTTGCATAATGTTTCAAATATGCCCCTTTCTCTTCTCTTATATGCTCAATATTCTAGTACAGACCTTCATCACCTCATGACTTGGTTTTTGCAAGTACTAATAAGTCAGCCTGCCTTTTCTCTTTATTCTTTCTAATCCATTCTCCATTTAGACACTAATTATTTTCCCTAAAACTTGGGCCTGAATATGTCTTCCTCCTACTCAATAAATTCCAATTCCTTCCTGTTACCTCCACAAATAAATACAAATGCTCTGATTGACATTTTAAGCACTTTATAACAAAGCCCATTCCTACATTTCTAGTCTTTTTACTTCTTACTTTCCAACATATACTTCTAAATCAGTTACACTGATCTCTTTTTTGTTGCATGAAAAAGACACTTCGTTTTTAACTGCAGCAATTTACTCCAGCTGAATACCATGTCTGGAGTGTTCTATCTCCTCTACTCCAACCGTTGACCTCCCTGGCTTGCTTTAAGTCCCAATTAAAATGCTACTTGTAGAACTTGGCCTGTAATTGAAAAAAAATACAGAGGCCAGGTAGGTGGTTCAGTGGATAGAACACCAGTCCTGGAGTCAGGAGAGCCTGAGTTCAAATACTGCCTCAGGCATTTAATAATTACCTAGCTCTGTGGCCTTGGACAAGCCACTTAACCCCATTTGCCTTGCAAAAAACCTAAAAAAAAAGAATGGTGTCTCTGAAGCCACAGGAAGAAAGACTAGTGGTTAAGAGTCTCAGTTTGGAGGCAGCTAGGTGGTGCAATGGATAGAGCACCAGCCCTGGAGTCAGGAGTATCTGAATTCAAATCAGGCCTCAGACATTTAATAGTTACTTAGGCTTGTGGCCTTGGGCAATCCACTTAACCCCATTTGCCTTGCAAAACAAAAATGCTATTTAAAAAAATAATTAATAAAAAAATCCTACCTTTCCTAACTCCTCCTGCAGTGCTTTCTCTCTTTTATTTGCTTCCTAATTATATATATATATATATATATATAGCTTGCTTTATATACAATTGCTTGAATTTAGATTCCCTCATTATATCATGAACTCCTTGAGAGTGGAATCTGTCTTTTTTTTTGATGTTGTTGCTGCTTTTAATTTTTATTTTTAAACTACCTTTTGTCTCTTTTTGCAGCCCCTGTGCTTAGCAGAGTACCTGGCAAAGAAAAGGCACTTAATAAATACTGATTGATTGATTGATTGATTTTCCCTTCTTCCCCAGTGAAGCCTTGGAGATTGATTCAAATACTTTTTTCAAGTAAGTAGCTTGGTACATAGAAGGCATTTAATAAATACTTTTTCATCATTCATTTGATAGAACAAAGGGTGGTATGAAGACAGGTATGAGATTTCAAGCCTGGGCAATTTATTTTCCCAGTCTACTGAGAAGTATTGCCTTCATTTATGATTAGTAAAATAGAAACTATGTGCAAAAGTTCAGTTCATCTTTGTCCTCAATGGGAATATAATAACTGTTTTAGTCTCGTAAAGCTAGCAGTCACTGTCAAAGAAACTGTCTTCAGTTAAATCTGCTAAAATATTTGAATGAAGTTTACTTTAAAAATAGTGAGATATATATGACAGCTGACCAATAGTTATTGAAGTAACTTTGGGCATGATGTTTACAAATAAACACTGAGGAGGAAGTGAATGTTTAACAGTGAATGTATAACCTCTTAACAAGATCAAGTAACTCCTGAAAACAGCTGAGAAATTTCCCTGGTTACCTGTCAAAAATTCTGCATTTTCTATTTTATGAAAGATCATGAATAGGTGTACTACCCTAAATAACCTACTTAGTAAGTTGACATTATAAGAAATTTCCCAGCACACCACTCTATGATTAAATTTAGTCACACAAAATAATATAGAGTGTTTAAATCTTAGATGACTCTGAAGCCAGAGGGGCTGGTATCAAATTTTACTTTAGATGTTCACAATTTGTGTGCTTTTCACACAATGACATATATTTACATTTACATATGACATTTACATATGACATATAAGTCATTCTCATTATGAAATGAACATTTAAAAACATACTTTTTCAGTTATTTAGAAAATGCACTTCTGTGGAATAGTTTATTTTGTGATCACAATGGATAGATACTTTGTCTCCAACACATGAAAGATATACATCTTTCAGAGGTGACTGTAAAAAAGGAGGTCTTTTATTACTTTGACAAATGGTAAGAACATTACATACATAGAAAAGACTGTGGGATTTCTGTATTCATTCCTTCATTCTTCCCCTCAGGTGGTATTTAAATTAAATTCAATGACTATATATTTATCAAAACTTATGAATACAAAACAAAATCACATGATCAGACATGTATGATTATCATGTCATCAATAAATAATGACAAGAATAATGGCAATTCTTTTGAAAATGAGGAGGAGGCAATGTCCTTAATGAATATTGGGGCAAAAATCTTAAAAGAAATTTTAGCAATGAGACTACAGTAAGTTATTACTAGGAAAATAGACCATTATCTGGTAAGATTTATATCAGGGAGGCAGGGATGATTCAATATTAGGAAAACACTGAACATAATTGGACATATCAATAGCAAAACCAACAGAAATCATATAATTATCTTAATAGAAAAAGTTTTGATGAAATACATCAACTCCTATTAGAAACACTAGAAAGTTTAGAAATAATTGGAGTTTTCCTTAAAATAATAAATAGTATCTAACCCAAACCATTAACAAATACTACATGTAATGTGAATAAACTCAGAGCATTTGCAATAAAATCAGGGGTGACATGAGGATGCTCATTATTACCATTACTATTCAATATGGTATTAGAAATGTTAGCTGTAGCAATAAGAGAAGAAAAAGGAAATGAAGGAATCAGAATTGACAATGAGAAAGGAAAACTTTCACTCTTTGCCATTGATATGATTGTATACTTAGAGAAACCAAGATCATCTAAAAAATTCCTTGAAACAATTAACAAATTCAGTCAAGCAGAAGGATATAAAATTAACCCACATAAATCATCAGCATTTCTATATATGAACAACAAAAACCCAAGAGCAAGATAGAGAAAGAGAAATTCCATTCAAAGTAACTAGAAGCAATCTTAAATTCTTAGGAATCTACCCCCCAAGATAAACACAGAAACTGCAAGAAAACAATTATAAAGAACTTCTCACCCAAATAGTCAGAACTAAATAATTGGGAAAATGTCAATTGTTCATGCTTAGGTCAACCTAATATAATAAAAATGACAAGTCTACCCAAATTGAAATCCTTATGCAATTTGATACTGATCAAACTACCAAATAACTATTTTGCCAGGCTAGAAAAAATAGAAACAAAATTCATCTGGATCAACATAAGGTCAAGAAAAGCAAAGGAACTAATAAAAAAAAAATGTAAAGGAAGGTGGCCTAGTTCTACTAGATCTAAAACTATACTATGAAGCAGCAGTCATCAGAACTGCCTGGTACTGGTTAAGAAATAGAGTAATGGATCAGTGAATTAGGGAAAACTCAAGGAAACCACAGTACCTGAGTACAGAAATCTACTATTTGACAAACGTAAAGACATCAGCTTCTGGGGTAAGATCTCACTATTTGACAAAAATTGTTGGGGAAATTGGAAAATAGTATGGCAAAACCTAAATATAGACTCACACCTCACACCTTATACCAAAATAAGACCAAAATGGGTACAGGATTTAGACATAAAGAGCAACACCTTAGATAATTTAATAGACTAAGAAATATTCTATCAGATTTATGGAAATGGAATAAATCTATGACCAAACAAGAATTATAAACTGCAAAATGAATGATTTTGACTATATTAAAGTAAAAAAAAAATTACACACTAAAAAATCAGTGCTGACAAAATTAGAAGGAAAACAGAAAGCTGGGAAACAACCTTCACAATTAGAAGTTCTGATAAATATCTCATTTCTAAAATATATAGAGAATTGCATAATTTTATAAGGTTATAAATCATCCCCCAATTGATCGATGGTGAATAGAGACTTTTCAAATGAAGAAATTAAAGCTATATATAATCATATGAAAAATGCTCCAAATCATTATTGTTTAGAGAAATACAAATAAAACCACAATAAGAGATCACCTTGCATCTATTAGAATGTCCAAGATGAGAAAAAGGGAAAATGAACAATGTTGGAGAGGTTGAGGGAGGATTGGGGCATTGATGCATTGCTGTTGGAGTTGTGAATGTATCCAATCATTCTGGAGAGCAATATGAAACACTAAAAAGCAATAAAAATTTTCACTTCCTTTGATCCAGAAATTCCAATTCTAGGGCCTATATCCAGGAGAAATCACAAAAATTGAGAAAAGTCCCACATGTTCCAAAATAATCATAGTAGCTCTTTTTGATGTGGCAAAGAATTGGAAATTGATGAGATGTCCATCAGTTTTGGAATGGCCAAACCAGTTATGGTACATAAATACTATGGAATAGTGTTCTTTAGAAACCATAAATGGTCAGACTTTAGAGAAGCATGGCATGAGTAACAGAATCCGATGCTGAGTGAAGGGAGCAGAACCAAGAGAACAATGTACAATTTAGCAATAACATTGTGAGATGAACAACTTGATGGAAGCAGCTCCTCTCAGAAGTTCAGAGAGCTAGAACAAACATATTAGACCATCTATGGAAAATGTCATCCCCATCCAGAGGAAGAAAAACAAAACAAAACAAAACAACCCTTCAGAATCTGATGAACACTTTATAAAAATTATCTCTTATGAATCTCTTTCCCTTAACCCTAATTTCCCGTACTGAAAATAACTAAACTGTAAACATGTTTATTTAAATTTTGTATGTAAAATGCTAACCTGTCTATTTACCACTGAGGGGAGTGGTCTCAGAAGGGAGGGTGAAAGGAAATGTTATAACTTAAAAATATACATGTGCTTATGGATGAAAAATAGATTAAAAAATAAGTTAAAAATGGAGGGGGAGGGGGAGGAGTACTTTCCAGATCTTATTATCTTTTTTTTTTTTTAGGCTTTTGCAAGGCAAACGGGGTTAAGTGGCTTGCCCAAGGCCACACAGCTAGGTAATTATTAAGTGTCTGAGACTGGATTTCAATCCTGGTACTCCTTACTCCAGGGTCAGTGCTTTATCCACTACGCCACCTAGCTGCCCCTAGATCTTATTGTCTTAATAGATACCATGCAAAGTTTTAATTTGAAGAGCTTATTACATAAATTTAAAACCTTTACTTTTATGTGAGACAGGACATGCATTTGGAAAACAGAAATGAACAAAAAACTTGGTTATGATTTGTTTAGATCAAGCATAACCATAGATGTTATCTGATCCCACTCCATTATTTTATGGATAATGAAACTGAGGGCCCAGAGAGTTTAAAACTTGGGTGAAAATGTCAGTGGGAGAGACAGGAAAAACAAAACAAAACAAAACAAAGACCATTTTCTTAATGCTTTCTGCTATAAGCCTCGAATTTAAAAAAGTACATAAAATGATCACTTTATGATGCTTTAGAATTGTCTTTTTAAGTTTTACAAAAGGAAGAAACGATGATATGATGACAGCAAATAGCATTTATTTCTATCATCTTCAGTTTTTTCCCCCCTCCAATCATTGAGGAAGCTATCATATATTCTCTGATATTAAAAAATTGGTACTCAGTGAGAACTTCTTCAAAGACTTTTGTACTTACTGAATGTAATGAAGAAGAAATTAAAGGAATTTTACATACTACTATAATAAAACAGCATATGGTTGATTTGGGAGGTACTTTACTTAGATACTTTATTTTTGTTTTGTTTAAATTTTGGGTGAAAGGATGTCAAATTAATGATACCTTCACTAGCATAACAGTGATTCAGTGAAGCTTGCTCTCCTTGTGGTCTAGAATATAATTTATAGTTTTCCTTTCTCATTCCCACATTAAAATCTAAAGAAAAACTACACAAGTTGACTCAAGGAATAATTTTACAATTTACTGTAGTAGTTAACTTCAATGTGTATTCTATTCATTGAAAACAGAAACTCATTGAGAATATAACATCTTTTTGAGAATGAGGTTGTCAAGCTGGGGGTCAGTGCTGATTATATGGGATATTGCTTTTCTGCTTTCTGCTCTAATTGAGGAAGAGCCAAGGGAACAGAGTTCAACAATGGAACTGATTTGTTAGGGGATGAAGATAGAGGTATTCATCTTGGGCCAGAACTGAGAGCGAAGATCAGAAAGTCTGATGAGTTGAAACAAAAGAGATGTAGAGATTGATAGTGCAGATCACTGAAGAAGAACCTAAAACTATCTGCTTGGGGTCAGTTTGATATATGGTACTATCAGAATGCACTTCAAAGGAACTTTTCCAAGGAGTGGAGCAATCATTGCCAAAGTGTGTGTGTGTATATATATATATATATATATATATATATATACACATATATATACATATATATGTGTATATATATATATAGTATGCCCTTATAAAATTTCAATATGTGATATTACATCTTTTTACACTGCACTGTATTTTTGATAATATATAAAATTTTGAAATGTGCTACTATATATTATGTGTTATATATGACATTTATTTGATCTACATCTATGTGATGTGGTATACATTATTTGTACACGCAAATATATGTTTTGATGAAATTTTACAGGTTTTATTTTTATTAAAAACATTTTTGATTTGTGTATTTCATACTATACATGTGCTTGTGTCCTATGCCTATGATGATATTGTCTTCAAATTAATATCTTGTTTTCATAGCATTGCCCTAAAACTAGCTATACATTTTTAATATATGTGTTTTGTAGGAACTGTAATTTTTTTCATAAGGCAAAAGATATAGCTAATGTATCTGACATGAACAACAGGGCTGTAATCTTCATGATTTTTGAGCTAAAAAAATGATCACTCATTTGGAAAACTTCCCAGAATTCCACTTTTCATCAGATTATATGCTTCTAGCACTGTGACAAGGGCTAAATACCAAGTGAAATAAAAATGTTTAGGGGAAATAATTCCTCATTGTAACTTGAAACATGAGGTGACTTGCATTACAGTGACCATTTCCAAAAATTAAAGGAATAATGGGGACTACTGAATTGCGATGTAATAAGGAGAGAATACACCCAATCCCAGTAATGCTCCCAAGGAATCTTAAACTATACTACGAAAACTAGAACTGAAATTATTCAGTATATTTTCATTCTGGTTGATTTTAGAGGGAAGCAAAACACAGGAGAAAATATTTCTCTCTATCAGAAGTAGAAAGATTGTATGTATCTAAAGTCAAAACTTCTCCACAAACTCAAGTATGATGTTAATTAATGAGATAATACATATAACTGAAGACAAAGAAATAATAATCACTATCAGGAATATACAGAGATATTTTTAAATTAAATTTGACTTTATTTTATTGTTTTATTATTTTGTTGACGAAATTCCTTTATTTTTATATATAAATATTCCATTTTTTCAAATTTATGCAAAGTAATTTCTATCAATCATTTTTTGTTAAAGATTTGAATTTTACAATTTTTTCTCTTTCCTTCCCTTCATTTGCCCCCCACTCCCCAACAGAAGACTCTGATAATCTTTACAATTTTTCCATGATATTCATATATTTGAGAGAAAAAAAATCCTTGAGGAAGAAATAAAACATTAGAGGCAGCAAAATAATGCAATAGATAAAATAACTTCTTTATAAATTAAAGATACTAGTCTTTGGTTTTATTTAAACTCCACAGTTCTTTCTCTGAATATAGATCATATTTTCCATCACATACCCTAAAATTTTCCCTGACCATTGCACTGATGGAGAAAGCAAATCCATTAAATTTGATCATCACCTCCATATTGCTGTTAGGGTGTACAATGCTCTTTTGATTCTGCTTATCTTGCTCAGCATCAATTAATACAAGTCTGCCCAGGCTTCTCTGAAATTCCATCTCTCTCCTGATTTCTAATACAACAATTATGTTCCATCACATACATACAGCACAATTTGTTCAGCCATTCTCTAAGTAAAGGACATTCCCTTGATTTCCAATTGTTTGCCACTACAAACAGAGGTGCTATGAATGTGTTTATACAAGTGATGTTTTTACCCATTTTTATGATCTGTTCAGGTTGCAGATCCAGTAGTTATATTGCTGGATCAAAAGGTTTGCACATTTTATTGACCTTTGGGCTTAATTCCAAATTGCTCTCCTGAAAGGTTTGATCAGTACACAGCTCCAGAAACAATACAATGTTGTCCCAGATTTCACACATCCTTTCCATCATTGATCATAGACGTTTCTGGTCATAATGGCCAATCTGAGAGGTGTGAAGTGGTATCCCAGAGATGCCTTAATTTGAATTTCTCTAATCAGTAATGTTTTTGAGCAATTTTTCATAAGACTAGAGATAGTTTTGATTTTCTCATCTGCAAACTAACTCTGCATATCTTTTGACCATTTGTCAATTGGGGAATAGCTTATTTTTCTGTAAATTTGATTCAGTTTTCTCTCTCTCTCTCTCTCTCTCTCTCTCTCTCTCTCTCTCTCTCTCTCTCTCTCTGTATATATATATATATATATATATATATATATATATTTACATATGTAAGATATATTAGTTAGATAGATAGAGATAGACAGAGAGATAGAGATAGAGATAGAGATAGAGATATTGATAGAGATAGATATTAGAAATGAGTCTTTTGTTGGAAATAATAATTGTAAAAATTAGTTCCCAATTTACTACATTTCTTTTGACATTGGTTACATTGGTTCTTTTTGTCCAAAAGTTTTTGAATTTAATGTAATCCAAAATAATCCAATTAAAACTTTCTTCTCTATCTCTTCCTTGGTCATCTTTCAAAACATCTGATAGGTAAATTATCCCTTGTTCTTCTAGTTTGTTTATAATATTGTCTTTTATGTCTAAATACTGCACCCATTTTGATCTTATCTTGGTATAGGGTGTGAGATGTTGGTTTAATCCAAGTTTCTGCCATATTATCTTCCAGGTTTCCCAGCAGTTTTTTGTTGAAGAGTTCTTTTCCCAGAATCTGTACTCTTTCTCTTTGGCTTTATAAAACAGCAGATTAATATAATCATTTTCTACTGTCTCTTTTGCACCTTATCTATTCCACTTATTCATCACTTTATTTCTTAGGCAATACCAGACAGTTTTGATGACTGATGCTTTATAATTTTAGATCTGGTAGGGCTAAACCACCTTCTTTTGCATTTTGTTTCATTAAATCTCTTGGTATTCTTGAGCTTTTGTTTCTCCATATGAATTTTTTTCAGGCAATGGGGTTGAGTGACTTGCTCAAGGTCACACAGCTAGGTAATTATAAATTTGTATGAGGCTGGATTTGAACAAAGGTCCTCCTGACTCCAAGCATGATGCTCTCTTCACTGAACCACCTAGCTACACCTCTCCATATGCATTTAGTTACAATATTTTCCTTGTATTTCTAATATTTCATTAAAGTAATTTTTGCAAGTTTGCTTGGCATGACACTAAATATGTAGTTAAATATTTGTAGAATTGTCTTTTTTACTATATTAGGTCAGCCAATTCATGAGCAGGTGCTATTTTTCCAGTTATTTAGATTTGATTTTTATTTGTGTGAAAAGTATTTTATAATTGTTTCTATAGAACTTCTGAGTTTGCCTGTTGGGTAAGCTCCCACATATTTTATATTTTCTGAAGGTATTTTAAATTGGATGTCTCTTTCCAACTTCTGCTGCTCTATTTAATTTCCTCTTCATTCAACGTGGACAAATTATATTTTTGGAAATAGACCATTTCACATGGATTATCAAACTTAATGACGTACAGTTGGGAAAAATAGTTCCAAATTATTACTTTATTCGTACAAATTGGTGGTTAATTCACCTTTTTCACTTTTGATAGTAATAAATTCATTTTCTTCTTTCTTTTTAAATCAAATTAACCAAATATATATTTATTTTATTGATTTTTTCATAAAACTAACTTTAGGTTTTAGTTAGTAATTCAATAGTTTTATTGCTTTAAATTTTATTAATTTCTCCTTTAATTTTAAGAAAGTCTAACTTGGCATTTATTGGTGGGGTTTAATAAGTTCTTTCTCTAAATTTTTAATTTCATGCTTAATTAATTTATTTCCTCTTGCTGTATTTTATTCACGTAAACATTTAGAGATACAACATATCTCTTAATAATTGCTTTATATGTATCCCATAAGTTTTGGTATGTTTTGTTATTATTGACATTGTCTAGGATGAAATTGTTAATTCTATCCATAATATGCCATTTCATCCACTCATTTTTAGTAAGAAATTATTTAGTTTTCAATTAGTTTTATGTGTATCTCTCCAGGGCTCATTATTAAACATGTTTTTTTATTGCATTATGGTCTGAAAAGTAAGAATTCAATCTTTCTGCCTTTTTTCATTGATTTTTGAGGGCTTTTTTGCCCTAGTACATGGTCAGTTTTTCTGTAGGTGCCATGTTCTGCAGAAAAATGTTATATTTCTATCCCCATTCTATTTTCTCCAAAGGTCTATCATGTCTGTTTTCTAACATTCTGTTTACCTCCTTAACTTCCTTCTTGTTTATTTTATGATCAGATTTAACTAATTTTAAGAGAGGGAAGTTGCTAAGATTTTTATTTAAGATTTTTGTGTCTATATTCATCGGGGAAATAGGTCTATAATTTTCTTTCTCTGTTTTAACTCTTCCTGGTTTAGGTATCCGCACCATATTGTTTTCAGAGAAAGAGTTAGGCAGAGTTCCATCTGTCCCTATTTTTCCAAAGAGTTTATATAGAATTGGAATGAATTATTCCTTAAATGTTTGGTAGAATTCACTTGTGAATCAATCAGGCCCTGGAGATTTTTTTTAGGGAGTTCAATGATGGCTTGTTGAATTTCTTTTTCTGAGATAGGGTTGTTTAGGTATTTAATCTCTTCTTCATTTAACCTGGGGAACTTATATTTTTTTGTAAATATTCATCCACTTGAATTAGATCATCAACTTTATTAGCATAGAGTTAGGCAAAATAATTTCAAATGATTACATTAATTTCCTCCTCATTGGTGGTGAGTTCACCTTTTTCATTTATGATACTAGCAATTTGGTTTTCTTCTTTCTTCTTTTTAAACAAAATGACCAGAACTTTATCAATTTTATTGGTTTTTTCATAATACCAATTTTTGGTTTTATTTATTAATTCAATAGGGATTTTTTTGCTTTTCCTTTTATTAATTTCTCCTTTAAGCTTTAGAATTTCTAATTTGGCATTTAATTGGGGATTTTTGATTTGTTCTTTCTCTATTTTTTAGTTGCATGTTTTTTTCATTGATTTGCTCTTTCTCCAACTTATTCATGTAAGCATTTAGAGCTATAATATATCCCCTCAGAGTTGCTTTGAATAAATCCCATAGGTTTTGGTATGTTGTTTCATTATTATAATTATCTAGGATAAAATGGTTAATTATTTCTATAATTTGGTTTTTGGTCCACTCATTTTTTAAAATGAGGTTATTCAATTTCCAATTTGTTCTTGGTCTATATCTCCTTGGCCCAGTATTGCATATGACTTTTATTGCATTGTGATCTGAGAAAGATCTAATCACTATTTCTGCCTTCCTGCATTTGATCATTAGGTTTTTATGTCCTAGTATATGGTCAATTTTTGTATAAGTTTCATGTACTACAGAGAAAAAGGTATATTACTTTCTATCCATGTTCAGTTTCCTCCATAAGTCTACCATATCTAATTTTTCTAACAATCTATTTACCTCCTTAACTTCTTTCATTTCCTTCATGTTTATTTTATGATTCAATTTATCTAGATCTGAAAGTGGGAGCCACTAGTAGAGTTTTGCTGTCTATGTCTTCCTGTAATTCTTTCAGCTTCACCTCTAAGAATTTGGGTGCTGTCCCCCTGGGTGCATATATATTCAGTATTGAAATGAATTTATTGTCTATGGTACCTTTTAGGGGGATAAAATTTCCTGCCTTATCTCTTTTATTGCTATTTATTTTTGCTGCTTCTTTGTCTGAGATAAGGATTGTTACCCCAGCTATTTTTACTTCAGCTGAAGCAAAATATATTTTGCTCAAACCTGTTACCTTTACTCTATATGTATCTCTCTGCTTCAAATGAGTTTCTTGTAACAGCATATTGTAGGATTCTGGTTTTTAACCCACTCTGCAATTTGTTTACTTTTAAAGGGAGAGTTCATCCCATTCCTGTTCAAAGTTATGATTACTAATTCTTTATTGCCCTCTGTGATATCTTCCCTCTGTATTTTTCCATGTTTGCCTCCCTTATCCATATTCCCTAGTATTTTCTTTCTGAATATCACCCCTTCAGTGTGTTTGCCCTCCTATATCACCCCTCCCCTTTCTTTCCCCTTTTCCCTTCCTTTCCTTTGTTATTTCCCCTCTTTTTCCCTCACTCCCCTTCCCTTTCTCCATCCCACCTCCCCTTTTCCCCTTTTAAAACTTGAAAGGTTAGATGATTATAAGTTAACTGAGTATGTGTATGTTGACTTTAAGCTAAGTCTGATAATAAGAAGATTCAGGTGTTTCTCATCTGTTCCCTTCTTCCCCTCTATTACCATAGGTTTTTTTTTGTATCTCTTAGTGTAATGAGATTTACCCCATTCAATCCCCTCCCTCCTCCCTTCTCTTTCCTGTTGCCCTTTTTTAAGGGAGTAGTGATTTTTACATAATTCTATCTAAGTAATAGAAAATTCTGAGTGTCTTTCCCTTCTAGTTCAGTATATTCTATTGAATAGAGTCAAAATTACTGAGAGTCTTTCCCCCAGGTAGGCTTAAAGTCAGTTACATCCCATGGACTAGCAATCTCATGGATAAGTTCATCATTTCTGGCTAGGTATATTCTCTCTGTTACAGTTACAATTCTCAAGATTTATGAGAATCTTTTTCCTCATGCTGGGATATAGCCAGTTTCAAATTACTGGATAGCATTTTTTTTCCTTTTACCACCCCTTTTTTTTTACCTTTTTGTGTATCTCTTGAACCTCCTGCTCCTGTTTGATGTCCAAAGTTTCCATTTAGCTCTGGTCTTTTCATCAGAAATTTTTGGAATTCTACCATTTGATAAAATGTTCATCTTTTTCCCTGGAAGAGAAGGCTCAACTTTGCAGGATAGTGGATTCTTGGCTCCATTCCAAGCTTCCTTGCTCTTCAAAATATCTCATTCCAGGCCCTTCGATCCCTTAATGTTGATGCAGCTAGGTCCTGCTTGATCCTTACTGTGGCTCCTTGATATTTAAATTGTTTCTTTCTGGCTGCTTGCAGGATTTTCTCTTTTATCTGATACTTCTGGAGTTTGGCCACAACATTCCTTGGTGTTTTCATTTTAGTATCTTTTTCTGGTGGGGATTGAGGTACTCTTTCAGTAACTACTTTGCCCTCTGATTCCATGATATCAGGGCAGTTTTCCATCACTAGATCCTGTAATATTAAGTCCAGGATTTTTTTCTCTTCAATGTTTTCAGGAAATCCTATAATTTTTCTGTTGCCCCTCCTCTATCTGTTCTTGAGGTTAGTAGTTTTGTTGATGAGGTATTTTACATTTTCTTCTATTTTTTCTATGTTTTGATTTTGTTTAACTGACTCTTGCTGTCTCAAGGAATCATTAGTTTCTGTAGACTCCATTCTTTTTGGGGGAGGAGGAGTTTTCTTCATTAACCTTTAGCAACCACTTTTCCAATTGGTCAATTCTACTTTTGAAAGATCTTTCCATTTGACAAATTCAGGTTTTGAGAGAATTATTTTCTTTTTTCATTTGCCCAATTGAGGTTCTGAGAGAATTATTCTCATTTTTCATTTGTCCAGTTGATGATGTGAGAGATTTATTCTCATTTTGTATTTGTCCAATTGGTGATCTGAGAGATTTATTCTCCTTTTGTATTTGTCCAATTGTACTTTCTAAGGTTTTATTTTCTTGTTGCAAATTATTAATTGTCTCTCCCAAATTTTTAAGCTCCTTCCTTATTTCTTCTAGGAAGTCTTTCTGTGCTGAAGACCAGATCACATTCTCCTCAGAGGTTCCAGATCTCTCTGAGTTAGGGTCTTTCCCTTCCAAGAATTTTTATATGGATCCACCTTTCTGCTGACCCTTCTTCATTTTGCTAAGACCTGAGTTAGGGAGGGGCTGGTTCACATGGGCTTGGGATCCCTAAAGGCTTTACTCACTGAGTGCAATTTCTCTGCCTGGCCAATAGGAGGTGTTGGTTGCTTTCTCTGGAGTGTCTGTGAACTTGATTTAGGCCTTCTCCCTTTGCTTGAAGGGAGGAGTTGGAGCTATTGAATTATTTTGCCTTCAATCAGTGGTGGGCTTTACCCTGGCCTGAGGTCATTCCTCAGCTGGGCTGGTTCTTCTGCTCAGACACCTGGGCCTGAGGCAGAATTAGTTTGCATTTGGTTGTTTGGGAGGAGGTCTGAGCTGTAATGGGACTGTGTTCCTCAGACCAGAGGAGCCCAGGGATGGTGTCCCCAACTCTCCTGCTCCGGAAGTCTCCCCCCAGCCCTGTCCGCAAGCTCCCAATGGACAGCCCCAAAACCAGTGTCTCTGCTCCCTAGTTGACTGCTGTCTAGTCCCACAGCTGATATAGCAGGTCCGGCTCTCAGGCCCTCACACTCCTGGTTCCAATTCAGCTGCTAATCTGTCTGATCAGGGGCTGATCCTCCCTCTGAGTCCAGACTCACCTGTTGAATTCATCCAGTGCTGCTGCTGGAGACAAATCCTGAGGTAGATGTTCTTTCTCCTGACGTTTCTTTCTGGGTTTTGTGGGTCGGATTTCCTTTAAGAGGTTTGTTTCATGTGATAGATGGGGAAGAGACCAGGAGATTTTAGAACTGTGCCTGTTTTCTCTCCACCATCTTGGCTGAAGTCTCTGCTGATTTTGTTTTCATGTTTTTCTTGAATCTCTCATTTCTTTTCCCAAATTTTATTTGACCTACCCTTACTTGATTTTCAAAATCTTTTTTGAGTTCTATCATAGCCTGAGCCCAACTTCTATACTTCCTGGAATCTTAAGATGCAGAAGCATGGATATTTTCATCTTCAGATCAAGTATTTTGGCCCTCCATGGGACCAAAGTAATTGTCTAAAGTCATTTCCTTCTTTATTCTGTTTACTCATTTCCCCAGCCTGTGCCTAGTTTTGGCGTGGTTCCTGAGCTATTGTGTATTATTGGAACACTCCCACAAGGACCTCAATGTGTGAAGCTCTGACTGCTCTCCTGGTCTATGAACGATCATAAATGCACCCATCTGCCACAGGGCTGTATGTGGGGATCCCTGTTCTATTAAGGGGGGCTTGACTGTTACCAGGGTCTGAATGTGGTAAGAGCCCTAGAGTCCTGTTCCAGGGACAGAATACAGACCTTGGAAGTCTCCCTCCACTCCCTTACCTTCAGTAGGCTGAGCACTCAGGGTGCAACTGCCTGGATGTTCCTGCTGGGTGACTCCAAGCGCCTGTATCTGTTAACTGGATCTGTGCTATCTTGGCTATGCTGAGTGCCACAACTGCATTGAAGGCCTGGGCTTTGAGCCTGCTCTGGCAGAGGTCTACCTGATGATCATCCAAGTTGTGCTTGGTGCTCCCTGGGGCACACATCAGGAAACTGCTTCTGGTGCTGGGAGTTACCACTCCCAGTTGCCCTAGGGCTATATCCAGGAGGCTGACATTCCTTCTCTCTGATATGCCTACCCCTCCAACCTCATGGAACAGAGTTTTCCCACTATTTTCCAGGTTAACTTGTGCTAGAGAATTGCCTCACTGTATCTTTCTGTGGGTTTCTGTCTCCTGAAAATTTAGTTAGAGTCATAATTTTAAGGTTTTTTTAAATATTTTGGAGAGAGCACCTCAGAGAGGCTCTTCTTCTGCTGCCATCTTGACTCAGCCCCCCCCCCCCCAATCACTTCTAAGAAGTCTTTCTGTACTGGAGACCAATTTATATTCTCCTTTGAAGCTCTAGTCCTCTCTTTGTTAGGATCATTGACTTCAAAGAAACATTCAATAGACCCCTCAATTCTGCTGGCCTTTCTTCACTTTGGGACCTTTTCCTAGGATCTTGTGTTGGGGTGGGGCTGCTTCACACAGCTATGCTGTTGTGGTCCATAGGGGTGGGGGGAGGGGGCAGCAGGATCTGGATTATCCTTGACAAATGTGGGGTAGGGGCTTGGATATATATATATATATATATATATATTTATATATATATATATATATATATAATTAAATCTCCTTAATCTTTTATCAGCCCTAGGGGAGATATGCTGCCCACACCCAACACCTGAGCCTTTTGATTTGGGGGTAGCTGTTTCTGTGTTTGTTGAGGGGAGAGTCACTTTCTCCCACAGGAATTTTGGGGTGGAGTTCACTGAACTGGAAACTCTCTGACTTCACTGAGAATATGGGGTCTTGTGGCCATGGTCTTTCAGACCAGTCAAGCTGAACAGATTGATGTCTAGTCGCAGTCCTGTATCTCTCCCAACCACCATGTACAGTAATAACCTCCACTTCTATTCTCAGGTTAGTTTCTGTGCCTCAACCTGCCACCCATGCACTGGGTCTCTGCTCTTTGCCCCCACCTCTCTCACTCTACCTGTGATAAACCTTGCTGTGCATGTTTTCCTAGGTTCTCCTCTTTGTTCTGTAGATCCAAATTCTGTTAAGAGACTTGTTTCATGTTAGTTCTGAGGGAAAGCAGTGGAGCTTAAGACAGTGCCTGGATTTTCTCCACCATCTTGCAGGGAAGGTTTGAGATTTTTTTAAACAATAATTTTGCTTTGGAATTTAATATTTCAATATTTTCAATGGTGGAAGCCATTAGATATTTAGATCTGAGTTACATAATAGAAGGTCCCACTTTCAAATTGAGATGGTACTCAAACCAAAACTGGTAAAAATCACTATTCAAATAACTATTAATAGGAACTTTTACCTTAGGTCAAGTATTACAAAGTAAACATTCAGCAAATTTTTCCAATCATTTTCCCATCAAATTAGAGTTCAAAAAGAGTATCACCATGTGCAAGAAGTGGGGGAAGAAAGATATAAAAACTAGAGACATTAGCATTTTCTATGATGTGATGGCCTCTTTGAGGTTAAGGGAGGGAGGAACAGGAAAAGACAGAGGGAATTTACCCAACTCTTCAGCTGTTAACATCTCATTTCAATTTGGTTGTTAACCCTTGTTAATAACTACTAGACTCTGATGCTTCTATGCTACTGAAGTCTGGATAAAAATATGACTCAAGTTCGTGATCTGGTATTTTGTCTATTCTTTTTGTTTATGAATCAATTGCATTAAATTCCTGTCCACGAACTGTGATTGGGGCTGGGCTGCCATTTCAGTGAAATGGAAAAGAAATCATATCAGTAGAAATGATGTATATAATATTAATATGGATTACAAATTTTCAATGATTTAAACAATGTAAAAGAAGTTAAATATTAATCATACTGAATATATACTGTTGATTTAGAAGGCATTTAAGATTCTTGGAGGATCACCTAATTAAAAAATTATTCTAGTATATACGTATGTACATACACACACACGCACACACACACACACACACAGAGAGAGAGAGAGAGAGAGAGAGAGAGAGAATGGATACAAATATATAGCATAGATATAGATTGAGACAAATCCAAACTTCTTAAAATCTACTCTAGACTGATATCTTATGCTTGTGACATGTTTCATTTTTTGAAAATGCCAAAATATTTTAAAATAGGTATTTGAACTTTCTGGTTCTTTGAACTGCATATAAGAATGGGTTAACCTCTACATATGATGATGTATAATTTGTCAAAAGGCTTTGGAATTGTTGTTTTTTGAAACATAAAAATTTAATGTATTATGATGTACCCTTCTACCACCATTAATTGGTTTGTCAGATAGTTTCTTGATTAAACTATAGTTTTCTGGTTTCTTTGTATATTCTTTTTGTATTATTTTTTTCTCTTCCTTTCTTGTAGAGAAACCAGAAACTATGGAAACTGAATAATTTTTCTCAAAAAAAAGAGAGGTGAACACAATAATCTCTCTGTCTCTATAATAAACTATATTAGAGTTCTAGAAATTCTGTCTGGCCTTTTATTTGTTTAGATGATTTGCAGAATATACTCTTGATTCAATATATATTTCATGAGAAGTTTTTATTTCAAGTTTTAGAAGTTGTATGCAAAGGAGTACTAAATCTCAAATACTAGTATACATTAGAATAAAGGTTCTATAAATGTAAGTGAGGTAAGAATGATGGCATCAAAGGGAATTCTAACTTAGATGATCTCACCTTATCAAGTAAATTCAATTCTGGGTTTTGGGAAGAATTATGTTTTCAACTTCAAAAAATGTCAAAAGTAATACTGTTATCACAATTTCCTTTTATAAGAAAAGAATATCTTTCTTATGGGAAGAATATTTGTACATGTGAATAAGAAACAAAATAGTCACACTACACTTTTTTTTTGTAGGTAACGGGGTTAAGTGACTTTCCTAAGGCCACATTGCTAAGTAATTAGTAAGTGTCAGAGGCTGGAATTGAACTCAGGTCCTCCTGACTCTAGGTCTGGTGTTCTATACACTGTACCACCTAGCTGCCCCATGTCATTAACTTCCCCTGTGTTGAACTTTTCTACCTATGTGTTCTTTTTTGTTTCATTGTTATAAACTTGAAAAGTGGGAAAAAGGCATTTCAAGTTTCAAAGGAATATTAGGTTTCATATAATTCTACCCATAAACTATTTTGAATAATAAGAGCTTACAACTATACATAAAACTTTTCTTATTGGATAGATTTCTAGATTTACAAAGTGGAGACAAGTTCAAGTTTTGTCTCAGAAACTTACTACATAACATTTGGATTGTTACGTAAACATTCTCAGGTAGTTTAGATATAAAATGGAGATAATAATAATGGTTAGATCTTAGCAATACTGTAAAGATCATATGTGATTACATATGAAGTGATTTCAGTCTTGTAGTATATACATGCTTGTTATTTTTAGTGTTATTATTGAGATCTACAGTAATAAGGAACATTCCATTAAAATTGCCTTGCATTTTTTGATAGTAGCAAGAGTTGAGAAATTTTTTCTAAAGGGAAATCATTCCTTTTTATTGTCTCTATTTTTTCTTGTTCTACTTTCCTGGAACATATACAAGTAGCAACAAAAACAACAAAAAGACTCATAGAAGAGTTCTTCAATGTCATCTCTACTTAAATAATCTTAATTACCTAAACAAAATCTTATATGGAATAGTGTCCCATACTCATCATTCTATTTCCTGTTCCCTGTATATGACACAGACCATGAATAGAATTCCTGAAATGTAACACATAGAGACAAATGTAACAAAATACAAGAAAACGATATCAGGATCATTATCTACTTAATGTGGGAAGTCATACTTTACACTCAGAAATGCATACTTTCCTATTTCATCAGTCTTCTCAATTCAATTCCTCTCACCTTTACCTTTAATCCACTTCAGCTATACATTGTTTGATATTGTCATCATCTACAAGTATTCAATTACCATGTCTAATAATTTTTAAATTTCCATTATTTGATCATAATCTTTTATGTTACCATATCTTCCTGTGTTTAATTCCTCTTAATCTTACTTTTTATTCTTGCTAGAATTTCCATTTTCTCCATCCATCAGTACTATTCCAGGAATAATCTGTATTCTTGCATACTGTATTCCATGGTCATAATATTGATTATGTCCTGTCAACTCCCTAACATGTAATGCTTTCAACATCTCTCTATTTCTTTCCTACTCCTAAGCTGCTGAACAGAATAGGTAGAAATTATAAAAACCACCCTTACTGGATGCACTATAGATTTAATCTAATTATTCTCAAATTAACTTTAACAACTTCAAGTCAATCCTATCACTTCTCTTTGTTCTACTCAGTACAAGCTCCTTTTCTTAGTTTTTCCACACCACTTCTTTCCCTCATTCTCTATGATGAGGACCTCAACTTATAATAACCCACTTCCGCAATAGACCAAAAGAAATTAAGGACAACTTTGAGAACTCCTTTTATTGCCCTTTCATTTCCCCTAATCATCTATGCTTATCCTCAGCTCACATCCTTCAAACATCATTTTTTATTCTCTCATAATTCTCTTTAGTATGATTATGAGGTGGTCCTGATGCTTACCAAGATCAACCAGGATTCGTATACTTTTAAAAATATTTTTATTAATGGAATAAAACAATAATTTTAATAACATAACAAAATAAAAGCTGATTGTACATGATACTGCAAATCTATTACATAAAACTTGAAATTCCTTTCAAATATAAAACTCAGTTACTTGCAAATTTCTTTTATAACTCCCCTCCCACACCAACAAGTATTAGAAAAAATAATATGCATTTGCAAAATTATTTTATATATAATTCTACTTATCAATTCTTTCTATGGATGCAGACAACATAATCTTTCATATGCCCTTAATAGTTATTTGGATATTTGCAATAAACAAAATATCTCAAAATCATTCTCAAATCATTCAAAATCATTGTGGTTATCATATACAATGTTCAATTGGTTCTGCTCTTTTTGTTCTTCATTATTTCATGGAAGTCTTTATATTTTTATTTTCTAAAATCACTGAATCCATCATTTCTTTTATTACAGTTGTATTCCAATATAATCTTATATCATAATGTGTTCAACCATTACCCTGTGGTTGGAATGGCCCAAATTGAAGGACAGCCCTTTAATTTTTATTTCTTTGGCACCTGAAAGCGAGCTGCTATAAATATCTTAGAATATATACACTATCTTTGGGAAATAGAACAAATAGTGACCTAAGTAGTTTAATTACTTTTTGAGTATAATTTTTGAGTATTATTATAGATTGTTCTCCAAAATGCTTGGAAAATTTTACAATTGCACAATAGTGAATGTGTTCTAGTTTTTCTGCATCCTCTCCAATATGTCTCCTTACTCTTGTGTCATTTTAGTCAATATGTTAGGGTGTAAAATGATATCTCAAGGTTGTTTTAATGTGCAACTCTCTAATCAATAATGATTTAGAGCATTTTTATATGATATGAATTGTTTTGACTTTTCCTCAGGTCATGTATCCATTTTGACCTTTTCTTGGTAATGTGTGAGATATTATGCTGTATAGTGGTGATTATTCTTAGTGTCTGCCATTCTGCTTTCCAGTTTTTCCAACAATTTTTACTAAACAAAGAATTCTTATACAACAACTTTAAATCTTAACATTTTTCAAATACAAGGTTGTTATATTTTTTGCTGATATAAATTGTATGTCTATTCTTCCTCTTCAGTCTTATACATTATTCACTTTGATTCATTGTATGTTCTAACCGTACATGCTTACTTGTGGCGTCTCACATAAAATACTCTATCTCACATTTCTGGGCCTTTGTATTGGTTGTCCCCAATGTCTTGCATTGTGTCCATAAATTTAAACTTGGATTATTTTTCTTTAATAGTCAATTCAGATACGACCTTCTCCAAAAGTCCTTTCTTCATTCTCATAGCTGCTAATGCCTTTCCATCTAAATTTACTTTCCATCTGTAATAGTTAAAATAAGGCAGACTGAGGCATAAAGTTTCAAGCACAATCAATTTATTAGTAAAGTACAGATTTACCACTTAATAGGATCTCAGCTTCCTCAGCAAAGTAGAGACTCTGCATGAGGAGAACAACTTTCTTGTATAGTTCTGGGGAATACAGAATTTTACGGTAGTGAACAAGATATGATTGAGTATACATTCATCATTATGAATGTTGAAATCAATATGATTTGTTATAGAAATGAAGTGAACCGGCCAAGATGGCAGAGAGAAGACAGGCACAGTTCTAAAGTCTCCTGATCTCTTCCCCATCTATCACATGAAATAAACCTCTTAAAAGAAATGCGAACCAGGAAACCCAGAAAGAAAAGCCAGGAGAGGAAAATCTACCTCAGGATTTGTCTCCCGCAGACCCTTGGCTGAGTACCGGCAGGTGAGTCTGAGCCCGGGATCAGCCAGATCAATAGCTGAATCGGAACCGGGAGTCTGAGGGCCCAAGAGCCGGACCTGCTGGATCAGCAGTGGGGCTGGACGAAGGGGGCTTTGGTCCGTGGGGAAGCAGAGGCGCTGGTTTTGGTGGTGTCCCCTGGAGCTTGGGGAAGGGGCCGTGGGGAGAGGTCTGGTGCAGGAGAGCTGTGGATGCCATCCCTGGGCTGTTTGGGTCTGAGAAACTCTGAGTCCACACCTCCATTGCACTGAGGCCTCCTCCCAAACAAACGTAAATTACTTCTGCCTCAGGCCCAGGTGTGTGAGCAAAAGAACCACCCCAGCTGAGTAATTACCTCAGGCCAGGGTAAAGCCCACCATTGATTGAAAGCAAAAGAATTAAATAGTTCCAATTCCCTCCCTCAAGCAAAGGGAGAAGGCCTTGCAACCAAGGTCACAGACACTCCAAAGAGGGCAACCAGCTCCTCCTACTGGACATCCAGAGAAACTGCACTCAGTAAAGCCTTTAGAGATCCCAAGCCCAGGTGAACAAGCCCCACCCAACTCAAGGTCTTAGCATAATGAAGAAGGGTCAGCGGAAAGGTGGATCCGTAGAAAAATTCCTGGAAGGAAAGACCCCAACCCAGAGAGACTTAGAACATCTGAGGAGAATACAATCTGGTTTCCAGCACAAAAAGACTTCCTTAAAGAAATAAGGAAGGAGTTTAAAAATCAACTGGAAAATTTGGGGGAGACAATTAATACCTTGTAACAGGAAAACAAAACCTTAGAAAGTAGAATTGGACAAACACAAAAGTAGAATAAATCTCTCAGATCATCAATTGGACAATTACAAAATGAGAATAATTCTCTCAGATCCTCAAATGAGCAAATGCAAAAAGAAATTAATTCTCTCAAAACCTCAGTTGGTCAAATGGAAAGCTCTTTCAAAAGTAGAATTGACCAATTGGAAAAGGTTAATGAAGAAAACTCCTCCCCCCAAAAAAGAATGGAGTCTACAGAAACTAATGACTCCACGAGACAGCAAGAGTCAGTTAAACAAAATCAATAAATAGAAAAAATACAAGCAAATGTGAAATACCTCATCAACTAAACCACTGACCTCAAGAATAGATCAAGGAAGGGCAACCTGAAAATTATAGGACTTCCTGAAAACATTGAAGAGAAAAAAAGCCTGGACTTAATATTACAGGATCTAGTGATGGAAAACTGCCCTGACATCATCGAATTGGAGGGCAAAGTAGTTATTAAAAGAGTACTTCGATCCCCACCAGAAAAAGATCCTAAAATGAAAACACCAAGGAATGTTGTGGCCAAACTCCAGAGCTATCAGATAAAGAGAAATTCCTGCAAGCAACCAGAAAGAAACAATTTAAATATCAAGGAGCCACAGTAAGTATCACGCAGGACCTGGCTGCATCAACTTTAAGGGATCAAAGGGCCTGGAACGAGATATTTCAGAGAGCATGGGAGCTTGGAATGCAGCCAAGAATCTACTTTCCTGCAAAGCTGAGCCTTCTCTTCCAGGGAAAAAGAAGGACATTTAACAAAATGGAAGAATTCCAAAAATTTCTGATGAAAAGACCAGAGCTAATCAGAAAATTTGGATATCAAACAGGAGATTCAAGAGACACATGAAAAGGTAAAAAAAGGGGGGGGGGGTGGTAAAAGGAAAAAAAATGCAATCAAGAAAGTTGAAACTGGCTATATCCCAGCATTGGGGGGGGGGGTAGAGACCCTCATAAATCCTGAGAAATGTAAATATAACAGAGAGACTATCCCTAGCCAGAAATGATGGACATTCATGACCTATCCATAAGACTGCTACCTAATGGGATGTAAGTGGCTTTAACTCCACTGGGGAGAAAGACTCTAATAACTGTCAGGAATATTGACTGTATTCAACAGAATATACTGAACTAGAAGGGACAGACACTTTGAATATTCTAAGACTTAGATAGAATGATCTAAAAAAAATACACTACCTCCCTAAAAAGGGTGACAGGAAAGAGACGGGAGGAGGGAGGGGATTGAATGGGACAAATCTAATTACACTAAGAGGTACAAAAAAACCTATGGTAATAGAGGGGAAGAAGGGAGTAGAGGAGAAACACCTGAATCTTCTTCTCATCAGACTTGGCTTAAAGTCAACCTACACATACTCAGTTAACTTATAAAACGTCTAACCTTTCAAGAAGTAAAAGGGGAAAAGGGGAGGGGGAACAGAGAAAGGGAAGAGGAGTGGAGGAAATAAGGGAAACTAACAAAAGGAAGGGAAGGGAACAGGGAAAGGGGAAAGAAAGGGGAGGTTGTGATATAGGAGGGCAAACACACTGAAGGGGGTGGTATTCAAAACAAAATACTAGGGAATATGGATAAAAAGGGGGAAAGGGGGAAAATACAAACAGAGGGAAGATAGCACAGAGGGCAATAAAGAACTACTAATCATAACCTTGAATGTGAATGGGATGAACTCTCCCTTAAAATGTAAGCAAATAGCAGAGTGGATTAAAAACAAGAATCCTACAATATGCTGCTTACAAGAAACTCATTTGAAGCAGAGAGATACATATAGAGTAAAGGTAAAAGATTGGAGCAAAATATATTTTACTTCAGCTGAAGTAAAAAAAAAGCAGGGGTAGCAATCCCTATCTCAGACAAAAGCAGCAGCAAATATAGTGTCAAAAGAGATAAGGAAGGAAATTTTATCCTCCTAAAAGGTACCATAGACAATAATGTCATTTCAATATTGAATATATATGCACCCAGTGGGACAGCACCCAAATTCTTAGAGGAGAAGCTGAAAGAATTACAGGAAGACATAGACAGCAAAACTCTACTAGTAGGAGACCTCAACCTCCTGCTATCAGATCTAGATAAATCAAATCATAAAACAAACAAGAAAGAAATTAGGGATGTAAATAGATTGTTAGAAAAATTAGATATGTTAGATTTATGGAGGAAACTGAATGGGGATAGGAAGGAATATACCTTTTTTTTCTGCAGTACATGGAACCTATACAAAAATCGACCATGTACTAGGACATAAGAACCTAATGATCAACTGCCGAAAGGCAGAAATAATGAATACATCTTTCTCAGATCACAATGCAATAATAGTCATATGCAATACTGGGCCAAGGATATATAGACCCAGAGCAAACTGGAAACTGAATAACCTCATCTTAAAAAATGAGTGGACCAAAAAACAACTTATAGAAAGACTTAACCATTTTATCCTAGATAATGATAATGATGAAACAACATACCAAAACCTATGGGATTCTTTCAAAGCAACTCTCAGGCAATATATTATAGCTCTAAATGCTTATATGAATAAATTGGAGAAAGAGAAAATCAATGAACTAAACATGCAACTAAAAAAATTAGAGAAAGAACAAATCAAAAATCCCCAACAAATTAGAAATTTCAAAAATTAAAGGAGAAATTAATAAAAGCAAAAGCAAAAAAAACTATTGAATTAATAAATAAAACCAAAAGTTGGTATTATGCAAAAACCAATAAAATTGATAAACCTCTCATCAATTTGATTTAAAAAAAGAAAGAATAAATCCAAATTGCTAGTATTATAAATGAAAAAGGTGAACTCACAACCAATGAGGAGGAAAGTAAAGTAATAATTTGAAATTATTTTGCCCAACTTTATGCCAATAAATTTGATAATCTAAGTGAAATGGATGAATATTTACAAAAATATAAGTTGCCCAGGTTAAATGAAGAAGAGATTAAATACCTGAACAACCCTATCTCAGAAAAAGAAATTCAACAACCAATTATTGAACTCCCTAAAAAAAATCTCCAGGGCCTGATGGATTCACAAGTGAATTCTACCAAACATTTAAGGAACAATTGGTTCCAATCCTATATAAACTCTTTGGAAAAATAAGGAAAGATGGAACTCAGCCGAACTCTTTCTATGAAACCAATATTGTACTGTTACCTAAACTAGGAAGAATTAAGACAGAGAAAGGAAATTATAGACCTATTTCCCTGATGCATATGGATGCAAAATTCTTAAATAAAATCTTAGCAATCGACTACAACAAATCATCACTAGGATGATACATTATGATCAAGTAGGATTTATTCCAGGAATGCAGGGGTGGTTCAATATTATGAAAACTGTTAGTATACTCAATTATATCAATAACAAACCTATCAGAAACCATATGATCATATCAATAGATGCTGAAAAAGATTTTGACAAAATACAGCATCCATTCCTATTAAAAACACTCGAGAGTGTAGGAATAAATGGACTGTTCCTTAAAATTATTAGCAGTATCTATCTGAAACCATCAACAAGAATTATACTCAATGGGAGAGGCTAGAGGCATTCCCAATAAAATCAGGGGTTAAACAAGGGTGCCCATTATCACCACTACTATTCAATATTGTATTAGAAATGTTAGCATCAGCAATTAGAGAAGAAAAAGAAATTAAAGGAATTAGAATTGGGAAGGAAGAGACAAAACTCTCACTATTCGAAGATGACATGATGGTCTACCTAGAGAATCCCAAGCAATCATCTAAAAAACTACTGGAAGCAATTAGCAATTTTAGCAAAGTTGCAGGTTATAAAATAAACCCCCATAAATACACAACTTTCCTATATATGACTAGCAAGAAACAGCAGGAAGAGCTTGAAAGAGAAATCCCATTCAAAGTAACCTCAGACAATGTAAAACAATTGGGAGTCTATTTGCCAAGACAGACTCAGAATCTTTTTGAAAACAATTATAAAACACTTCTGACACAAATTAAATCAGATTTAAATAACTGGGCAAATATCAACTGCTCATGGATAGGTAGAGCTAATATAATAAAAATGACAATTCTACCAAAACTAAACTATCTGTTTAGTGCTCTACCAATCAAAATCCAAAAAAATTACTTTAATATGGTAGAAAAAATTGTAAGTAAATTCATATGGAGAAATAAAAAGTCAAGAATTGCCAGGAATTTCATGAAAAAAAAATGCAAACGAAGGTGGCTTAGCACTACCCGATCTAAAATTATATTATAAAGCATCATTCATCAAAACTGTTTGGTATTGGCTAAGAAATAGAGTGGTGGACCAGTGGAATAGACTATGTGTAAAAGCAAGAGAGTATTATAGTAATCTGCTGTTTGATAAACCCAAAGAGTCAGGACACCAGGATAAAAACTCCCTCTTTGATAAAAACTTCTGGGATAATTGGAAGTTAGTATGGAAGAAACTTAGATTAGAACAACACCTCACACCCTTTACCAAGATAAGATCCAAATGGTTACAGGACATAGACCTAAAAAACAATACTATAAGCAAATTAGAAGATCAAGGACTAGTCTACCTGTCAGATCTATGGAAAGGGGAACAGTTTATGACTAAGGAAGAGTTGGAGAACATCACTAAAAACCAATTAGATAATTTTGATTACATTAAATTAAAAGGTTTTTGCACAGATAAAACCAATGTAATCAATAATAAAAGAAAAGTAGTAAATTGGGAAACAATCTGTACAACTAAGGATTCTGACAAAGGACTCATTTCTAAAATATACAGAGAACTGAGTCATATTTTTAAAACAAAAAGCCATTCCCCAATTGACAAATGGTCAAAGGATATGCAAAGGCAATTTACAGATGAGGAGATCAAAGCAATCCACAGCCATGTGAAAAAATGCTCTAAATCATTAATTATTAGAGAAATGCAAATTAAAGCTACACTGAGGTATCACCTCACACCTGTCAGATTGGCCAGTATGACCAGGAAGGATAATGATCATTGTTGGAAGGGATGTGGGAAATCTGGGACACTATTACACTGTTGGTGGAGCTTTGAACTCATCCAACCCTTCTGGAGAGCTATTTGGAACTATGCCCAAAGGGCAACAAAAATGTGCATACCCTTTGACCCAGCAATACCACTACTGGGTCTATACCCTGAAAGAGATGAGGAAAAAGGGTAATAAAATTACTTGTACAAAAACATTTATAGAAGCCCTGCTTGTGGTGGCAAAGAATTGGAAATCCAGTAAATGTCCTTCAATTGGGGAATGGTTTAGCAAACTGTGGTATATGTATGTCATGGAACACTATTGTTCTATTAGAAACCAGGAGGGATGGGATTTCAGGGAAACCTGGAGGGATTTGTATGAACTGATGCTGAGTGAGATGAGCAGAACCAGAAAAAAAACTGTACACCCTAACAGCAACATGGGAGTCATGTTCAACCTTGAAGGACTTGCTCATTCCATGAAAATGTTGCCTTCATCCTGCCATCTTGGGTCCACCCCCTGTGCATACCCTTTGATCCTGCAATGCTACTACTAGTTCTGTTTCCCAAAGGAATCACAAGAAAGAGAAAAACAAATGCTATTATTTACAAAATTATTTATAGCATGCTTTTATGTATTGGAAACAACTTGGAAATTTGAGAACATGGCTATCAACTGGGGAATGACTGAACAAATTTTGGTATATTAATATTATAAAGTACTACTATAATGTAAGGTATCATGAGTGGTGGAATTTCAGAAAGACCTGGTAAGTCTTGCAAGAACTGATACTGAGTGAAATGAGCAGAATTAGAACATTGAACATATTAATTATAACATTCTGTGATGATCAATTTTGATGGACTTAATCATTTCAGCAGGATACTAATCAAAGATAATTTTATAGGACTTGTGATGGAGGATTTCATTCACATTGAAAGAAAAAATATGGAGTCTGAAACAGCCCAAAGCATACTATTTTCATTTTTTCATGTTTTATAGTTTATTTCTCCTTTTTTGTTCTGATTCTTCTTTTATAACATGGCTAATATAGAGATCTATTTAATATAATACACATTACAAACTGCATTAGATTGCTCTCTGTGGGGGGTTGGGGGGAGAGGGAGAAAAATACATAAGTGAAAATCCTTACCGAAAATGATTGTTGAAAATACACTTTGCATGTAGTTTAAAAAATAAATTAAAAATGTTTTTAAATGAATATAAAGCAATTTAAATACCTGGAAGAATGTTCTATTCTCATGACTATGCTGTGCCATCATAACAAAAATGATACATCAATTATCAATGAAATACATTAGAAAATCTGGTAAGATAAAAATTCAGTTAATTTAAAGAGAAAAAATTTCTAGATTACAAAGAGAAATAAAAGAGGAAAAAATATGGGAATGAAGGGGAAATACTACTTCCAGAGTACCACCTTTATTATTTAAGACAGGAAATATGAAAACCTGATTAGACAAGGGAAAACCAGTACACAGAATTTAATAAAACAACATTTGACAAAAACTTTCAAACAAATTACTTCAGAAAGAATTTTGTATTTAATTAAAAAAGCAAACAAACAATTATTTGTAAAACAAGAAAGTAGGCTGGCAGAAAATAGGCTAGAGTAATACCTTCCATCATATTGCAAAATGAATTTAAAAAGGTTTTGATACCTGGATACTAAAGATAAAACAAAAAAAAGAGAGAATCATATCACTGTGAGTATAAATATATATATTTTTAGCCAAACAGGAAATGGAAGCACTTATGTTACACTTACAAATTATTTTCATTATATTTAAAAATTAGATCCCAACTTTGAACCAATTACTATGAAAATGAAGAAAATCAGTGGAAATGGGGGGGGGGGGTCCATTGAAAGTTATATAGAAGATAAAGATCCTTAATTGGAGAAGTCCAGGAGTTCTGAGGAGAATATGAATTGGTTTCCTGTCTGGAAAGACTTGATCTAGAAGGAGTTTAAAAATCAATTGGAAAAATTCGGAAAAGAAACACAAAAGAAAATTAACACTTTGCAAGAGAAAATCATCATCTTGCAACAAGAAAACAAATACACAATTGGACTAGTGCAAAAAAGAAAATAATTCTCTCAAAACCACAATAGGGCCAAAGGAAAACTTCAAAAAATAAAATTGAACAATTGGAAAATGATTTGCAAAAGGTAAATGAAAGAAACATTTCTTTAAAAAAATGATTGGAATCTGTGGAAGCTAAAGACTTCTTGAGACAACAAGAATTTTTTAAACAAAACAAAACAAAAAAAACAAAAAGGAAGAAAATGCAAAATACCTCATCAGCAAAACAAGTGACCTAGAGAATATATTCAGGAAAGGAAACTTAAGAATCATTGGCCCTCTTGAAGGCAAATTTCCCTGATATCATGGAACCAAAGGGCAAAATAGTTATAGAAAGAGTACATTGATCCCCTCCTGAAAGGGATTCCCAAAATGAAAATGCCAAGGAATATTGTGGCCAAATTCCAGAAATATCAAATAAAAAAGAAAATCTTTCAAGGAGTCAGAAAGAAATAATTTAAATACCAAGGAACTACAGTAAATATTTCACAGGATCTGGCTTCAACAACATTATGGGCTCAGAGGGCCTGGAATATGATATTCTGAAGAGCAAGGGAGTGTGGATTGCAGTCAAGAATACACTGACTGGCAAAACTAACCTTTCTCTTCCAGGGGAAAAGATGAACATTTAACAAAATAGGAGAATTCCAACCTTTCATGATGAAAAGATCAGAGATAAATAGAAAACATGGACTTCAAACAGGACACTCAAGAGATATATGAAAAGGTAAAGCATGGAAAATTTTTAAAAAAAGCTGTCATATACCCACCTGGGAGAAAGATTCTTATAACTCTCAAGAATTTTTAACTTTATTGTAGAGAATATACTTATACTCATGACTTGTCCATGACTGTGATAGAATGGTTTAAAAACAATTACATCTCCTTAAGGGGGGGGGCAGAAAAGAGACAGGAGGAAGGATGAGATTGAATGGGATAAACTGAAATACTTGAAGAGGTTCACAGAACCTATTGCAATAGAGGGGATCAAGGGAGGAGAAAAGAACCATCTGAATTTTAGTCCCATCAGATTTGGCTGAAAGAAGGATAAACATACACACACTCAGTTATGTTTAGAAAGTTATCTTACTTTTAAAGGATTAAGAGGGGAAAGGGGGAGAGGGGGAAAGAGAAACTAACAGAAGGAAGGGAAGCAAAAGAGGGTCAAAGTGAAAGAGGAAAGAAAGGGGAGGGGACACTTGGATATATGGGGGCACATACATTGAAGGAGATGGGATTCAGAACCAAAATACTGGGGGAATATGGAAAAGGTGAAATAAAGGGAAAATACAATTGGAGGGAAAATAGCAGGGAAGGCAATAAAGAGTTAGTAATTAAAATTTTGAATGTGAATGAGATGAACCCTCCCATAAAATATATGGGAATAGCAAAGTGGGTTAAAAATCAGAATTCTACTATATGCTGCTTATAAGAAATTCATAAGAATACAAATCATACAGGTAAAAGTGGAAAGGTTAGAACAGAGTATGTTATGCCTCAGTTGAAGTGGAAAAGGAGGGGTAGCAATTCTTATCTCAGACAAAGCAAGGGCAAAACAAAAATCTCATTAAAAGAGATAAGGAAGGAAACTATATCCTCCTAAAAATCACCATAGACAGTGAAATAATTTCAATACTAAACATGTATGCACCTAGCAATATACCATACAAATTCTTCGAGAAGTTGAATGAGTTACAGGAAGACAAAGACAGCAAAACATTACTGGTAAGAGAACTTAATCTCCCTCTCCCAGAATTAGAGAAATGTAACCATAAAATAAAGAAGGTAAATAGAATGTTAGAAAACCTAGATATGATAGATCTTTGGAGAAATTTGAATGGGGATAGAAAGGAATATAGCTTTTCTTCTGTAGTACATAGCACCTACATAAAAATTGACCATGTAAAAGGACATTAAAAACCTCAAAATCAAATGCAGATAGGCAGAAATAGTAAATACCTCCTTCTCAGACAATAATGCAATAAAAATCATATGCAATAATTGAACATGAAGTGGAAAACCTAAAACAAATTTGAAACTAAGTTCATTTTAAAAGATTAGTGGATCAAATAACAAATTACAGATAGAATTAACGATTTCATTCTAGACAATGATAATACAAGACAACAAACCAAAACTCATGGGATACAGCCAAGGCTGTTATTAAGGGATATATTATATCTTTAAATGCTTATCAAAATATAGAAATAAAAAATTGATGAATTACGCATGCAACTAAACGAATTGGAACAAATTAACCCCCCAATAGAATATGTTATTAGAAATATTAAAAATTAAAGAAGGTAATAAAATCAAAAACAAGAAAACAAACTAATAAATAAATAAAAGCAAGATTTGGTTTTATGAAAAACCAAATAAATAGATAAAATTGGTTAATTTGATTTAAAAAAAGAAAGAAGAAAACCAAATTACAAATATCATTAATGAAAAAGGTGAACTCACCACCATTGAGTAGGAAATTAACATCATCATTTGGAACTATTTTTGTCCAACTGTATGCCAATAAATTTGATAATCCAAGTGAAATGGATGAATATTTACAAAAATATAAGTTGCCCAGGTTAAATGATAAGGAAATTAAATGCCTAAATTATCCTATCTCAGAAGAAGAAATTCAACAATTCATCAAGACTCCCTAAGCAAATATCTCCAGGACCAGTTGGATTGACAAGTGAATTCTATCAAATATTTAAGGAACAATTGGTTCCAATTCTATTTAAACTCATTGGAAAAAATAGTGAAGAATGAATTCTACCTAATTCTTTCTTTGCCAACAATATGGTGCTGATACCTAAACCAGGCTGAGTCAAAAAAGAAAGAAAACTAATTTCTTAATGAATATGTATTCAAAATTCTTAAATAAAATCTTAACAAAAAGACTACAGTAAGTTATCACGAGGATAATAACACTATGACCAAGCAAGTTTTCCCCCACCCAGGAATGTAGGGTTGGGTCATTATTATGAAAACTGTCAGTATAATTGACTATAGCAATAAAAATCTAACAAATGATATGATTATATCAATAGATGTTGAAAAAGCCTTTGAGAAAATAGAGCAACCATTCCTACAAAAACACCAGAGAACCTAGGAATAAATGGATTGTTCCTTAGAATGATAAGTACTTTCTATCTAAAACCATCAGCAATCATTTTTTGTAATGGTGATAGACTAGAGGCATTCCCAATAACATCAGGGGTGAAACAAGGATGTCTGTTATCACTACTATTCAATTTTGAGTCCGAAATGTTAGCTTCAGCAATAACAGAAGAAAAGGAAATTGAAGGAATTAGAATTGTGAAAGAAGAAAACAACTCTCATTCTTTGCAGAAGACATGATGGCATACCTAGAGAACCCAAGAAAATCATCTAAAAACTATTAGAAACAATTAGCAACATTAGCAAATTCACAGGATATAAAATAAAGCCACAAATCCTCAATATTTCTATATATTCCTAGCAAGATACAGCAGCAAGAGCTAGAAAGACAAATCTGATTTAAAAAATACTTGGGAGTCTACCTGCCAAGTCAGACTCAGAAACTCTATGAAAAAACTATAAAACATTTTTTACACAAATAAAATCAGATTTAAAAATCAACTGCTCATGGATAGCTCAAGCTCATAAAAAGATGATAATTCTACCTAAGTTGAATTACTTACTTATTTCATGCCTTACCGATCAAACTTCCAAAAAATTACTTTAATGAATTAGAAAATAAATTGTAACTAAATTCATAGGGTGAAAGAAAGACAAGAATATCAAGTGATATAATAAAAAAATGTGCAAAAGAAGGTGGCTTAGCCTTATTAGATCTAAAATTCTATTATGAAGTATCAGTCATCATCAAAGCTCTCTAGTATTGGCTAAGAAATAGAGTGGTACATCAGTGGAATAGACTAGGTGCAAAAGAATCAGCAGGAAATGATTATAGTAATCTACTATTTAATAAACCCAAAGAGTACAGCTTCTGGTATAAGAACTCTCTCCTTAGCTCTCAGAACTTTGGAAATGGAAGCAGTTTTCTGACCAAGGAAGAGATGGAGAACAACATTACAAATGAATTGGAAAATTTTGTTTACATTAAATTAAAAAACTTTTGCACAAACAAAACCACTGTAACCAAGATCAAAAGAAGTGTGGTGAATATGGAAATAATTTTTACATCTACTGTTTCTGACAATGGACTTATTTCTAACATTTTTAGAGAACTAAGTCAAATTTGTAAAAAAAAATTGACAAATGATCAAGGATATGCAAAGACAATTTGAGGATTAGGAAATCAAAGCTTTCCATGCCCATATGAAAAATAGCTCTAAATCACTATTGATTAGAGAAGTGCAAATTAAAGCTTCTCTGAGGTACTACCTCATACCTCTAAGATTGTTCAATATGACCAGAAAGGACAATGATCAATTTTGGAAGGGATGTGGGAATTCTGACACATCAATGCATTATTGGTGTATTTGTGAACTGAACCAAACTTTCTGGAGAGTAATTTGGAACTGTGCCCAAAGGGCAATAAAGATGTGCATACCCTTTGATCCAGCAATAGCACTACTGGTTCTATATCCTGAAGAGATCATGATAAACGCTAAAAGCAGCACTTGTACAAAAACATTCATAGTAATTCAGTTGCAGTGGCAAAGATTTGGAAATCGAGGGGGTGTCCATCATTTGGGGAGTGCCTGAACAAATTGTGATATATGTACATTATTAAACTCTTTTGTTCTATTAGAAACAGGATGGATGGGATTACAAAGAAACCTGGAAAGACCTGCATGATTTGCTGCTGAGCGAGATGAGCATTAGACACCCTAACAGCAACATGAGGGATATGATCAATCTTAATGGACTTGCTCATTTCATTAGTGCAATAATCAGGAAAAATTGTAAGATCTCTGTGATGTAGAATACTAACTGTAACCAAAGAAAGAACAGTGAAATTTACACAATGACCAAAAATTATTACCATAATTTAAAAAACTGTATTATGTTCTATATAATTTTGTTATCTCTAATATTTTATTTTTTCCTCAAGGATATGCTTTTTCTCTCAACACATTCAATTTTGATCAATGCATAGCTTGGAAACAATGTAAAGATAATCAGATTGCCTTCTATGGGGGAGGGGCAGGGAAGGGAGGGTAGGGAAAATTGTAATATTTATTAGTAAAAATGATACATGAAAACTGTTATTGTATATAATTGGAAAACAAAATAATTATATATTAAAAATAAAAATATTCTGTTTATCAAAAAAATTAGACCCTCAAAACTTCAAGCAAATATAGATTTTTCTATCTCTTTGAGGGACACTTCATGAACACCCAAGAGCCATCTTTGTCATATTTTAAACTGTTATCTAGAAATCCAAATTCCATTTTAATTCACCATCTTCTGGAAGAGACGTTCACTTATAAAATCCCCGTTCTTTTCTGAAAATCCAAATCAGAAACAATGCTGAAAATTGCATCTGGATCACTAATTTCTTCAATATATTAGATATGTCTATTTCCTAATTATCTTATACTAGTCCCTCTTGGGTCTATCATTTAGCCTCATGTAAATCATAAAAGTAGAGGAGAGTCATCTTATTTGAAAATTCATAGATGTGAGGTGGCTAGGTAGCTAGGTGGCTAGGTGGCTAAAGCACCGGCCTTGGAGTCAGGAGTACCTGGGTTCAAATCCGGTCTGAGACACTTAATAATTACCTAGCTGTGTGGCCTTGGGCAAGCCACTTAACCCCATTTGCCTTGCAAAAAACCCCAAAAAAATGTTCATAGATGCTCTCTAGGCAAAATCAAATAAATTTAGTAGGCTGTCACTCAGGAACCACTTTATAAAAATCAACCAGAGATCATATCTCTTTTTTTCTCTTAAAGTTATGAACCAATTAGGCAAAGATATGGAGTGATCAAAGTATGACTCCATTTCCCTGCTAACTGATCCTTCATTTACTAGGTCTTTTCTTTTATAAGTGCACTGACAGATATAAGGATTAAATGTAACACCGTACTTGAACATTGTCCTTATAGATATTTCCTTAAGTTTAGGTCTTTTATTATTTTTCACATAATAAATATTTTCCTGTGAAAAAAACAAACACAGGGGCAGAGGCAAGATGGCGACAAGAAGGGAACGAGTCTTAGGAGCTCTCTGATAAAATGCATCAGCTAAGGACTCTAACTAAACTTTCAAGAGACAGAACCTACAAAGGGACCCAGTGAGGCAGTTCTCCTACTCAAGGTAACCTGGGAAAGAGCAGAAAGGCTCTGTTCCCCAGGGTCAGAGGGGCGGCCTGCCAGAGGTGTGGCCCACCAGAGCCAAAGAACTTCAGCCTCCCGGAGGCAGCCCCAGGGCGCTGAGAGTCTCAGCTTACAGCAGCGGGGGAGTCTCCTGAACTGCACCCCAAGGAGCACCGGGCACAAAAGTGGGGGAACAGTGGGGGACCTCTGCCAGAGTGAGCATGTGGAGCCCAGCCCTCAGGGCACACAGCAAGGAGCATGATCTTTCCCCAGTCCTGATCCAGGAAAGAGAAGCAGAGGGTGCTGGTAAGCAGGAGCCTCCATGGCATGAGCCCATTGAGCTGAGGGAGGGGAGTGACAGAGTTCTGTCCTCTGGCTCTGGAAAAGGACTCTGGGGCTCTGACCACATTCAGATCCTGATCCCAGTCTAGGACCCCCATAGAACAACAGGGCCCCCCCCACCTCGGGCCATGGCAGAGGGCGGGGTGCTTATGGTCATTCACAGACCAGGAGGGAGGACAGAGCCTCACACACTGAGATCCTTGTGGGAGTGTCCCAAAAGCTTAGGAAGCACCCCCAAACCAGGCCCAGGCCAGGAAAATAAGCAAGCAAAGAAACAAAAGGAAGACTATTGAGAAATATTTTGCAAATGAGCGCAAGAAGGATCAAAATACTCAGTCTGAAGATGAGGAAGTACAAGCTCCTGCATCTAAAGACTCCAAGAAAAACAGAAATTGGGCTCAGGCTATGACAGAGCTCAAAAAAGACTTTGAAAATCAAATGAGGGAGTTGGAAGAAAAACTGGGAAAAGAAAGGAGAGAGTTGCAGGAAAAACATGAAAATGAAGTCAGCAGCTTAGTCAAGGAAATCCAAAAATATGCTGAAGAAAATAGCATGCTAAAAACCACCTTAGGTCAAATGGATGAAACAGTTCAAAAAGTTACTGAGGAGAAGAATGCTTTAAAAAGAAAAAATTGGGCAGATGGAAAAAGAGATAAGAAAACTCTCTGAGGAGAACAAATCCTTCAGACAAAGAATAGAATTCAGGGAGATTGATGAATTTACCAGAAATCAGGAATCAATACTTCAAAACAAAAAAAAAAAAGAAAAATTGGAAGAAAATGTGAAATATCTCATTGAAAAAACAACTGATATGGAAAACAGACTTAGGAAAGATAATTTAAAAATTATTGGAATATCTGAAAGTCATGATCAGGAAAAGAGCCTTGACATCATTTTCAAAGAATTACTACAGGAAAATTGCCCTGATATTCTAGAAGCAGAGGGCAAAATAGAAATGGAGATAATCCACCGATCCCCCCGAGAATGAGATCCCAAAAAACCGACCCCTAGGAATATTATAGCCAAGGTCCAGAACTCACAAGTCAAAGAGAAAATATTACAAGCAGCCAGAAGGACACAGTTCAAATATTGTGGAGCTGCAGTCCGGATCACACAAGACTTAGCAGCAGCTACACTGGAAGCTCATAGGGCTTGGAATACAATATACCAGAAGGCAAAAGAGCTTAGAATGCAGCCAAGAATGAACGACCCAGCAAGGCTGAATGTCCTCTTCCAGGGAAAAAAAATGGACTTTCAATGAACCAGGGGAATTTCAAATGTTCCTTTTGGAATGGCCAGAGCTGAACAGAAGGTTTGATCTTCAGATAACAGGACTCAGGTGAAGCATGGAGTTGGAGGAGAGGGGTAAAATATGAGGGACTTAATGATTGAATTTTTTTCTCTCCCCTTTACTTTATTGCTCAAGCAAGTCTATATTCATGAGGGGGAGGGGGTATTTTGTTTACTCTTAAACAAGACTATTTTATTAATGTAAAAAAATTTGTACAAAATGAGAATAAAAAATAAAAAAGGAAATTCAATAAATACTACAGTGTAGAAGTTCTTTTTCTCAATGCATATTGCATTTTCCTTTTTATGTTCTTTGAAGTTAATTTAGGTATTTATAATAGTCAAAATGAATTAGTTACTCAAAGTTGCTCTCTAATACAATATTGTTGCTATTATATATAATATTTTCTTGGTTCTATTTATTTTTCCTCTTCATTATTTGTGAAAATCTATTCATGGTTTGTCTAAAATCATCATTCTTGTCATTTCTAATAACTATATGGTATTCCATTACAATCATATATCACAAGTTATTCTGGTACACATACACACACACACACACACACACACACACACACACACATATACATACACATTCCTTGCCTTGGAGAAATTTTCTTTTCCTCCAATTATCTTTTTTGCTATATAGTCCCCTCAGTACTATTAAATATTTATTTTCATGCTATTTTTTGGTATTTTATAACTTTTAAAAACCCTTCTCTCTGACAGATTTATTAGTTGGGTGACTTTTTATATTTGTACTAAGTACCAATCCTTTTCATTCTCTTTTTACCCCCAACTTCAAATCGTTTTTGCCTCTATACTGTGCTTTGTGGACTCGGCTATCCTGAGGCCTTTCATGAAAGCTCTTTTCTCTTAGTATGGAAATAACTAAGTCCTTTTTGATTCAAGCTCTTTTGCAGGGTTTACAATAGTGTGAAGTTCTTGCTTTGATTCAATAATGTGCTAAACATTTCAATCTTTTTTGTGATTATTCTGAAGTCCATTATATCATGAGAAATGTTTTTGAGCAATATAAATTTATTTTCCACTGTTGTAGCTGACCAGTATTTTAGTTCCTCAATAGCTTTAGGGACTTTCACCATTTTCTTTCATTTTACCCCCAGCTTCATCATCATCATTATCATTATCATAATCATCAAATGATAATCACTTCATCTCTTCATGTGGGACTTAAATGGTAGAGTTGGAAAACAATTTAAGTTTTGCCCCTGTTCTTCTGAGGCTTACAAACTAAAAATAAATGTAATTAATATGCATATCTACAGCAAACATGATCACACTTTCTCTTAAAAGAACCTTTTCCTTTTGTAAATATTGTATATAGTACCAGTACAAATTTATCTATGGACATATAACCTCCCATGGATAGAATTTAACATTCTAGAGAGAAAGAACTGCTTTATTTTTGTCTCCGTATCTTCAGCACATAACACAGAGCCTGGTCCACAATAAGCATTTCATAAAGGCTTATTGATTAACTGATTGCACAAAGGCAAAATATAAATAATAATAGAATAAAATGGCAAAAATTTGAGATAAAGTATCAACATTGTCTGTAATTAGACAAAGATTTTAAGTCAAAGGTCATTTCTTTACAATGAAGCACCAATGAAGATTATATTCTAAGTTATTTAAAAATTTCTGAAGACAACTATTATAAATTATTTATGATTCTGTGAACAATAGTATGCAAAAACAATCCCTCCAATTTTATCATGCATACCCTGCTTTTCCTGAATTTTGAAAGGTATAATCAGAAAATTTGCCTGAAAGGAGGAGTTTGAGTATGTCTATGAGAAAGGTAGCAGGGCATTTGAAGTATGGAGAAAAGCTGTTCAGAAAACATTGCTTGGAGACTGTAGAATTTAAAGTATAAGATAATTTAGTTAGAAATCAGAAGGTTGATTAGGAGGAAACTGAAATGATAAGGTTCAGGGATTTGTCCCAGGTTACAGAGCTAGTAGTAATTCAACTATGGTTCTCATTTTTCAGAGGCTGAAAGTGAAGCTCAGACATTCTGAATAATTTTCCTAAAGTCACAAATCCAGTTTGAATGTTGATTTGAGACTTGAATTCAGGTCTCCTATTCTTGTGCTTTTTTGTGACATATCACTAAATGAAATTGCATTAATAAAAGCTTCATGAGGGAAAAATACTCTTATATCCAAAATGGAATTATATTCCCTAATTATGGTGACCCAAAGTCATTTGTACTCTTCTAGTACACAAAGATTTTCCAGCTTCATTTCCAGCTGTTCAGCTGCACCTAAGTAATAACTCAGCTAAGAGCTTTTATTCTTCTTGAATGAATTATACTTCATGTGTGCTAAATATTCTAAGGGCAGCCAACCATAAAAATTGTATTATGTATCTCTCTTGTGTAACTTGCGTGAAAGTGGAGTTTGTCAAAAGTGGCTGCTCAGTAGTTAATGGAAGCCTCCTCTGCATTTGATCCAGAAAGCCAAGCTGTCCACAAAGGTAGGTATATAGAAGAAACATACAAAAGACAAAACCAGCATAATAGTAAAAAAAAAAAAATTGTAAGTGAAGGATTGCAAATTGAAAAATGAGGAAATTGATGGGAAAAGTCCACAAACTATCCCATTTGCTTTAACTTTAAGGTTAATCTGCTTTGTATATGCCAAGACCTGAGATTATGGGATTGTATTTCCCTTGAAACTCTTAATACCTATTGCTAAAATCAGCAGCAGATGTCTATCTGACCTCTACCTAATTGAACAGGAATGTCAATTGGAGGAGAGTCATCAATCTTCAAATTGTCTTGTAGAAGGTCTTAAGGATTTCTGGTACATCAACTCAGTAAGAATAGTGTATTAAATAATCTCTCAAAACGTAAAGAGCCCAGGTTTTCTTAAACACAGAACTGGAAGTTAGGAAAATTGAAAGGTAATAAATATTCCATATATATATATATATCACTTTATTTTTAATATTTTTATAGACTATGTGATTTATTTTGAGGAAAAGTACTCAATCTGTTTTCAAAAATCTTCAATTAAGAGATGAAATATTCTGTTATACTTATATTTTCAAGCCTGGAGGTAGATCCCATCTCAAAGTCCAATGTGGAAAGGTCCAGAGAGAGAGTTTATAAATTTGTAAGTAGAAATTTGTGAGTAGAAAAAAAATCCTATGTTCATATAAGGAATTTCCTCTAACATTATCTATGCCATAAGAGAAGGGAGTGGTAAGCAACCTTACACCCCACAATTTCTTTGGTACAGTGTAATTTTTATGCTGGAAAATGAAAATCAGTCTATTTTTCTCCTAAGGCAGGTAGTGTTGCCTTCATAGGGAAATTACAGGAAGGGGAAAGCTAAGAAACATTTCTTCTCCCTCCTTCTCCAATCAGTGACAGTTCTTGACCATCACCACCATACTTGGGCTGTAAGTCTGGATATGGCTTTAATGGGTAGCCCTATTTCCTAATTACATCTGCATATATACTGTTGTTACTTGACATTTTCTCTCTACCTCCCTTTCCTCTCCACTACCCACTCTGCCTCTGTTTCTATCTGTGTCTCTTTTGCTCCCTTCCCCTCTGTTTTTTTTACTTTTCTCTGTCGTTTTTTGTGTCTCTTTATACCTTTCTCTAACTCTGTATTATCTCCCTCTCTCTGTCTGCTTCTCTATCTCCCAGTCTTTCTTATCATCTCATCTCAGAATAGATGTCTAGAACAAATTGTATTGCCTTTCTAACTTCCCACCTCATCTTCTGAACATATAAGAGAATTAAAAGATTTTAGGAACAAAATACTTTTTTTTCCCTTTTTAACTAAAGCTTGCTCCAAGAGTTTTTTGCTTGTTAGATTTTTAGAATAATTTATTGTTCTTGAAAACATGAAGTGTGTGCAGGTACAGCTTGAATCCTTTCACCACTTCTACAGTGGAGTTCCACCTATATTTAGGAGCCCTTGTCAGTGGTAGACATACAAATGCTATATACATAAAGGCTTGCTATTACAAAATGTGTTGCAATCTCAATGTTGATTGAAAATTTTAATTATCAGTATTAAAATTGAGCTAACAAGAGGTACTTAAAATTAAGCTATTTGAATCACAGTATACCCCTGACACTCCTTAGCCTTGCTAAATAAAATTCCTATAGTGAAACAGAGCTCAAACTATTTATTTTTTAATATTCATAATATTTCTAAGGCTATCAGTGGGCAGTTCAGTCTTACTATAATGTTTGATTATTGAAGGTTGAATGCAAGTCTCTAGTCTAAACAGCCATTAAGATTTTTGAGATGCTTGCTCCTTAGCTATTAAAAACATATATCTGGATGCAGAAAATGTAAAAACAACCAATTACAATTTTATTTTTCTCCAAGAGTAGAATACTTTGGTTGAAATTATAAAAAAAAAATACTACCTGGCAGGAGAAAGTAGTCTTTTACTAATTTTTGACTTCTGTCTCATTACAACATTCTAGATGAGAAAAAAATAGATATTGAATCCTGGAAATTCATGCAAGGGGACCGTCATATCTTCTTGATAATGAAATTTGTTTGTTGCTCTAGTAACTAATTAGTAGCAACTAATAATTTAATGGTATTTAAGACAAATCTATATTTTTGGAGGGGCAAATTCTGCTTTGTAGTGAAACTATAATAGCAAGGTTCAGTTGTTGCTATTGTTAATATATTATACAGGAAAGCACTTGTCAATATCCCAATATCCCTTTATACATTGTCAACATTAGTGCACATTTGGTGATGTTATTTTACATGCAAAATAATGACTCCCTACTGACAATATGCTCTGTTTCAATAGCTTTGACAAATTTTACATATTTCCTAGGGTTAAAGTATTAGCTCTGTGGAAACACTTTGTGCAAATGATCTTTTTAAAATAAACCATTAAGCCATCAAAATATTAGAATATTAAGATTAATTATTTAAATAAATAGATTGAAAACAGTGAACTTAGTTAAGGTTTTTATTGCAAATATAGGTGTTATTCTCTCAGCCTCAATTTGCTCTTTGTAAAATGAAGATAATAATAACAGCACCTACCTCTTGAGATTTCTGAAATGATAAAGTGAGAATTTATTTGCAAAGTGCTTCACAGACCTTAAAGTGCTATAACAATGCCAGCTATTGCTTGTTTGTTATTGTTTGCATTATTATGGAGAGTTAGCTCTTGTCCTTAGTTATTGAAAAAGACAAAAATGACATCCCTGTGTTAGAGACAAGTTTCAGTGAGTCTGCCCATGGCTGATCAGGGCAATAGGAGCAAAGAATGCTCTACCATAGGTAAAAATAGGCCATGTAAACACATGGAGCATCTCACATTTCCTGGTTGATTCAATTCTGCTTTGCTCTTAGAGCATAGGATCCTTTCTAAAGAGGATAAGACATGCTTGGCAGTCCTATGTCATTGTCTCCTGTGATGCAAATCAGTCCAAATCCTTAACACATACCTTCAGAGTATCACTTCTTCTGACCCCTGAGCACTTGCTCCGAGTGAGTTCTCCATAAAATAGTATTTTTGGCAAGTGAACAATTGGCATTTATTCTGGTACTCTAAGACTATTCTAACATTAAAGTTGCTCAGAATTACAAACTTGTGTTCTTTTGGAACATTAATGAGAAGGATCTCCAGGTCTACATAATTTTTTTTTTTACTTCACCATGGTTTGTCCTGGTGGGTGCACAGGTAGAAGATAGTAGTTTGACATTTTCCTGCAAGTGTCAATCACATTGGCATGAGCCTTTTATTCACACCTTTTGGTACAAGTTTGTTGACTAGATAAGTTTTGATTGCAAAACCTACCCCAAATTTATGATGTTCCCTTCACTACAGGATACACTCCAGCATAGCACATATCCAGTTCTGAGTTCACTAAGCTGGCCTTCATTTTCCAGCCTTGTTTGGATATGATACCTACTAAGTCCTCTTGCAACAAAAATTGTTCATCATTCAAGTATATTGGATCTTTTGTTGTCTTTGAGTGTGTGTACATTCCATGTATCAATGGTGAGTAGAATCTTCTTTGAAGAACTTTTTGTATATTGTGTTAATGTTAGTGTGTGTCTGTGTGTGTGTGTGTGTGTGTGTGTGTGTGTGTGTGTGTGTGTGTGTGCGCTTTGATTGAAAGATGAGGTTATAAAAAATCAGACCAGGACTGGGTAAATAGACAATCCTTGGGGTACCTTTTCAAGTCCCTCCCTAACACCAAAAGTAAGCAATAATTTTCTTAGACACTGGTTGGGGGGGTCCTGGGGGTGTGCTGTGGAAGCGAGGAAGGATGGCCAAATTCGACTGCTACTTGCTGTGAGAAGACCCAATGGCCTGGGCCACCTATGTGCAGGGTTTGGGACGACAGTTCCCGGTGTATCTACACCTGCTGATTCATCCCTTATTTGTTTCACTGTGCTTGCTAGGACTTCTTGGAGCCACAGGTGACAGTTATGTCCCTTTATACACAGCAACAAACAAACATCTAAGATTAAACAGAGATCCAAGATTAAACGTGAGATGCTATGCTTATTTAGTTCACTGAACAGAAGAAAAACAGTTACTGTGATTGGCTGATGGTTACTATGAAAAAGCAGTATCTATTCATGAATTTAAAGTAGCACAGAAAAAGTGATGACAGAAGAGACAAAATAGAATTAAAGGAAGGAGAAGTATAAGGATGACCATGAGAGAGATGAGTAGTAGTAATAGCAACAGTAGAAGCCAGAAGATAGAGCGAATGTATGAAAGCCATATTAACAGAAGAGCAGAAAGAGATTGACAAAAAAAGAAACAGTTGCTAAAAACAATTTTGTAATCTAACAGGAACAGAAAACTACCTATACAATTCTGCAATCTTTAAAAACAAGGCATATTTATTGTGTGTATTGTGACTGGAGAAAGCAGAGAGAGGAGGATCTTTAAGAAACAAAAAGCCACACTTTACGTTATTTTTAGGCATCTTTATCCAGTGAAAATGGCACATTATCTAGCTTAATTAATCATTCTGAAGGCAAATTTACCCCCCCAGTATTCAAAGCTAAGGCAAAAATACAGTAAATAATAGTAATATGTAGTTATATACATGAGTGGCAATGTAATATAGTGATTTTAGTTTCCCCAGTTTTTCCATGAATAAGATATTCCATCTCTCAGTTTGAGGAATTGGGGGTGAGGGGGAGGAAGATCGAGATTTGTTTGTTGTGAATTGTCTTTTTTTGCTTTCTATTTCCTAAGTTAAAGGCTAGGCTAGACAGCTTCTGAAAAATAGGGCTGATGAAGAGATTAGATCAACATTCTCCTCAATCATGGGTAGTACCACAAGGAACTGGGAGGATTTATTTCTGATTAAAGTTTAAAGAGAATTTAACTGAGGTGAATTCTGATCCAATTGCCCAAGTAGAGGTAGATCCTTTTGTCTAGATGAACTAATTTGTATCTCTAGCAGTTAGCACAATGCTTAATTCATAGATTCTGAAGATCCATTGGCAACATAAGTGATGCTGAGGTTTTCTCAAGCTAAACTGTCTATCATTAAAACTCTAAAGCAGAGTCCAATTCTAGTGGGTTGGAGATATAGTTAGAATGCTAAAGGTACGTTTGTTTTTGATTATTTTGTGAAAAACACACAAAGATGGAACTCACATTGTTTTCAGAAGATGTGATATAAAGACACTCTCAAGGTATCATTGAGGACCCTGGAATCGATGGTGTGACATGGGAGATTCTGAAAAAGGACTTGCTTAGAATGTCCTGACTGCATCAAAGAAGGCACTGTACTCTAAGAATGAAGCAAAACAGAAACAACTGAAAAGAAATGTGAGATGTGCAAATTTAGAGATATATTCACTCTAAATGCTCACATGAATTATTTGTGCCATTTTGAATTCCTATTGGTTTGATCATAGTGATATCATTTTGGTGCTTTTCCAGAACAAAGGATAATGACCAATAAATGCTTATTGATGTGGTTATCTATCAAATAATTAAAATTTACTTCCAAAGATAAATTCTTAAGTACATGTAATGTATATTACTCAAAGATACAATTGGTCTCTACTAATTCCCTAGAGACTGTGTCCTATTTTATTAAAGGATCACTCAGGGTGTTTACAATTGTTTGGCTTGCCAATAGATAGCTGCCCTATATTCCATTAAACATGTCTAAAGAACATCTTTACATATAGCAATGGGAAAATAAATTGTAAACACTTACTTGTACTCAGTTTAAGACTTTAATACTTTTCTATTTTTGTTACATGACCCTTACTTCCTATAATCTCATTCCTTGATCTGGGAGAAGATCAACTGACCAAAGATGTTATGATAAAGTCCTACACATTATACTATAAACAATATAGAACTTTGCTGCTGGTATTGTTCAGTCTTTTTAAATTGTGTGCAACTCTTTGTGAACACATTTGGGTTTTTTTCTGTAAAGATGCTGAAATGATTTGCCATTTCATTCTCTGGCTCGTTTTACAGATGAGGATACTGGAGAAAATCAGGTTAAGTGATATACCAAGGGTCATGCAACTTGTAAGTGTGTGAGTTACATTTGAACTCAGGTCCTCTTGACTCCAAGTCAAGTACTCTCTCTACTAATCTACCTAGCTAAAAGCAATACTTCAACATGGATTCCAATTTTTCTTCCATCAAAATGTAAAGGAGAAAAATAAAATAGATCAACATAGCATAAAGTATAAAAATAGATGGGTGCAAACGATTTTAATTGGAAAAGCACAGACGGTTTAATTAGAATATTGGTTAATCCTGCAAAATTTCAAAGATCATAAAATGGACATTTGATATTCTGAATCAATTAAATTTGTGCAGTTCCATATATAAAGAATCTACCTAATTTAAAGCATCTTAGTTATAGGTTAACTGGTTTAGATTTCTTAAAAATCCAGGTTTCTATAATCTGAATATTTGAAATTTTTTTACCATAACAGAGATTTCAAAGATATCACTCAATTATGTATGGATAATGAAAAACAAGTTAAAATATGATAATATATACCTATACTATAGGTATATACAGAATGTACTATATATGCCAATAATGTGCTTTTATATTTATATATGTATGCATGTATATATGTATTCACATGTATAATTTTGCATATATAGTACATATGTACAAATTTATAATAAGTTGTATATAGTATTCATATGTGTTATAAATGGCTCGTGAATACTTAGTCCAGAGTGATTAAAATGGCCTTTTATTAATACATTTGGCAAAGAAGGACCACCTCTATCAAAGGGAGAGGGTCATCCAATCCCAGAAATGCTAGGTTTTATATGCACTTTGAAAGGCTAATTCCTCCCACTTTGTGCCAATCACTGACTGGAATGACAATCTACTTGAAACATTCAACCTAGCCCTTCAGGGGTGGGAACAGTAATCTCTTGGAGCATGCAAAAAAGGAGGACAAAGGCCCTAGATTAACTCAGAACTAGATGGGTCATACCTGATTTAATCTCAGGTACTGATCAGAGTCTGTCTTTTTTCTTTTTTTTTTTAACACTCACATACCTACCCATAGGCACCATCACAGACAGACCTCAGGTTTTATAATGTAAATTAACAATCTCCCTTCATATTCTTGTGTACATCTTCACAATAAGGATACAGATATATTATGAATAGATAAAAATGTGAACATTTTTGCATTTACATTTTCTTCTGTGGATTTCCTTGCTAGCTCAATCATCCATTTCTACCATTGCTGAAAGTTTATTTGAGACTCCAGAATAACCTGATGATAAAAATGCTATACAATTTCTGAAGAACCTGAGTTTTTAATCAGCTTTCTCTCTAGTGCTAGTCAATGTTTTCAATCTATAGAACCACTTATTTTTCAGACTCTCACAACATTTTTTACACAAGAGGTTTCATGAGAAATGTTAATCCATTACATAGGTACTATGAAGGAGTTTCAATTTCCTTGTCATTTTCAATTTTGTTTCTGCCTAAGATTTAATTAAAATCCAAACAATAAGGAAAATTTGGAGTAAATTTAGGTCTGATGTTATATTAATAAAAATGTCATTTTCTCATGATAAAGATAAAGGAAATGTAGGCTTTATTACAAGTTCTCTCCCTAGGCCCCAGCAAATATGCTTGAAATGGCCAGTGCTTCTCTCCCTTAATACTCTACATTCAGACAATGAAATTTAAGACAGAAGGGGTAGCAGGAGCCTGGCAAGGGGTCTGTGATTCATTATATTATTCATGTAGAAATCAAACCTAATGTTTGAATGCTGCTGTCAAGTTAGAGGACACAGCAAAAGGGAAGACGATGATGAATTTCTAGAAATATAGAAAATCTCTTGGGAGAAGAAAACTTCAGGTTTTGATTGTTTAATTAATTGTGCGGAAAGACATTCATGTTTCACTGCCCCCAAAGGTCATTCAGTTGTACATGTTTCACTCCACCTATTATGATAAAATGGCAAATGACCCAAAAGGAAAAGATTTTTTTTTTTAACAAGGTAAGTTCTAGGTCCCCAGCTGGAATCAGTAATTATTTGGTCCTTTTCTAACATGGTCATTGTCTACCTTTCCTTCTGCCAAATATTTAGCATATCTTAATAATGGACAAAATGGAATATAATAGAAATAAAAATCAATTACTGAGTCTTTTCTAGGTGTCCAACTAAGTACTAAGGACCAGGGATACTGAGAGATAAATAAGATAAAAACTTTTTTTCTCATCAAACTTACATTGAAATTAGGAGAAATATGAGAGTGTCTGTAACTATAGAAAAAATGGAAAATCTCAGTTGGCAATGTCTATAATCAGTGACTGATGAGAGGAGTCCATCTCCAATTCCTGTGAACTATTTCCCGTCACTGGACCCAGATGACTTCAAAGAGAATAAAGCAGGTGACTTTGAACAGCACTCCACAACTTAAATCTAATTAGCAACTTTTGGTATCACCTTGCTGAAGTCATAGTCCTCTTCAAGAGCATAGGGCAAACAACAGCCTATGAGTAGTAGCTGCCCTACTAGGTATTCAATTAGTCCATTCTAGTTGGGCAATGCAGCTCCTCTCTCTCCTTCCCTTCCTTCTTCCCTCCCTCCCTCCATTCCTTCCTTCCTTCTTTCCTTCCTTTCCTCCTTCCTTCTTTCCTTCCTTTTTTCTTCCCTTTTTCTTTCCATAGTCTTCCTCCCTTCTATCCCTCTGACTATAAAGAGTATCATACTCTTACCTGCAGATGCTTTGCTCAAAGGACTATAAATTTGGATCACTGAAACCATGCAAGATATCTTGGAATTTGAAGACTAGAGTTCTTTCTTAAAGACGCATGCCTTAAGCCCAAATCACTCTGGCTTTTATAGATTTGTCAAAAATAGGCACCAGTCTATGCCTCAATTGGTCACTGTTTGATCAAACCCTGATGGCTCATAATGAGGTCAGAAATCCTAAGTCTTCTTCCTCTTCCAGACAGATTTTTTTGAACCAGGAAAAAGAAGTCATTCTTTGCCCCCTTTTCTTATCTAGTCTTAATTACTTAATGAGTGTTGACTCTGTCAGGGTCCTAGGAACTTTGCAAAGCCCTCTCTCACTTAAATCCAATTCACTTGCCAGATATGAATATCATCTTCCTGATTTCAGGATCTTCTTAGAAAACAAAGTACAAGGGGCAGCTAGATTGCCCAGGGGATAGAGTACCAGCCCTAGAGTTAGGATGATCTGAGTTCAAATCCAGCCCCATACACTTAATAAGTACCTAACTATGTGACCCTGGGCAAGTCACAACCCCATTGCCTTGAAAAAGAGAAAAAGAAAAGAAAAGAAAGGACAAACTACTACAGCAACTAATCAGAAAGCAAGGAATAAAGAAAGGAAATACACACACACACACACACACATACATCTTGCATGTGGGGTAGAGGGTATTACTATCCTCTCTATACAGTTAAGAAAAATAACGTTCTCAAGAGGTTAAATGACTTGATGAAATACACAGAGTTGTAAGAGCAGCAGTTACGTTTGAACTTTTTGACAATGGATTAAGTATTTGATCCATTGATCCAGCAGTTGTCTCAGTCTATAGCTGTGAATTTATTCCAATGCATATCAGAAAGTAGTCAATAGGGTTAGGACAAGAAGGGGAAAGGTTTCCTGAAATTTTCAGTGAGACTCTCTAGAACCCATTGACTTCTTGGTAGTTTGAGGTGCATTAGAGAAAGAATAAGAAAGAGATAAATTGAAAAATCTCAGGCATAGGTTCAATTTCTTCATATTGGCTTATGTACTCATATCACTCACAAATGCCACTTATATGAAAGTGCTCTGAAATGCTTTATCTCATAATAAGCTTTTGTTGTAACGTTTGTCTTACCACTTAACACTTTCAATCCAATTTTTCTTTCTTGTTATAGACTTCATTCAAGCTAATCTTCACTATTAGTAACATTCATCATATAACTTAGAGTTACCAAAAAGAAGCATCAATAATTACCAAGTATACAATGTTTAAAAAGCAAGAAAAGTATAGTATACATTAAAAATAAGTACTACATAATGAATTGAAGTAAAAATCATATTATTGAAATAATTCTATAGATAATCAGAAAACTTGGTTATCCAAAAACATTAACTTCTAGTAGATTCTAGTTACATAAATTTTTGCATCATTTTCAAATAGTATTCTGGTTACATTGAAAGACAAACTGTTGGCAAGAGTACAAACTCAAATTAGCATTTAATTCATGTTCAAGATTTTCTATTTGTAGTTTTGTTTCCATGGAATGTATGAATAACTTAATGGAACTGAATTAGAAAAGCTGAAATTGTTGCTTCCTTTAAATTTTCCTTTACAGAATATAATTATTCCAATGGTACTTGAAGTGAATCCTAAGGCCTTTTGTGGCTTAAACCAAATCCTTCTCATGATAACAAAGAAATCTCAAAGAAGTAATGCCAAAATGTTAATGGTTTTTCTGAAATCACACAATTCTTGGGTTTGGTTTCTATTTAGATTTATAAAGAGACTGTTCCAGAGTCTTGAGCATGTGTCCTTTGCTGCCCATAAATATCTTACAGTGGTTTCTGAACTATTCAGTTGCATATTTATTAAACCTGATATTTTTATTGTTTATATACTTTATATGTTTTTTAAAATTTACCATTTATTTATTTTAATCCTTTTCTTTTTAAATTTTAATTTCTATATTGTCTTGCTCCTTCCCATATACTCACAAAACATCTGAAAAAGCATTTAATATAATATTAATTGTACATGTGAAATCATGCAAAACATATTTCCATGCTAGCCACATTGCAAACTAAAGGCAAGGAAGGAAGGAAGGAAGGAAGGAAGGAAGGAAGGAAGGAAGGAAGGAAGGAAGGAAGGAGGGAAGAAAGAAGGGAGAGAAGGAAGGAAGAAGGAGAAATTTACACTCAGAATTCATCAGTTCTCTTTCTAGAGATAGATAACATTTTTTTTTCATCATGAGTCTTCTAGAATTGTCTTGGATCATTGTATTGATCAGCAGTTCTAAAACTTTTATGCACCATTGCTGTTGCCATACACAATAATCTCCTGATTTTTCTCACTTCGCTTTGCATGAGTTCATGTAGGTGTTTTTTTTTTCTGAAACCACCATTCTTGTCATTTTTTATAATGCAATATTACTCTGTCTCAATCATCTTCAACCATTCCCCATTTTATAAACATCCCTTAAACTTCTAATTATTTACCAACATCAGAATTGTTTCCAATGAATTCTGTTTTCTTATTACGTGGTCATTAAACATCAGATCTAGCATGTGACTGTCTTTCAGTGAATTTATTTAGGTACTGATTGATTTGATCCCCTGGATTTCCAAGGAACTCTCAGAAATCTCTTCCAGCACCACAGTATGAAAATGTAGAATTTTTGGTACTCAGCTTTCCTTATAGTCCAATTCTCACAGTCACACATTATTACTGGAAAAAACACAACTTTAACTATACAGACCTTCTCTGGCAACATAAGGTCTTTGTTTTTTGGGGGGGTGATGTTTAAATTTATCTTAAGCACCTCTTAATTTCATGGCTGCAATCAGAAGTGATGGGATCATCAATTGTCAAAATCTTACTTTTTTCATGTTAAACTTCAACTCAGATTTTACACTCTCTTCTTTCACTCTCATCAAGAAATTAGGAAATCAATTTCACCTTTGTCACTTTTCTCCCATACTTCCCCTTCTTTCCTCTGATTCTGTCATCACTGTGGAATAAGTCATCATCACCTCATTCCACTATTGGGAATAATTTGCTAATTGTTTAACCTGTTACAAGTAGCTTCCCACTTTAATTCATCCTCCATTTAACTGTCCTCTCTTTAGAGGACAAAGTGATTTTCCTAAAGCACCTGCCCATCTTTGTTCCCTGTACTCTCTCACCATTTACAAACCTCCAATGAATCCTGATAACTTCTAGGATTTTTTCAGTGTTTTTTTGCAAGGCAGATGGGGTTAAGTTGCTTGCCCAAGGCCACACAGCTATGTTATTATTAAGTGTCTGAGACCAGATTTCTACTCAGGTACTCCCAACTCCAGGGCCGGTGCTCTATCCACTGCACCACCTAGCTGCCCCCACTTCTAGGATTAAATAAAAATTTCTCTATTTGGTAGTCAGTCATTCATAATCTACCCTGCATTAGCTTTTCAGATTTCTTATACCTTATGCCCCTCCCAGCTCCATGTATCCTTCACATCAATGACTTTAATCTTCTTCTTCACACAAATTCCATTTCTGAACTTTGGATAATTTTTGCTGGTTGACTCTGATTCTTGGAATTCTTCCATTCCTCATTTCAACATCCTGATTTCCTCAGTTTGCTTCAACTCTTAACTAACACCCCACCTTCTACTACAGAAAACTTTACCATTCATCTTAATTCTAGTGCCTTCCCTCTGTTTAGGATTTCAAATATGCGATGTATTTCATATAGCTATGTATAGATAAGAAAGATTAAAAAACATATATAAACATATATATATAATATATTATGTTCCTATATATTCTATATATTCTATATATATTATATATACATATATTATATATAATATAATACATATATTAAAACATATCTATATAATAAACGTATCTATGTATAAGATATGTATAGAAATTATATATATATATGTATATATATATATATATGTGTGTGTGTATATAATTTTTTAAATATGACCCCCCCCACTGGAGTTACTGTTTATATGTTCAATCATGTCCAACCACTTTTGTGACCACTGTTGAGGTTATCTTGGGACAGATCCTAATTTGCTTTGTGGTTTTCTTCTCCAACTCATAACTGATTTCTTTGCTAAGAGCTATACTCAGTTGTTTCTTTTTTAATTATTTTCCAAATACATGCAAAGATAATTTTCAGCATTCATTATTTTGAAAGTTTTTGAGTTCTACCTTTTTTAACCACCCTCCCTTACCTCTCCTCTCCCTCTGGCAGTGTCCAATCTGATTTAGATTGTACATGTATAATCATGCTAACCTAATGATATGAGTAAGTGTAAGAATCTGCTAACTGTTATAAAAATGAGAGTTGCTTATTTATGGCTAAGAGTGGTCAAAGATCACGAGGCTGCTTCTTTTTCACCCAGTCTTTTGTATACTTCAGTAAAAGCCCCTAACCTTGTAATCATAAGTTTGTTTGTGTGTATGTGAGTGTCTAAATGCATGTGTATGCAATTACAGCCACAACTTCATACTTCAAACCCAGACACTGAACTGGTGTTCAGTTCAACCAACACTGGTCAATAAGGCTATTTTGTGGGGTCAAAATTTCAGTTTCATTTGTGAGAGAAATTCTTTTTTAAAATTTTAATTTATTTTTTTTTTACTTTTTATTTTGTTTTATTCATCCATTTGTATGTGTATATTTCCAAGTTTCAAAGTTTCCCTCCATCCTCCCTTACCATTCTCCTCCCCTCAGTTGGGAATGGTCAGGTTAACATTTTACATACATATTTTGTTAAACATATTTATAAATTAGTAGTTTTTGGTGGGATGAATTAGGATTAAGAGAAAGAGATACATAAGAGATAATTATTATAAAGTGTTCATCAGATTTGGTAAGGGTGTATTTTTTCTGTGTATTTTTTTGTTTTGTTTTTCTTCCTCTCATTGGGGATAATATAGTCCATAATCTGTCACATATATTTGTCCTAGCTCTCTGCACTGCCAAGAGGGGTTGCTTCCATCAAGGTTGTTCATTTTATAATGTTCATGTATAAATTGTTCTCTTGGTGCTACTCCCTTAGCGCAATTTCTCATCCTGTAAGTCATTCCATGCTTCTCTAGAGTCTGATCATTTATTGTTTCTTACAGAACAGTAATATTCCATAATATTCATGTACCATAACTTGTTTAGCCACTCCCAAATTGATTGGAATTTGTGATAGGAATTCAGTCAAAAAACTCTATCAATGTAGATCAACACCAGTTTTACAATTTATGGTGATACTGAATTTCTTGGGACACTGAGAAGTTAAATGACTTTAATAACCAACATGTCAGAGGAGGAATTTGAACCTAGGGCTTCACTATATAATTTCTAAGTTTTTATAGATAAAGAATATCACATACTTTGTTACTTGCTGATAAACTGATCAATTGAAAAATTAATCTAATTAAAGTCCAAAGGGACTTAAGAGATCATCCACTCCGTCACATTTTACATATAAGTAATTGAAAAGAAATACTGAGGTAATACAAAGAATTAATGGATGGGGAGTGATAATGAAATAAAATGTAGGTTTCCACTCAATCAATCAACAAACATTTATTCAATAGAAGTTTGCTTGTGGAGACTGCCTTGATGAAAATGATGGGGAAATAAAGAAGCTGCTGATAAAGAAGTACACTATAGGGTTTAACAGCAGGATGGATTATTCATTTCTATGAAGGCAGCATTTAATTCCATCAAATGTAATGTACAAGTAAAACTTGGAGTGATGCAAGACTCTTGGCTCAGTAAGAAGGCAGATAAAATTCAATTTTATGCAGATAGTAGCAATCCAAAGTTGTTTTTTTTGATGCCCTGAAAGCTGTTTATGGGTCAAAGAATATGAGACATTTCAAATACTCAGCATAGATTATTGATAGGGACATGATCCTAGAGAGAAGGGCTGTACTCTTTGAAAGTGTTCAAAATGGGCCATCATTAGTCAAGGTAGCAATCATTGACCTTTTACTTTAAGTCAATCCATCCCTAGCTGAAATTCCACCTGAAGAAGTTATTTTTAATATCTTTAGGTACTGGTGTTGATTCTATTTCACCTGAGATTTACAAAGGGGGAGGGTTGTTCAGGTTCCATTGCTCATCAAAAACTAAAATTTTGCAGGTTATATGGCAGGAAGAGTTTGTTCCCTAGGAATTCAAGGATGCCTCCATTGTCCATCTCTATAAAAGTAATGGGATTAGACTGTTATGTGATAATGAAAGGAATATTTCTCTTGTAATCATTGCTGGTAATATTATTGTCAGAGTCCTCCTCAAAAGGCTGATCCTTTACCTGAAAGATAGCCATTTCCCTAAGAGCCAGTGTGGGTTTAGAAAGGGTCAAGGAATAGACAATATGCTATTTTCTGCCTTGCAACTCCAGGAAAAACGCCAGGGGCAGAATAGAGATTTGTATGCAATGTTCAAAGATCTGAACAAAGGTTTTGATACAATTTGTCAGGAAGATTTATGGAAAATTATGTCAAAATTTGATTTACTGGAGAATTTCATCATTATTTTATGTCAATTTCATGATGGTGGGCTTTGGATAGTGGATGAAGCTCTTAAGTCTTTCTGGTCACTAATGGAGTGAAACAAGGCTGTGTCCTTGCTCCCATATTTTTAGCATGATATTTTCAGCAATGTTAACTGATGCCTTCATTGAGGATGAACACAACATCAAGGTCAGTTACTGCACAGATGGTTATTTCTGAACTTGAAAAGGCTACAAACCAAGACCAAAGTGGAGGGTGTGCTGGTGCATGCTCTTCTGTTTACAGATGACTGTCCACTCAGTGCAGTCTCTGAAGCTGAGATGCAACAAACTATGGATCATTTCTCTGTTGCTTATGCTAATTTTGACCTAATAATCAATACCAAATAAACCAGGTACTCCATCAGTCAGCACCACACCATCCATATTTTGGATCATCGGCAAATGGAGAAGTTTTGAACACTGTGGATGTTAACTTACTTTCCAAGGAGGTACTCATTGATTATGAGGTTGATACATGCATTGACAAGAGCTAGCTCAGCATTTTGCAGGCTCAGAAAGAAAATGTTGAAGAAACAAAGTATTAGACTGACTACCAAATGGAAGGTCTAAAGAGCTGTTGTGCTGTCTTCATTACTATATTTCTTTGAAATCTGGAGAGTCTACATGCTATGTCAGGAAACTAAAACAACTTCCATTTAAATTGCCTTAGGAAGATTCTGAAGATCACTTGGCAGGAGAAGATGCTGGACATAGAGTTCCTTTTTCAAGCTAAACTGCCAAACATTCAAACATTACTACAGAAAGCAGAACTACCATGGCTTGGTCACATTCCTAGAATATCAAATTTGCTTGCCAAAGAAACTATTTTAGGGAGAACTCACAAAGGGCACATGCTCAGAAGGGGGTCAGAAGAAATAATACTGTGATACCATGAAGGTCTCTCTTAAGAGCTTCAGAAATGATTGTGCAGCATGGGAGCATGCCCAGCATGGCATGACCTCATTAGAGAGAGTGCTGAGGTCTATGAGCAAGTTTAGAATCGAAGCAACTCAAAGGAAACAAGATAAGAAGGTTTAGAGAAAAGTCACAGGGACTATTTGTGCCCATTCTGTGGTAGTGCATTTTGAGTTCATTAGGAGCACAGGAATCAACTATTAGATAGAAGTTTGATTGTGGAGATAGGAGGATAAAGGAGACACACACAAACACACACACACACACACACACACACATATACGTATGTATGTATGTATACAAATAAAAATGTGAAGTAGTTCCTGACCTAAAGAGGTGTATTTTTTCACCATTGGAACAATATCAGAAATTGAAGGTTTCGTGGAGAATTGTTTTTTTTTTTTGTTGTTGTTTGTTTTTTTATAGGTTTTTTGCAAGGCAAATGGGGTTAAGTGGTTTGCCCAAGGCCACACAGCTAGGTAATTATTAAGTGTCTGAGGCTGGATTTGAACTCAGGTACTCCTGACTCCAGGGCCAGTGCTCTATCCACTATGCCACCTAGCCACCCTGAATTGTTTTTTTTTTATTAAGAAAGATTTTATTTATTTTGAGTTTTACAATTTTCCCCTCATTATTGCTTCCCTCCCTCCACCCTCCCAGAAGTCATTCTGTTAGTCTTTACATTGGTTCCAGGTTATACATTAATCTCAGTTGAATGTGATGACAGAGAAATCATATCCTTAAGGAAGAAAAATAGAGTATGAGATAGTAAAATTACATAATAATATAGCTTTTTTTCTAATTTGATGGTAATAGTCTTTTTTATTTGTTCAAAGTCCATACTTCTTTCTCTGAATACACATTGTCTTCTCTATTACATTAGCCCAAAATTTTCCCTGGTTGTTGCAACTGAAGGGATAAGTAAGTCCCTTAAGCCTGATTATCACCCCCATGTTGTTGTTAGGGTGTACAATGCTTTTCTGGTTCTGTTCATCTCATTCAGCATCAGTTCATGCAAATTCTTCCAGACTCCCCTTATTTCCCATCCCTCCTGGTGAGAATTGTTATTTGAGATTAGTTTTAATGGAACCAGGAATTCTGTGAAGGAGCAGTGAGGAAGGACACATTCCAGACACTGTGGATAACCAACACAAAGTCATGAAGTATCACCTACAAGAAACAAATGTGCAGGCAAGTTTGCTTGGATTGTAGAATTCACACAAGTAGAACAATGTGAAAGTAGACCAGAAAGATAAGAAGGGATAAGTCAGTGAGTAGATAATTTAAGTGCCATAGGAGTCTATATTTGCCCTTAAACCCATGGAATTTATTGAGACAGGATATACATGTGTGTTTGTGCAATTGCTCTTGGCGAAGTATATGTGATTTGTATGTTTGTAAAATTTGTTCAGACTAACCCTTTAGAAAAATCCCATTCAGAGCTGCATGGATGGTAGGTTGGATAAAAAAGAGAAGATATATGGTAATCTATAGATACAAGGGAGTCAGATGAGAGGTAGATGAGGACCTGAAATCAGGTGGTAGCTATTCAAATGGAAAGATATAGATGTATGCTAAAGATGCTTTGGAGATGAACAGCAATAAGAACTGGCAACCACAGTGAAGATTAAATAGAATTTTGAGAAAATAAATTTGCAGTGCAGCAAGTCAGCATTATTGGATGATTTTTCTCTAGCTCTCTTCAGCAGCATATAAGTAGAAGCAGAAATGACAAAAGTAGGAGAAATTTAGGACTGGGATTTGGCAAAGCATAAGCAAAGTTTAGAGAAGGAAGCAGGGGATTCAAGGACAGGATTTAGTGTACAGTTGAACTGGTTAAATAATAGATTGAGACTGGAAAGGAAGGGGACCATAACCAAAGCAGGGGTAAAGTCAAAGAAAAATACTGACTGGTGGAGTATTAGATGTTTATACTGAGGACCAGAAACAGTTTTATAATGAATAAGGCAATAGACAATGATGGAATGAAAGTAGATGATGATCAGATAGTGCAACTTCTGAGTTCTTAATCAGGAAAATGGAACATAGGATAAATAAAGGGTATGACACTTTTCATACATGACTGAGATAAAGTGGAGAAATATTTAATAAGAGTTGAACAACTTCGAGGAGAAACTTTTTTTCAAGGTAAAACACTTATTTGGCATCCCCTATCATGAGGGCGAAAGACTATCTGCCAAGCAATAAATTCAATGAGAAAAGAGATTGATGCCACCTGCCAGGGTGGGAGTTACATGTATGAGAGACATAATCATGCTTTCTAAAATTGTCTGTGTCTGAATAAATGTAGGTTAATATATGTCATATACCCAAATGATATTATGTAATATATAATAGGAGCTAGGGATGTGAACTGCACCTTTGATTTCAATGATATAATGAATGTGCAGATAAGAAAATACCTTTTGTCAATTTAGGTTGGAACATTCTATGTAATTCTATGATTATATACTGACTATATTACGAGGCTTAGTGTAATATAACCAGTTTCTATCAAATGTAAGATTTGAACTCAGGTCTTCCTGACTTCTTCCTGGTAGATTCTCTAATCACTTCACTTACATATTTTATTACTACTAAGAACTAGCCATTATGCTAGGAGTTGATAAAAAAAGAAGTAAAAATAAGTCCCTTCCCTCTAGGAGCTTACAATTGAAATAGGGAGGACAATTTATTACAGCCTGGTTATATCCTTCACAAATGGGAAATAGTTCACAAAATGGAGAATACTCTTTTTTTAGAGGGTATATTTTAGTTGATACTTTTAGAAGTCTGGGAAATAATATAAACTAAATTTGCATATATATGTATAGTTCTGTATTTCTATATATATATACATGGATATGTTTGTTTATATGTGTAATATATAACACAATGTATGTATATGTGACTAGAAATTTGCTTTGTTACTTATATCCTGCATTTTTTATGAAACTACTCTTTCCATACTATGTATTCTCAAAAATGCTTTCATAAAATCAGAAGTACACAGTTTATTCAGCGTGTGCAGCATTTCATTCTGTATTACTAGTTTCTTTATTGTCATCCTATGACAAAGTTAGTTTCTTACACATATGGACATGTAAATAGGACATTCAAAGTTTCACCTTCAGAACCACCAGCCAAAGGTAAATTGATGCAGCAGGAAGGGATAGTCTCTCTCTTTCTCTCTCTCTCTCTCTCTCTTTCTCTCTCTCTCTCTCTCTCTCTCTCTCTCTCTCTCTCTCTCTCTCTCTCTCTCTCCACACTCTCTCTCCAGTTCAAGAGGAAATGGACATTGTTTCTCTCTAATATACTAAAGTGCATTTGAGTTAATTCTCAAGTGAATTTTCATTTTGACAAGATAGATGGCAACAGAAGCAGAATTATATAGATCTTCACATATATTTCTATTTATCAAGGAACAACAGGCCAACCTTACCTTATTTGGTAACATAAAACACCTTGTCATACTGTCCCTAAGCATGAAAGTGCTCAGGAATTGGATGCTGTCATATGACATTGGAATATTTCACAAGTTTACTGGACTGAGCAACATTTTGAAATGTTCAAGAGTAAGAAATTCTATTCCAAATTTACTAGAAGGCTTTCTTTTAGTTTTCTATTTCAGTATAATTATTTCAATATACTTGCTTACCTGTAAAATTTATGAAGTAATTTCTAACCTAGATAAATAATTTTCCACTAAGGATCCATCCTTGCTTTCTGGTCCAATATTTATTAACACATATTGACTAAACTAGGGGCATCATCTATGATTTTATAGTGTTTTGTGTTTATTTTTCCTGTGAGATACTAACTAGCCAGTAATATAAGCAGACATTTGAATTTAGTTGTGTTTTCCTTTCCTTCTTAACAAATCATCTGTAAAGAGGGGTTGATAGTCCACCAAATGAATGAGTCATAATATTATCCCAAGGAATGTATAATCAAATTAGAGGATAGAAACGTAGGTTATATCATATTATAACCAATCTTAGATTTTTGTCTCCAATGCAATCATGTCTATTTCTATCTCACAGCACTCCCCCCATTCCATTCTCTTTCTTTGTTATTTGTGCTCTTTACTTACCAATTCCAATCTGGGTGTTGAACCTTCAAACCAATTTTAAACTAATAATTATCCAGGTATCCTCAGCAATATCCAAGTAACCATAATTGGAAAAATCCCCACTTATCAGCTCTATTTTCTGACCATCCCCCATGATATCATAGTTGTAGAGATTAGCTTCTAGAGGATGGATTCTGTATACCAGGCTAGTGACCTGTGAATAAGACCCCAACCATTCTTTTCATTTTGGGTGGAAAAGAATAAGTTTTATAGAATAAGTCAACATAGAGAAATTTCATCATCATCATCAGCAACACCTAGGTGGGTCAATGGATAGAAGCAGTGGACCACTTATTGATTGTATTTCAGGGCAGGTTAATCTTTTTTCTTCCTCAGTTATCTTGTTGTTTTTTTGTAGGTTTTTGCAAGGCAAATGGGGTTAAATGGCTTGCCCAAGGCCACACAGCTAGGTAATTATTAAGTATCTGAGGCTGGATTTGAACTCAGGTACTCCTAACTCCAGGGCCATTGCTTTATCCACTATGCCACCTAGCTGCCCCTGTTCCTCAGTTATTTTATCTGCAAAACTAGGAAAATTATATTCTCTATGTTCCAGGGCTACCATGAGCATAAAATGGGATAATCATCATCATTATTCTCATGGTCTTCATTATACTACATTATCTTTATGGATGAGTTGGCACCTGCATCATAGATTTCATTGCATTTTTGTTTCCTCCAAACCACCTCTCTTCCCAATTTCACAATTATTTTTGAGGCTATGACCATTCAGATTTGCAGAGTCATCTCTAATTTCTCTCTCTCTCCTTTATTCCTTGTTTTCAAATAGTAACCATGTTTCATAATTTATCCATATCTTCAAATTTCATTTTTCTTTAAGTCACATAATCACCTTTTTAGTGATATATTATTTCAACAGTCCTCAAACTGATATACTTGACTCACACTTTCACTGCCCCCAATCTATCCTTCATATAATCTATGATAGCAATTTTCGTAAAGTGCAAGTCTGACCCTGTCACTCTCCATCTCAATAAACGCCACTGGTTCCCTATTAATTTTAAAATCAAATACTATTTCATTTTTATCTCATCCTTTATTTTTTTATTTTGTATAATTGTTGCAATGAATATATTAGTACAGTAGTACATTATAAAATTCATATAAACACATACACACATACACATATATGTGTCTATATATACGTATGTATACATATATACATAGATAGATAGATAGATAGATAGATAGATAGATAGATAGATAAAATCTTGTGAGGGCACATGGTAAAAAAATGTTTTCCTTAAGGATGCATTATCAAGAGTTTGCTTATCACTGCTCTAGAGAGTTAAACTAGCAGCACTGGTATAACAAAAGTATTGAATCAAAACACTTAAGTCTGTCTTCTGATTTAACTAGTTCCATCAATGAGCAAGTCTGAAGAAGCAAGGACCTGATTGAAACAGGATTCTATGTCATTTCAGATTCAAAATCTCAGCATGCCTAAGGTACTATGGAGCTCTTTGCTCCTGGATTCTCAGGTACTAGGACTGAGTAACTTTTTAGCTGAGATATCTTATCCTAACAGTTCTTACTGCAGCTGGGCAAGTTGTCTCATTCTTTTTATATTAACATTCATACGCTCCACAACAACTAGTGCAAATCTGGTATATTTCTCAAACTTTTGTGATATCTTATACTCACAACCTAATTTAATTTAAGCATGGATCTGACTTAAGTCAATACCCTAATAGTTCAGGTTTGATGTTATATCAAATCTTCCATGACTCCATATTGCCTTTCCTCTTTAGCTTCCAAATCTATCTCTCACTTACATTTCTAGCCTTATTTATATGACTCATATTCATACCTTCCCTGACCCAGTAATATTTATCTGCTTATTGTTCCTTGAATACAAAATTTCTTCTTTTACTTTGAATAAAGGATTTTATGCATCAATGTGTCTTTCCTTTTTGGAGAAAACAAAATAAATCAGGATTTAATAAATATTAAATGCCAAGATGTAATTGTTGAATAAATTAAAAATAAAAAGTGCTGTCTAAGCAATGGTTTTATTTTTAAAGTCACTTATTCTTATACACACACACACATAACACACACACACACACACACACACACACATCCTTTACATCACTGTTTTCAAAGTATGATCCAAAGACTCCTAGGCATTTCAGAGAGTTCTTAGGGCATTTGTTAAACCAAAACTATACCCATTGTAATCTCCTCCTTTTGCTAAATATAACAGTGTGTTAAAAGAGATTTTCTTCATATATATTTTGAACAAAATAAAATATTAGAATAGATTCAATGCATGAACTTACATAAGAATATAGGTTTTTTTTTAATTTTTTCTATGACTTTTAGGTTTTATCTTAGGATGAACAATATCATAAATGATACTAGCAATGTTAGAAACCCTATAAAATATATATCTGCAAGAAAATTTAAAATAATGTCATTATTTTCATCATTTTTTGGTTTAGGAAAATATAGCTTTTTCCCACAAAACATGGCATTCATGTCATCATGTACTGTGTCTATTATTGCTAATTTAAATTATTTTAATAAATATTTTATGTGTATCATTTTTCATTTCCATGTAGTAAATATTGGTAGATATAACTCACGTAAGCAAAAGCTCTTTGGGGTTCTCAGTAATATAAGTGTATAAAGGGGTCTTCATAACAGAAAATTGGAGAACTTCTGCTCTATTGTACAGATAGGCATAAAATGAATGTACGTTTTAGTATAGGTGCACATACAAAATAGTTCCTTCCATTTCTCTTTGTTATTATACTGATTTAGAATATCTTATATTTTGTTATCCCTTCTCCAGATCATTGTACAGTTAAGGAAACCAAGGCAAGCATGGTCAAATAAAATTATTTCCCCAAGGTCATATGGCTAGTAAGTATATGAGGCTGAATTTGAACACAGATCCTCCTGACTCCATGACCATTACTCTATTCACTGCACCACCTAGCTTCTCCTTCTATTTTCTTCAGTGTCTACATGACTCCTTTAAATGTGACTGAAATTTAGATGAACTCAATAATGTAAGATTGAATTCTGAAGGTTTAACCTATTGTGAGCAGCTCAATTCTATTCTCTTTCCACAGTGATAGTAATATATGACCTAGTTTGGTAGGAAGAGGTAGATAGTATTTCTAGAATTTAATTTTTGATGTCTATCTCTTCCCATTCTGAAGAGGACAAGAAAATACCATCTTAATTAAGTTTTCTCTCTGCGCCTTTCTCTTTCTGTCTGTGTGTGTCTATCTCTCTCTCTGTGGCTCTGTCTCTCTGTATCTCTCTCTCTCTCTCTCTCTCTCTCTTTCGCGCACACACAAAAACACACACACATCCCTTTTTCTTTTCTATTCCCTCCTATTAGAAAAGTCTCTTGAAAATATCCTCATGAGGTAGGACAAAGAAAAGATACTGTGGATCTTATAAGATTAAAAAAGAAGCATTATTAGAGATTCTAGCTTGTAAAAGTCATTTTAACAGTTGTTTGTTATTTGATAAATTCATAGTTCATCTCATGATGAATGTGATTAGTAGTTCAATTCAGGTTATAATATTACATTTATAATTGAACTAAGGATAAAACATCCTCATAGTCACTACTAAATTTTTATTTTTAAAATTTTTTCTATTACTTGTAGGATTTATCTTAGGAGGAACAAAATCATAAATAATACTAGCAATGTTAGAAAACCTATAAAACACAGGACATGAGAAGCATAAGAGTTTGTAGAAGTTATATATTTATCCTTTTTTAAATAGTTCTAGGGGTAGATACAAGCAGAACCCTAAACAGAATGCCTTACAAAATAATGATGAGATAATTGTGATGATGATGCCAATTGTATAATATTTATATAAAACTTTAAGATTTGTTTTATAGATGTATGTATCACATACACACATATGTATATAATTTATTTCTACAAAATTCTTGCTTCTATTAACTTCATTTTGCAGTTGAGAAAACTGATAGAGACTGTTTAAATGATATGTTTAGGGGTAGCTAGATGACATAGTGGATAAAGCACCAGCCTTGGAGTCAGGAGTACCTGGGTTCAAATCCGGTCTCAGACATTTAATAATTACCTAGCTGTGTGGCCTTGGGCAAGCCACTTAACCCCATTTGCCTTGCAAAAACCTAAAAAAAATAAAAAACATAAATGATATGTTTAGAGTCTTAAGTCTATCAATTGTCTGAGGTAGGATTTGAATAGAGGTCTTTCTGACTTCAAACCCAGGAATCCTTTCTCCTTGCCACCTAGCTGCCTACAGGAGGTAGTACCACATAATTTGATCAAAAGATGGCATGAATACCGTTGTCATAGGAGTGGAGGATTTGGGAATATAAATAGATAGAGATAAGTATACCTTAAAAGCTACAGAGAATATATCCAAAATAGAAATCCTATAGAAAATCAAGTCATTCTGTGTGTTTTACAAAGCAGTTATTATCACCTGAGTAGCAGTTTCATAACACATATTTGAATCAAATGCTATTTTGTGATTATTCCACATGATGAATAATTTCAAATATAATAACAATAAATTTAAAGAAACATTGGAAAACTGTTTACAACATTTAATGCTATAATGAAATTGTTTATTAATTTTTTGTCATCATTTTGAACAGTTTTATCCATTGTAAATAATTCCATATAAATCTCTATATTACATATATGGGTAGATAGATGCACAGTATGTTTATATAATTTTCATTTGTCACCATTATTGGGGATAATTGTGACTGAAACCTGAGCCAAACTGCTCCAAGGTAATCTGGAAGTCAGTTTTATATTAGCAGTCTTCAAATTTGAAGAACTGTCATTTGGATGAAGGAGCAGGCTTGTGTGATCCCACAGTGCAGAAAATGCCTAACCTTGAAAACCATCCAAGAGAGTTAGTGAGGGTCACTGAGATACGTCTCAATGGAAACCTTGAAACCTAGGCTGGATCTAGTTCTATTGCTAAGGGACTTTTTTTATTCATGGCAATATTTGGGCTAAGACTTCTGGGGTTTGTTCTTATTTTGTGATATTCAATCTGTTTCTTAACATGATTTATATAACCTAGAAATGGCCTTGTGGTAGCCTTTGTACTATAGGACAATGAAAGAATTACAAGAAACATAAAGATCTTGGAAAGAGAGTACATAGTTTTCACTTGATCACTGATATCTCCTAATGAGTTGATGACCTTACAAATACTACAGTGCTTATCAGCTAAACTCAATTTAAGTTGTGCCAGTATCACCAGAATAAAATTTAAATTCCTCAAAGAAATATACATTTGTCAAGGACTTCACATTTCTCAAAAATTCCTTTTCTTTTTAGAAGTATTTAAATTATCACAATTATTTGTCAAGATAATTTTCAGTATTCATTTTTACAAGATTTTGAATTCCAGATTAATTCTCCTCCATTCCTCCATTCCCCTTTTTTGAAAATGGTAGGCAGGCCTTCCATCCAAGATGGTAGAGAGAAGACAGGCACTTTGATAATTGCTCTACTTTCCCCTCAATAAAAACATGAGAGAAACTTCTTGACAGCAATTCAGTTAACAAGACTCTGAAAGAGAAGCTATGAGAACACCTATCAAAAAGGTCTGTCTCAGGAGACTGTGGGTGAAACAGGAGATAAGAACAGAGGATCAGCACTGGACAGCAGTTGGGGGAAGCCAGCCTCAGCCATAGAAACTGTGGTGAGTGGGGAGTGTGAGATCCAAATTTAGCTTTGGAGTATTTGGCCTGGGGGAGAGGAGTTATAGGAGAGTGAGTTCTAGCACAGAGTCTTAGAGCTTGCCCAGAGAACAACCAGCTTGGCCAGGGACCTAAGCTCCATAGTTTCTGCAGACCCCTTTGTGCAGAACAAACAATAAACTGCCCCCCCACCCCCTCAGGGAAATAGAGGTCACTCAACAGAAAGAGATTACCTCCCTCCTCCAGGGCCCAGCCCAGTGTTCAAGGTCAACTCAGATCCTGCTGCTGAGAACCTCAAAAACTCCAGAGAAAGCAACCAGCACCCCGCTTCTGGTTGGTACTTGGAATTACTTAGCCAAGTGAACAAAGCCTCTAGGATCTTCAAAAGCATACTCCCGAGAACCAGCTCCCAGCTTCCACACAAGATCATAGAAAGATGAAAAAAGGCCAGAGAAAAGGGGGGCCTAACGATAAATAATTAAAAGAGACAGTTTAACCCAGAAAGATCTAGAACTGTTGAAGAGAATATTAATTGATCTCCAGACCAGAAAGACTTCCTTGAAGAAATCAGGAAGGAGTTTAAAAATCAACTGGAAAAAATTGGGAAAAGAAACTCAAGATAAAATTAACACATTGCAAGACAGAATTAACATTTCACAAGAAAACAAGTCCTTGGAAAATGCAACAGGACAAGTTCAATATGATAACAATTTTTTCAGATCCTCAATTAGGCAAGTTAAAAAAGAAAATAATTTTCTCAAAACTCCACTTTGGGGGGGGGGGAGGCTAGGTTGCATAGTGGATAGAGCACAGGCCCTGGAGTCAGAAGTACTTGAGTTCAAATCTGGCCTCAGACACTTAATAATTTCCTAGTTGTATGGTCTTGGGCAAGCCACTTGAATAAATGAAGAAAATTCTTCACTAAAAAAAAAAAAAGAATGGATTCAGTGGAAAGTAATGACTTCATGAGACAACAAGATTCTGTTAAACAAAGCCAGAAGAAGAAAAAGAAGAAAATGTAAATGTAAGAAAATGTAAAATACCTCATCAACAAAACCACTGACCTTCAGATCAAGACAGGAGAACATGAGAATTATAGTTCTTCCTGAAAATATTGAAGAGAAATAAAACCTGGACTTAATATTACAGGATTTAATTATGGAAAATTGCCCTGATATCATGAAACCAGAGGGCAAAAGAGTTATTGAAAGAATACATCAATACCCTACAGCAAGAGATGTAAAATGAAAACACCAAGGTATGTTGTAGCCCAATTCCAGAACTATCAGATAAAAGAAAAAAAAATCCTGGTAGCAACAAGAAAGAAAAAATTTAAGTACCAAGGGTTCATAGTAAGGGTTGCACAGGTCATGGCCACAGCAACATTAAGAGATCAAAGGGCCTGGAATGAGATATTCTGAAGGCCAAGGGAGCTTGGAAAGCAGCCAAGAATCTACTACCCAGAAAAGGTGAGCCATCTCATCCAGGGGAAAAGGTGAACATTTAATGAAATCAGATACTTCCAAGATTTCATGATCAAAGGATATGAGTTAAATAGAAAATTTGGACATCAAACAGGAGGCACAAGAGACACATTAAAAGGTAAAAAATACTGCTCAATAAGAAGAAACTGGCTATATAAGTATTTGGAAAAAATAGTCTCATAACTTTTGAGAATTGTAACTCTATTAGAGAAAATATACATAGTCAGAAGTGAGGGACATTCATAACATTTCTGTGACTCAGACAATGATTTATAAACAATACCTCCTTGAAGAGGGGGGAAGTAAGGAGAATGGAGGTTGGAGGGGGACTGAATGGGGTAAATCTCATTACATCAAGAGGTAAAAAGACCTATTGTAATTGAGAGGAAAAAGGTAGTTGATAAGAACCACCTGAATCTTCATCTTTTCAGAGTTGGCTTAAATTTAACATAGACATACTTAGTTAAGAAACATATCTTACCTTCCAAGCATTAAAAGAAGAAAAGAGTACGGGGAGGGAAGGAGAGGCGGAGGAAAAGGGAAACTAACAGAAGGAAGGGAAAAGGGGGGGAGGGAAAGGGAAAGAAAAGGGAGGGGGTTGATATAAGAGGGAAAAGACACTGAAGGTAGCAGTATTCAGAAATAAAATACTGGGGAAAATGTAAAAAAGGGAAAAAAAGGGGGAAATGCAGAAGGAAGATAGCATAGAGGGCAATAAAAAGTTAGTAATTATAGCTTTGAATGTGAATGGAATGAATTCTCCCTTAAAAGGTAAATGAACAGCAAAGTGAATTAAAAACCAGAATGCTATAATATGTTGCTAACAAGAAACTCATCTGAAGCAGGGAGATGCATTTAGACTAAAGGTAAAAAGTTGGAGTAAAATATATTTAGCTCCAGCTGAAGTGAAAAAAAGCAGGGTTAGCAATCCTCATCTCAAACAAAACAGCTGCAAAAATAGATAGTGTTAAAAGAGATAAAGAAGGAAACTATAACCTCCTAAAAGGTACCATAGACAATAAAGTAATTTCAATATTAAATATAAATATACCCAGTGCTTTAGCATCCAAAGTCTTAGAGGACAAGTTGAAAGAACTACTGGAAGACATAGACATCAAAAATGTACTAGTGGGAGACCACAACCTCCCACTATTAGATTTAGATAAATTGAATCATAAAATAAACAAGAAGGAATTTAAGAAGATAAATAGATTGTTAGAAAACTTAGATATGATAGACCTATGAAAGAAGCTCAATGGGGATAGAAAGAATATACATTTTTTCTGCAGTACATGGCACTTACACAAAAATTGACCATGTACTAGGACATAGCAACCTAATGATCAATTGCAGAAATGCAGAAATATTGAATACATTTTTCTCAAATCATAATGCAATGAAAATTATATGTAAGGCTGGACCAGGGAGATATGGATCCAGAATTAATTGGAAACTAACTAAAGTCATTTTAAAGAATGGGTGGATCAAGCAGCAAATTATAGAAAGAATTAATTATTTCATAATAGATAATGACAAAAATGAAACAACACACCAAAACCTATGGGATACACTCAAGGAGCCTGTCAGGGGATATATTATATCTTTAAATGCTTTCATGAATAAATTAGAGAAAGAAGAAATCAATGAAATAAATATGCAACTAAAAAATTAGAGAAAGAACAAATTAAAAACCCCAATTAAATGCAAATTATAAATTCTAAAATTTAAATGAGAAATTAATAAAATTGAAAGCAAGAAAACTATTTAACTAATAAATAAAACAAGAGCTGGTTTTATGAAAAAAAACAAAAAAATTGATAAAACTCTGCTCAATTTGATTTAAAAAAAGAAAGAAGAAAACCAAATTGCTAGTATCATAAATGAAAATGGTGAACTCATCACCAATGAGGAAGAAATTAAAGTTATTATTAGGAATGATTTGGTCCAACTATATGCCAATGGATTTGAGAATCTAAGTGAAAAAGATGAATGTTAAAAGATTAAATTAAGAGGAAATTAAAAACCTAAATAACTCTATTTCAGAAAAAGAAATTCAACAAGCCATCATTGAACTCCCTAAGAAAAAATCTGCAGGGCCTGATGGATTCACAAGTGAATTTGTTCAAACATTTAAGGAACAATTGATTCCAATTTTATATAAACTCTTCAGAAAAATAGGTTTAGACAGAACTCTGCCTAACTTTTTCTATGACACCAATATGTTACTGATACCTAACAAAGGAATAGTTAAAACAGAGAAAGAATATTCAAAACCTCTCTCCCTGATGAATATAGATGCAACAATCTTAAATAAAATCTTAGCAAAATGATTGCAACAACTTAACACTAGAATAATACATTATCATCAAATAAAATTTATCCCAGGAATGTGGGGTTGGTTCACATTAGGAAAACTATTAGAATAATTAATTATATCAATAACATACCTATCTGAAATCATATGATCATATCAATACATGCTGCAAAAGCTTTTGACAAAATACAGCACCCATTCCTACTACAAACACCAGAGATTGCAGGAATAATAAGCAGTATCAATCTGAAAACATCAGCAAGCTATATGCAACAGGGATAGGTTTGAGGCATTCCCAATAAGATCAGATTGAAACAAGGATGCCCATTATCACCACTACTATTCAATATCGTATTAGAAATGTTACCTTCAGCAATAAGAAAAAGAAATTGAAGGAATTAGACTAGGGAAGGAAGAGACAAAACTCTTACTCTTTGAAGATGACATGATGGTATACCTAGAAAATCCAAAAAAGTCATCTAAAAACTATTCAAAATAATTAGCAATTTTGGGAAAGTTGTAGGATATAAAATAAACCCTCATACATTCTCAACATTTCTGTATTTGATTAGCAAGATACAGTAGAAAGAGCTAGAAAGAGAAATCTCATTCCAAGTAACCTAAGACAAAATAAATTACCTGGGAGTCTAGCTTCCAAGGCAGACTCAAAGACTTTTTGAAAATGATTACAAAACACTTCTCCCACAAATAAAATCAGATTTAAATAACTGGGCAAACATCAACTGTTCATGGATAGGTCGAACTAATATAATAAAAATGAGAATTCTACCAAAACTAAACTACTTATTTAGTTCCCTACCAATCAAAAAAGGAGAAAGAAAATATAGTGTACAGTAATGGGGAAATAAGAATGGAGGGAGTTGTGACCAGCAATGCCGACAGTGGAAAAATATGGAAGTAGCTTTTGTGATGGACTTAGCATAAAGAATATGATCCACCTGCAACAGAGCTGGTGGTGTTAGAACACAGACTGAAGCACATTTATTATTATTATTAATAATATTATTGTTATCATTATAATTATTATCATAATTATTATTGGGGGTTTGAAGGGCAAATGGGGTTGGGTGGCTTGTTCAGGGCTGCATAACTGGGTGATTGTTGGGTGTCTGAGGCTAGATTTGAGCCTGGGTGCTCCTGGCTCCAGGGTGGTGCTCTGTCCGCTGTGCCACCTAGGTGCCCATATTATTATTATTTTTTATTTTTATTTTATTTTTTCTTTCCATTACTTTATTGCTTATGAGGGTCTACATTTTTTGGTGGAGGGGGTATTTTGTTTACTCTTGAACAAGAATATTTCAGTAATGTATAAAAACAATCATTAGAACAAAATTAAAAATAAACGTAAAAGTTTAAAAAAATTAACTAAAACATAGTTAAAAAAAGAAATAATACATTGATCACCTTCTTTAAAGGGATCCTAAAATGAAAACACCAAGGAATATCATAACCAAATACCAGAACTATCAAATAAAAGAGAAAATCCTCTATGCAGACAGAAAGAAGCAATTTAGATACCAAGGAGTCACAGTAAGGATTACAAAGAAGCTGGCTGCATCAACATTAAGGGATCAAATGGCCTGCAGTGAGATATTTTGAATTGCAATGGTGCTTGCAGTCCACGATCTGGCAAAGCTGAGCTTTCTCTTTCAGGGAAAAAGATGGACATTTAACAAAAATGAAGAATTCTAACAATTCTTGATGAAAAAAAACAGAGCTAAATAGAAAATTCAGACATCAAACAGGAGGTTCAAGAGACACATGAAAAGGTAAAATAAAATTTAAGGGGTAAAGAAAAAAAATGCTACACAATAAGATGAAACTGGCTATATTCCAGCATGGGGAAAAGAGTCTCATAACTCTTAAGAATTGGCGGCTAGGTGGCGCAGTGGATAGAGCACTGGCCCTGGAGTCAGGAGTACCTGAGTTCAAATCTGACCTCAGATACTTAATAATTACCTATCTGTGTGGCCTTGGGCAAGCCACTTAACCCCATTTGCCTTGCAAAAAAAAACAAAAAAAAATTAAAAAATTAAAAAAAAGAATTGTAACTCTATCAGAAATAATATACTTAGGCAGAAATGATGGATACTCATGAGTTAACCATAAGACTACTACCCAATGGGAAGAAATTGGCTATATTCCTACTTGGGAGAAGAATCTAATAAGTCTGAAGAATTGTAACTCTGTTAGAGGGAATATATTTAGCCAGTTAAAATGATTTAAAAACACTTCCTCCATAAAAATGAGGACAGGAAGGAGACAGAAGGAGAGAGGGGATGAATGGGGTAAATCTCATTACACTAAGAAGTAAAAAAGACCTATGGTAATGCGGGGGGAGGAGGGAGAAGATGAGAAACACCTGAATCTTCCTCTTATCAGACTAGGCATAAGGTTAACTTACACACATACTCTGCTGACTTAAAAAAAAAATTACCTTTGAAGCATTAAAAGGGGAAAAGGAAGGGGGGGGCAGAACCAGGGATGGTGAGAAAAAGAGGAAGTGTAAAGGGAAAAAAAGGAAATGGGAAAGAAAGGAAAGGGAGTGGATGTAGTAGGGAAAACACACTGAAGGGTGGTATTCAGAAATAGAATATTGGGGAATATGGAAAAAGAGACAAAAGAGGAGGAAAAATACAAACAGAGGGAAGATAGCATGGAGGGCAATAAAGGGTTAGTGATTATAACTCTTAATGTGAATAAGCTGAACTCTCCATTAAAATGTAAGTGAATAGCAGACTGGATTAAAAACCAGGATCCTACAATATACTACTTACAAGAAACTCATTTAAAGCAGATAGATACATATACCATAAAGGTAAAAGGATGGAGCAAAACATAATTTGCTACATTTGAAGTGAAAAAGCAGGGGTAGCAATTCTTATCTCAGACAAAGCAGCTGCAAAAATAGATAGCTTTAAAACAGATAAGGAAGGAAACTATATCCTCCTAAAACTTACCATAGACAATAAAGTGATTTCAATACTGAATATGCATGCACCCAATGGGATGGCACACAAATTCTTAGAGGAGAATCAGAAAGAGGTAAAGGAAGATATAGACAGCAAATCTCTACTAGTAGGAGACCTTAACCTCCTACTCTCAGATTTATCATAAATCAAATCATAAAATAAACATGAAATGGGGTGCCGAGGTGGCACAATGGATAGAGTACCAGTCCTGGAATCATGAGTACCTGGCTTCAAATCCGGCCTCAGACAATTAATTACCTAGTTGTGTGGCCATGAGCAAGCTACTTAACCCCATTTGCATTGCAAAAACTAAAAAAAAAATAAAAAATAAAAAAATGAACAAGAAAGAAGGTAAGGAGATAGACTGAAAGAATACCTAGATATGATAGACTTATGGAGGAAATTGAACGGTTGATAGAAAGGAATATGCCTTTTTCCTTCAGTGTATGGCACTTATACAAAAGTTACCATGTACTAGGGCATAAAAACCTAATAATAAATTGCAGAAAGGCAGAAATAGTGAATACATTTTTCTCAGATCACATTGCAATAAAAATCATCTGCAATATTGGGCAAGGGAAATATAGAACCAGAACTAATTGGAAACTGAATAACATCATTATTAAAGAATGAATGGATCAAACAACAAATTACAGAAAGAATTAATTATTTCATCCTAGATAATGACAATAATGAAACAACATACCAAAACCTATGGGATTCAACCAAAGTGGCTGTCAGGGGATATAGTATATCTTTAAATGCTTACATGAATAAATTTGAGAAAGAGCAAATCAATGAACTAAATATGCATCTAAAAAATTAAGAGAAAATCAAATTAAAAATACTCAATTAAATATCAAATTATACATCTTATAAATTAAAGGAGAAATTAATAAAATTGAAAGCATAATGAAACTCGATTTCATAAGTAAAACTAAGAGTTGGATTTATGAAAAATAAACAATAAAATTGATAAACCTCTGGTCAATTTGATTAAAAAAAGAAAGAAGAAAACCAAATTGCTAGTATCATAAATGAAAACAGTGAACTCACCACCAATGAGGAGGAAATTAAAGTAATAATTTGGAATCATTTTGCCAAATCTATGCCAATAAAGTTGACAATCTAAGTGAAATGGAAGAATATTTACAAAAATATAAATTGCCCAGGTTAAATGAACAGGAGATTAAATACCTAATCAACCCTATCTCAGTAAAAGAAATTCAACAAGACATCATTTAATTCCCTAAGAAAAAAATCTCCCTGGCCTGAAGGAATCACAAGTGAATTCAACCAAACATTTACAGAACAAATGGTTCCAATTCTATATAAACTCTTTGGAAAAATAGGGCAAGACAAAACTCTGGCTATCTCTTTTTATGACACCAATAAGGTGCTGATACCGAAACCTGATACCTAAAACAGAGAAAGAAAATTATAGACCTATCTTCCTGATGACTATAGATGCAAAAATCTTAAATAAAATCTTTGCAAAAACATTACAAGTTATCACTAGGATATTACATTTTTGACCAAGTTGGATTTATCCCAGCAATGCTGGGTTGGTTCAATATTAGGAAAACTATAAATATAATCAATTATATCAACAACAAACCTATCAGAAATTATATAATTATATCATTAGATGCTGAAAAAGCATTTGACAAAATACACCACCCATTCCTACTAAAAACAGTAGAGAGTTTAGGAATAAAATGACTGTTTCTTAGAATAATAAGTAGTATCTATCTGAAACCATCAACAAGCATTATATTCAATGGGGAGAGGCTAGAGACATTCCCAATAAGATCAGGGGTGATCAAGGATGCCCATTATCCCTACTACTATTCAATATCATATTAGAAATGTTAGCTTTAGCAATTAGAGATGAATTAGAATTGGAAGGAAGAGACAAAGATCTCATTCTTGCAGATGACATGATGGTATACCTAGAGAATCCCAATAAATCACCCAAAAATCTACTGGAAACAATTAGCAATTTTAGCAGAGTTTCAGGATATAAAATAAACCCTCATAAATCGTCAATTTTTCTATATATGCTTAGCAAGATATTGCAGGAAGAGTTAGAAAGAGAAATCCCATTCAAAGCAACCTCAGAGAATATAAAATACTTTGTAGTCTATCAGGTAAGACTGACTGAGAAACTTTTTGAAAACAATTATAAAACACTTCTCACACAATTAAATCAGATTTAAATAACTGGTCCAACACCAACTGCTCATGGATAGGTAGAGTTAATATAAAAATGAGAATTTGCCCTACCAATCAAAATTCCAAAAACTTACTTTAATGAGTTAGAAAAAAGTTGTAAGTAAATTCATATGGAGAAATAAAAAGTCAAGAATTTCCAGGGATTTAATGAAAAAAAAAGTACAAAAGAAAGTGGGTTTGCCCTACCAGAACTAAAATTATATTATAAAGCATCAGTCATCAAAACTGTCTGCTATTGGCTACGCAAAAGAGTGGTGGATTAGTGGAATAGACTAGGTGCAATAGTAGGAAACAATTATAGTAATTTGCTGTTTAATAAACTCAAAGAGTCCACTTTTGGGGATAAAAATTCTCTCTCTCTCTAATAAAAACTGGAAAGTTAGAAAATTGGAAGTTAGTATCAAGAATCTTAGATTAGACCAACACCTCACACCCTATACCAAGATAAGATCCAAATGGATACAGGGTTTACACATAACAAACAATACTATGAGCAAATTAGAAGATCAAGGACTAGTTTACCTGTCAGATCTATGGAAAGGGCATCAGTTTATGACTAAGGAAGATATGGAGAACATGATTAAACACACTAGATGATTTTATTTACATTAAATTGACAAGCTTTTGGGCAGACAAAACCACTGTAACCAAGATCAAAAGAAATGTAGTAATCTGGGAAACAACCTTTATAACTAGTATTTCTGACAAAGTGCTCATTTCTAAAATATACAGAGAACTGAGTCATATTTTTTTTAAAAAGTCATTCCCTAATTGACAGATAGTCAAAGGATGTGCAAAGGCAATTTATAGAAGAAGGTATCAAAGCAATCCCTAGTCATATGAAAAAATGCTCTAAATCTAAATCATGACTTTTTCTAGAAATGCAGATTAAAACTTCTCTGAGGTACCACCTCATACCTCTCATGCCTGGCCAATATGACCAGAAAGGAAAATCATCATTGTTGGAAGGGCTCTGGGAAATCTGAGACGCTATTTCATTGTTGGTGGATCTGTCAACTCATTCAACCTTTCTGGAGAGAAATTTGGAACTATGCTCAAAGAGCAACAAGAATGTGCATACCCTTTGATCCAGCAATAACACTACTGGGTCTATACCCTGAAAAGATTATGAAAAAGTGTAAAAACATCACTTGCACAAAAATATTCATAGCAGCCCTGTTTATGGTGGCAAAGAACTCGAAATCAAGTAAATGTCCTTCAATTGGGGAATGGCTTAGCAAAGTGTGGTATATGTATGTCATTAGAAACCAGTAGTGATGGCAATTCATGGAAGCCTGGAGGGATTTGCATGAACTGATGCTGAGTGAAATGAGCAGAACCAGCAAAACACTGTACACCCTAACAGCAATATGGGGGCAATGTTTAACCTTGATAGATTCGCTCATTCCATCAGTGCAACAATCAGTGACAATTTGGAGCTCTTTGCAAGGGAGAATACCATCTGCATCAGAGAAAGACCTGTGGAGTTTGAACAAAGACCAAGGGCTATTACCTATAATTTAGGAAAACAACTAATATCTTTTTGTCTGATCTTGTTATCTCTTATACTTTATGTTTCTTCCTTAAGAATATGATTTCTATCTCATCACATTCAATTTGGATCAATGGAAACAATGTAGACTGACAATTTGACTTCTGTGGGGGGTGGGGGGAGGGAACTTAGATTAGATGAAAAATTGTAAAACTCAAGATGAATAAAGTCTTAAAAATACACTAGATAACATCGGAATAAATGGATTGTTCCTTAGAATGATTAGCAGTATCTATCTGAAACCATCAACAAGCATTACATGCAAGGGGTAAAAGCTAGAGAAATTCCAAATAAGATCAGGGGGACAAACAAGGATGCACATTATCACCACAACTAGCCCATATCTTATTAGAAATATTAGTTTTATCAATAAAAGAAGAAAAAAATTGAAAATAATACTTGGAAAGGAAAAATTAAACTCACCTTTTGCAGATGGCATGATGGACCTATATAATCCTAAAAAAAATCATCTAACAAAATACTAGAAACAATTAACAGATTTAGCAGGCCTGGGATATAAATTAAACGCTTAAATATGCTTAATTTTTCTATATATTATTAGCAAATACAGCAGTAAGAATGAGAAAGCGAATTCCCTTTCAAAGTGACTGCAGATAATATAAAATTATTGGGAGTCTACCTGCCAAGGCAGACTCAGAAACTCTATGAAAACAGTTTCAAAACATTTCTCTCACGAATACAATCAGATTAATAAAACTGGACAAATATCAACTGTTCATGGATAAACCAAATATAATACACATGAGAATTGTACCTAAATTAAACTACTAATTTAATGCCCTACCAATCAAAATTTCAAAAAATTACTTTGAGTAAGAAAAAATTGTCAGTAAATTCATATGGAGAAATAAAAAGTCAAGAATTTCCAGAAATTTACTGAAAAAAGGAGAAAAGAAGGATGCTTAGTTATCCAAGTTCTAAAATTATATTATAAAATATCAGTCATCAAAAATATCTGGTATTGGCAAAGAAGTTGAGTGATGGATCAATTGAACATACTACATTAAAAAACAGGAAATGATTATTAGTAATTTGTTCTTTGATAATCACAAAGAGTCCAGATATTAGGATAAAAACTCTCTCTTCAGTAAAAAATAAAACTTGGTTAAATTGGATTTTAGTATGTCAGAAACTTGGATAAGAACAAAACCTCACACCCTATACAAGAAAAGAACAAAATGGATACAGGATTTGGACATAAAAAACAATATTATATGCAAACTAGGAGATCAAAGAGTAATTTACCTGTCAGATATATGGAAAAGGAAGCAATTTATGACCAAGGTAGAGGTGGAGAACATCATTAAAAACAAACTAAACAATTTTGATTACAATAAATTTAAAAAGCATTTACACAGACAAAACCACTATAACCAAGATCAAAAGACATGTAACATTGGAAACAATTTTACAACTGTTTTTCTGATAAAGACTTATTTTTAAAACATATAGAGAACTGAGTAAAATTTTCAAAAACACCCAATCCATTCCCTAATTGATAAATGGTAAAAGGATGTGCAAATGCAGTTCACAGACAAGGACATCAAAGTGATTTATATTAAATTAATGCATTTCTGAGGTACCACTTCACACCTCTCAGCCTGGCCAACATGTCCAGAAAGGACTATGATCAATGTTGGAAATATGAGGAAAATCTGGTACACTAATTTATTGTTGGTGGAGTTGTGAAATCATTCAACCTCAATGGGGAGCAATTTGGAATTACAGCCAAAGGGCAATAAAATGTGTATACCCTTTGATTCAGCAATACTACTATACTACTACTGGATCTATACCCTGAAGAAATCATGAAAAGGGAAAAATTGTCACTTGTTCAAAAATATTCATAACAGCCCTGTGTGTGGTGGCAAAGAATTGGAAATTGAGTTAATGCTCACCAATAGGGGAATGACTGAACAAATTATGGTACTTGTATGTTATGGAACACTATAGTACTATTGGAAACCAGGAGGGATGGGAATTCAGGGAAGCCTAGAATTATTTGCATGACCGGATGATGAACAAGATGAGCAGAAACAGAACAACATTGCATACCATAACAACAATAGGGAGGTGAGTACCAGTTTTAATAGACTTGCTCATTCCATCAGTACAATAGTCAGACGCAGTTTTGGGATACCTGTGATGGAGAATTACATATGTATTCAGAGAAATAATTGTGAATTTTGAACAAAGATCAAAGACTATTGACTTTAATTTAAAAAATATAGCCATTACCTTATAATATAATTTTGCTATCTCTTATGCTTTATTTTTTTTTCCTTAAGGATATGATTTCTCTCCCATGATATTCAACTTATATCAATGTATACCATCAGATCAATGTAAAGACTAATAAACTGCCTCCTGTGGGGGTGTGGGGAGGGAAGTAAGATTGAGGGAAAATTGTAAAATTCCAAATTAATTAATCGATTAAATTTAAAAAACACTTTCAAACAAATACAATCAGGTTTAAATAGCAGGGTAAATATCAAATGCTCATGGATACACCAAGATAATACAATAAAAATTATATTTTTATCAAAATTAAACTACTTATTTATTGCCCTACCAATCAAAATTTCACAAAAATATTCAATGAGCTAGAAAAAAAGTTATGTAAATATATATGGAGCGATCAAAAGTAAAAATTTCCATGGATTTAATGAAAAAAATTGCAAATGGAGGTAGTTTTGTCTTACCAGATCTAAAATTATTTTACAAAGCATCAATCATCAAATCTGCATGGTATTGCCTAAGAAATAGAGTGCTAGATCAGTGGATGGATGGATGGCTCAGACTAGGTGCAAAACACATAGAAGGGAATGATTATAGTAATCTGCTGTTTGATAAACCCAAATAGTCCAGCTTCTGGGATAAAAACTCTCTCTTCAGTAAAAATTGTTGGAAAAAGTGAAGTACAGTATGGCAGAAACTTGGATTAGACAAACATTTCACACCAAAAATCAAAATAAGAACAAAATGACAAAAGACAATATTATAATCAAGGAGATGAAGGAATAGTTTACCTTTCAGACCTATGGAAATGGAACCAGTTTATGACAAATGAAGAGATGGAGAACATCATTAACAATAAACAAGATAATTTTGATTATATTAAATTAAAAAAAAACTTTTGCACATACAAACCATTGTAATCAAGATCAAAAGAAATGTAAATAGGCAAACATTTTTTTATTTAACATTTATTTATCCTCATTTTGTACAAATAACGTTTTTATAAATTAATGCAATATTCTTGTTTTAGAGTAAACAAAGTACCCCTCCCCCCAAAAAATAGACTCCTTTGAGCGATAAAGTAAAGGGAAGAGAAACAATTAAAATTAAAAAAATAATAGTAGTAATTATAGGTATGGCCAGTTGGCACCAGCTGTAGATCCAGGAGCACCCGAGCCCAAATCTGGCCCCTTACACCCAACAATCACCCAGCTGTGTGACATGCAAGCCACCCCAACTCCACTGCCCTGCAAAAACCAAAAAAAGAAAAAAAAAAGATGCAAAATAAAATAAAATAGTAATAATAATAGGGGCAGATGGGTAGTGGACAGAGCACTGGCCCTTGAGCCAGGAGCACCCAGGTCCAAATCTGGCATTGGACACTCAACAATTACCCTGCTATGTGGCCCCAGGCAGGCCACCCAGCCCCATTTACCCTGCACCCCCTAAAGTAATAATAATAATAATAAATGTACTTCAGTCTGTGTTCTAACACCACCAACTCTGTCACAGGTGGATAACATTCTTTATGATAACTCCATCATAAAAGTTACTTCCATATTTTTCCACCATTGCCATTGCTGATCGCAACACCCTCCTTTTGTATTTCTCCACTGCCATGTACTATATTTTCTCTCTCCTTTCACTCTGACTCTGTTGTAGGGTTGCCGAGTGGCACAGCAGACAGATCCCTGGCCCTGGGGCCAAGAGGTCCCGAGCCCCGATACCATCCCTTAGGCCCAGCAACTACCTGGCCCTATAGTTCTGGACAGGCCATCCAATTCCAGCACCCTTACAAGAAGTAAAAAAGAAAATGTGTTATGTCTGACCACTCTCACCCCATGGTCCATCCTTTCCTCCATTATTCACATCCCCACCCCTTCCCCCTGCCCCCCACTCCTTCTTACTCCAGATGTCTATACCCCATTTAGTACATATGCTGTTTCCTCTCCTAGTTACCTCTGATAAGAGCAAAGGTTACCTCCTTCCCGCTTTCCTCCCCACTTCCATATCATTGCAATAGCTCATTGTAATAAAAAAAATCTTATTATATGAAATATCATGGCCTATTCCCCTCTCCTTTTTCTTTCTTCCATTACATTTCCCTTTTTTCTATTGACTCCATTTTTACACCACATTTTATCTTCAAATTCAGCTTTATCCTGTACTTCATCTATAAAAGCTCCTCTACCTGCTCTGTTAACTGAGAAGGTTCACATGAGTATTCTCAGTATCATTTTTCAATAAAGGGATACATGTAGTTCATCATTCTTAATTCCTTCATATTTTCCCCTTCTCCTTCACTCTCTATGCTTCACCTGGGTCCTGTATTTGAAGGTCAAACCCTCTGTTCAGCTCTGGCCATTCAAACATGAACATTTGAAATTCGTCTGGTTCATTGAAAGTCCATCTTTTTACCTGGAAGAGGACATTCATTTTTAATGGGTAGTTGATTCTTGGTTGTGTTCTAAGCTCTTTTGCCTTCCAGAATATTATATTCCAAGCCCCACGAGCTTTTAATGTAGTTGCTACTAAGTCCTGTGAGATCCTGATTGCAACTCCATGGTATTTGAATTGGGTCCTTCTGGCTGCTTGTAATATATTTTCTTTGATTTGTGAATTCTGGAATTTGGCTATAATTTTCCTGGGGGTTGTTTTTTTGGATATCTTTCTCCGGGAGATTAGTGGATTCTCTCCATTTCTATTTTGCCCTCTGCTTCTAGGATATCAGGGCAATTTTTCCTGTAGTAATTCTTTGAAAATTATGTCAAGCCTCTTTTCCCAATCATGACAATAATTTTTAAATTATCTTTCCTAAATTTGTTTTCCATATTAATTGTTTTTTCAATGAGATGTTTCATATTTTCCTTCTAATTTTTCATTCTTTTGAGTTTTGAACTATTGAGTCCTGATTTCTCATAAATTCAGCAATTGCCCTGAGTTCTATTCTTTGTTTGAAGGATTTGTTTTCCTCAGAGAGCTTTTTTATCTCTTTTTCCCATCTGGCCAATTCTGCTTTTTAAAGCATTCTTCTCCGCAATAACTTTTGAACTGTTTTATCCATTTGACCTAAATTGGTTTTTAGCATACTATTTTCTTCAGCATTTTTTTGGATTTCCTTGACTAAGCTGCTGACTTCATTTTCATGTTTTTCCTGCATCTCTCTCATTTCTTTTCCTAGTTTTTCTTCCAACTCCCTCATTTGATTTTCAAAGTCTTTTTTGAGCTCTGTCATAGCCTGAGCCCAAATTCTGTTTTTCTTGGAGTCTTTAGATGCAGGAGCTTGTGCTTTCTCATCTTCAGACTGAGTGCTTTGATCCTTCTTGGGCTCACAGGCAAAGTATTTCTCAATTGTATTCCTCTTTTTTCTCTGCTTACTCATTTTCCGATCCTGAGCCTGGTTTTGGGGTGCTTCCTGAGCTTTTGGGATACACTCACAAGGATCTCAGTGTGTGAGGCCCTGTCCTCCCTCCTGGTCTGTGAATGACCATAAGCACCCCCCTCTGCCACAGGGCTGAGGTGGGGGGCTCCTGTTCTTCTATGGGGAGGGGTACTAGACTGCAATCAGGATCTGAATGTGGTCAGAGCCCCAGAGTCCTGTTCCAGGGGCAGAGGACAGAGCTCTGCAGTCTCTCTCTTCATTCCCCTCCCTAGGTTCATTGAGTTTATGCCCTCCGTGCTCCTGCTTATAGGCTCTGCCTGCTTCTGTTTCCTGGATCTGGACTGCCTTGGCCATGCTGCTAGCTGTGTTCCCTGAGGGCTGGGCTTCATGTGCTCACTCTGGCAGAGGTTCACACACTGTTCCCCCAAGTTGTCGCTGGTGCTCCCCGGGGTGTAGATAAGGAAACTCCCCCACTGCTGTGAGCTGGGGCTCCCAGCACCCTGGGGCTGCCTCCAAGAGGCTGAAGTTCCTTTGCTTTGGTGGGCCACTCCTCTAAACCTGGGGAACAGAGCCTTTCCACTCTTTTCCAGGTTACGTTGAGTAGGAGAACTGCCTCACTGGGTCCCTCTGTAGGTTCTATCTCTCCAAAACTTAGAGTACTTAGTTTATAAGTTTTATGAGAGAGCACCTAGGAGAAGATCCTCTCTTGTTGCCATCTTGGCTCTGCCCCTCTTGCAAGCAACTTTTACAAATATTTCTGACAAAGGACTCATTTCTAAAATTTACAGAGAACTGGGTCATATTAAAAAAAAACAAGCCATTTAACTATTGCTAAATGGTCAAAGGATATGTAAAGACAATTAAGAGATGAAGAAAACAGATCTATAGTCATATGAAAAACTTCTCTAAATCACTACTTATTAGAGAAATGCAAATTAAAGAATCTCTGAGGTACCCCCACATATCTTTCAGAATGGCCAATATGACCAGAAGGGACAATGATCAATATTGGAAGGGATGTGGGAAATCTGGGACACTAATACATTGTTGGTTGAGCTCTGAACTCATCCAAATTTTCTGAGAAAAAATTGGAGTTATGTCCAAAAGGCAATAAAAATGTGCATGCACTTTGATCCATTACTGGGTCTATACCCTTAAGAGATGAGGAAAAGTATAAAAATATGCCTGATACAAACATATTCATAACAGCTCTGTTTGTTGGGCTAGGAATTAGAAATTGAGTGAATGTTCATCAATTGGGGAATGGCTGAATAAGTTGTATATGTATGTTATGGACCATTGTTGTTCTATTAGAAACCAGGAGGGATGGGAATATAGAGGAACCTGGAAGGATTTGTATGAACTGATGCTGAGCAAGATGACCCCAAATAGAAGAACATTGTACACTATAACAGCAATCTTAATAGACTTGCTCATTTCATCAGTACAACAATCAGGCAAAATTTTAATGTATCTGAGATGGAGTATGATATCTATATCCACACCAAGAATTGTGGAATTTGAATAAAGACCAAACACTATTACTTTCAATTTAAAAAAAAGTTACCTTATTATGTGATCTTGCTATCTCTTATATTTTGTTTTTTTCTTTAAGGATATGATTTCTCTCTCAACACCTTCAATTTTGATTAATGTATACCATGGTAACTATGTAAAGACTATCAGACTGACTTCTGTGGGGGTAGGAGGAGGGAAGTGAGATTAGGGGAAAAATTGAAAAATTCAAAAATAAATAAATTGAAAAAAACAAGGGCAGTTAGGTGGCACCATGGATGATAGAGTATTGACCTTCAAATCATGACACACATAAGCATCTGACTTCAGACATTTTTATTAGCTATGTGACCATGGACAAGTCACTAAACATCTCCAATTGTCCTGATTTTTATCTGGTCACTGTATCTAGATGACTCTGGTGGAAAAAAAGGATGTTGGTGACTGAGCACAGCACTATGCCTCACTCCAATCCAATTCACGAATTTGCCATGGCATCGCCTCCCTGATGTTGTGGTCTTCTTTGAAAATGATGCACAAACATTATAACTATGACAGACTTAGTTCTTCTTAGTAATGCAATCATCAAATACCATTCCAAAATATTTGTAATAGTAAATGCTAGCAACATTCAGAAAAAAAGAACCATGATATCAGAATACAGTTCAAAACATACTATTATCACTTTATAAATATCTTTCTCATTTGTTCTGATTCTTGTTTCACAAAAGGCCTAATATGGAAATATTTTAACGTAATTGTACATATATCATTATTTGCTATCTTGGGAATGGTTGACGAAGGAATAAAATGTGGAATTCCAAATCTTACAAAAATTGTATGTTGAAAGCTGTCTTTATATGTCATTATAAAAAACATAAAAAAAAATATATTAGGGAAAAGTGTACAAAGACAAACATATAAAATATTCATTATCTTTGTAAAAGAAACATGAAAAATACTGATGAAAATGAAAAAATAGCAGAAATGATAAAAAGAAGCACAAAATTGAAAGAGAAATATGTCTTGAAAAGCAAAATTAGGCAAATGGAAGAGATACAAAATTTCCATGAAGAAACAACACCTTTAAAATTAGAATTGCCTAAGTGGAAATAGAATTTCAAAAACTCATTAAAGAAAATAATTATTTAAAACATAGAATTGGGCAAGTGGAAGGTAATAACTATGAAAAATCAAGAAAAAGTAAAGCAAAAAAGAACAGAAAATAGAAAACAAGCTTGCATATCTCATTGGGACAAAAAGTTGATGAGGAAAATAGATTGAGTACAGATGATTCAAGAATTACCAGGTTATCCAAAGGTTATATTTTTAAAAAAAAGAAAATGAAAAAGTTTAGACATCATCATACATGAAATTATCAAGGATAACTGCCAGATAGTCTAGAACCAGAAATAATTCCCCAATCAACTCCTGACTTGGTTCCAAAAATGAATACTCTCAGGAATATCATAGCCAAATTCTAGAGTTCCCAGACCAAGGAGAAAATATGCAATATAACAAAAATGACATAATCTAAATATTGTGGAACCAATGTCAAGACAATCCAAGATTTAGCACCTTCTAGGTTATAGGATAGGAGGGCTTGGAATAGGATATTCAAGAAGGCAAAACACAAGGATTACAACCAAGAATCACCAGACCAGTAAAACTGAGCATGATACTTAATTAAAAGAAACAATACTAAATGAAATAGAGAAATTGTAAGTATTCCTGATGAGAACATCAGAGCTGAACAGCATGAAAAAAATTAAATAGGACAAACCTATCGTAAAGGATTCAATAAGGTTATACTGTTTGCCTTCTCACATGGGGAAATGATACTTATAATTCCTAAGAAGTTTCTCATTTTTACAAGTGTAAGAATGAGTATATATGTATATATATATATATATATATATATATATATATATATATATATATATATATATATATATAGACAAATGTCACAGAAATGAATTGACTATGATGAGATGATTACCAAAAAACAGGAAATTTAAGGGATGAGAAGGAAGAATGCACTGGGCAAATGGGAAAGGAAAGGGTAGAATGGGATACAAAGTTAAAAAACAAGAAATGAGGGTGCCTTTACATTAAAGGGGAAAAGAAAAGAAGTGGGAATGGGGAGCAAAGGGAACTTACTCTAATCATAATTGGCTCACAAAAGAAATACCAGGCACATTGAGTTCAGTACAGAAATATCTTTTATATTATAGGAAAGTAGGAAGAGGAGGTAAGGTAGTGTGGATTGTTGGTAGATAAACATCAGAAGCAAAATACTTTTTAGAATTGACAGGGTGAAATGAAACAGACAGACAGAATTACAGAGATAGAGAAAGAAAAGAGACAGAAAGAGAGATAGAGAGAAAGAGACAAGTGACAGAAATAGACACACATAGACACAAACAAAAGTCACAGAGACTGACACTGAGACAGAAAGTCAGTGAGAAAAGGGACAGAGAAAGAGCTCAGTATAAACAGGTGTGTTCCCTTCCCAGATGAAGGAAAATACAGAGTAAACATAACTGTAAAAACTAAAATTATAACAAGTCTCAATGATAAAGAAGTCCTTTCTTAAATGTATTCAGAATTGAAAAGATTTATAGAAATAAGGTCTATTTCTCAAATGGCCAAAAAGTTGGACAATCAATTTTCAAATGAAAAATTTGAAACTATGAAAAATGCTGAGTCCTTACTGATTAGAAAAATGCAAATTAAAGGAATTCTGAGATATCACGCGATGTGTATCAGATTGACTAAAATGACAAAAATGGAAAATGATTATTATCAGGTATAGGGAAAATTAAGACAAAGATTTTCTAATGATATAAACATCAGAAGCAAAATACTTTTTAGAATTGACAGGGTGAAATGAAACAGACAGACAGAATTACAGAGATAGAGAAAGAAAAGAGACAGAAAGAGAGATAGAGAGAAAGAGACAAGTGACAGAAATAGACACACATAGACTCAAACAAAAGTCACAGAGACTGACACTGAGACAGAAAGTCAGTGAGAAAAGGGACAGAGAAAGAGCTCAGTATAAACAGGTGTGTTCCCTTCCCAGATGAAGGAAAATACAGAGTAAACATAACTGTAAAAACTAAAATTATAACAAGTCTCAATGATAAAGAAGTCCTTTCTTAAATGTATTCAGAATTGAAAAGATTTATAGAAATAAGGTCTATTTCTCAAATGGCCAAAAAGTTGGACAATCAATTTTCAAATGAAAAATTTGAAACTATGAAAAATGCTGAGTCCTTACTGATTAGAAAAATGCAAATTAAAGGAATTCTGAGATATCACGCGATGTGTATCAGATTGACTAAAATGACAAAAATGGAAAATGATTATTATCAGGTATAGGGAAAATTAAGACAAAGATTTTCTAATGATGAAGTTATATCCTGATTACATTTTTCTGTAGAACAATTTGGAAATATACACAAAGGATCATAAAATCATGCATAACCTTTGAGCAGGCAATACCACTAAAAGATCTTTATCCCAAAGAGATCAGAAAAAAAGGAAAATAATCTTTGGTACAAACATATTTATATTTATCTCTCTCTCTCTCTCTCTCTATCTATCTATCGATATATATGTATATATATATATATATATATATATATATATATATATATATATATATATATCCAATTCTTTGTCCTACAAAAGCTGAAATATTCTTGTAGGGCAAAGAATTGGAAATTCAAGTGATAGTGATAAATTTGTGAATGGCTGGACAAGTTCCATATGACTATGATGGAATACCATTATACTATAAAAATGATAAACAGAATGCTCTCAGAAAAACTTGGAAAAAAGTTATGTGAACTTATACAAAGTGAAATCAGTGAAACAAGGATAACAATATACTATACTAAACTGTTACTATAGTAATAGCAACATTGTATAATGATCAAATGGGAATAATTTAGATATTCTCAGCAATAAAATGATCCAAGATAACTTTGAAGGACTTATGATAAAAATTGTTATCCCTTTCTGGAGAAAAAATTGATACAGTCTGAATTCAAACTAAAACATAATTTTTCTTTACTGTATTAATTTTCTTGCTTGCTTCTGTGTATGTAATTACGTTTGCAATATGACTCACTTGGAAATATAATTTTTATGACTGGAGAAGTATAAAGTATATCAAACCATTGTCATTTTAAATGAGAGGAGGAAGAAAAGTACAAACCTGGAAATAGGTATGGGTGAATTAATTTATTTAGGAAAGATACTGAAATTCATTTTAAAGCTTTCTATTCATAATTCATAAATCAAATTTCTATTATATAAGGTTTTTTTTTTTCCCATTTGGGGCACTTGCTACAAAAAAGGCACAGACTATCTCCTTTGACTCCTTGACTGTGATTTCACTGATGTAAGGAACTTTCAATAAAGAAATTTCCTCTACCAATATGGATAGAAATTCCTATGTAAATCAAATATCATCAACAAAGTTCACTGGAGGGGCAGAGCCAAGATGGCAGCAGGAGAACAGCCCTTCCTAGAAGCTCTCTCAAAAAGTATTCCAAAAACCTTAAAATTATGGCTCTAACTAAATTGTCCAGAGACAGAACCCACAAAAAGTTCCAGTGAGGCAATTCTCCAGCCCAAGGAAGCCTACAAAATCATGGAAATACTCTGTTCCATGGGGGTGGAGGGCATAGCAGCACAACCAGGATTATTGCACCAGTCTTCAGAACAGCCCACTGGGTGCCTAGAGGCTTGGGTCATGGGGAGTGGGAGCAATTGCTCCTGGCAGCAGAAGCAGTTTCCTGACCTGGCAACCCAGGGAACACCAAGCAAAACTTGGAAAAATAAGTGGGGCAGCATGGCCCTCAGTGCAACCCAGAACTCAAGAAATGGAAGCAGATTCACTGAACCCCCCAACAGCAAGTCACATGGCAGCTGCAACCATATCACTCAGCCCATGGAAGGTAAGGGGATGGGGGGAGACTGTAGGTGTCTCTCCTCTGGCCCTGGGACAGATCTCTTGTGCTTTTTCCATATTCAGACCATAGTCACATTCTGGGAGCCCCTAATGCCATCCACAGACCAGAGTACATGCAGAACAGTCCCATATACTGAAGTCCTTGCTGGAGTGTCCCAATAGTACTCAAAAGCTCAGGAAGCACCCCAAACCAGATGGAGACTGGAGAAACGAATCAATAGAAAAAATAGGAACCAGACCATAGTCAATTACTTTAGTTCCATGGAGGACCAAAACACACAACCAGAAGAAGAGAAATTTCCAACTTCTGCATCTAAATCCTCCAAGATATATAGAAGGTGGTCTCAGGCTATGATAGAACTCAGTTAATAATTACCTTGCTGTGTGGCCTTGGGGAAAACACTTAACCCTGTAAGCCTTGCAAAAAAAAAACTATGTGGTTTTGGCTAAAAAATAGAGTTGTGTATCATTGGAATAGAATATGTGCAATAGCAGGAAATGATTATAGTAATCTTCTGTTCAATAAACACAAAGAGTCCAACTATTAGGTTAAAACCTCTCTCTTTGATAAAAACTGTTGGGAAAATTAGAAGTTAGTTTGGAAGAAACTTTGATTAGACCAAAACCTCACACCCTATAACAAGAGAAGATCCAAATAGTTACAGAATTTAGACACAAAAAACAATATTATAAGCAAACTACAAGATCAAGGAGTAGTTTACCTGTCAGATCTGTGGAAAGGGGAGCAGTTTATGACCAAAGAAGAGATGCAGAACATCATTAAAAACAAACTGGATAATTTTGATTACATTAAATTAAAAAGTTTTTCCACAGGAAAAAAAAATCTCATGAGAAAAAAAGTGAAAGAATGAGAAAAAAAATGCTTCAGTCTGTGTTCTGATACCATCTGCTCTGTCTATGGGGTGGATTGCATTCTTTATCACAAGTCTATTAGAGAAGTTAATTCCATATTTTTACACAGTTGCTGTTGATGATTGTAATTCCCTCCATCCATTTCTCTACACTGCCAATTATATTTTCTTGATCCTTTCACTCTGTCCTTCTTCAAGTGTGTGCCATGGGGCAGCAGAGTGGCTCAGAGGACAGAGCACTGGCCCTGGGGCCAAGTGGCCCCAAGAGTAAATCCCACCCCAGAGACCCAGCAACCACCCAGTCTCGAGGTCCTCAACAGGCCACCCAATACCACCACCTTGCCAAAAGTAAAAAAGAAAACGTATTATATCTGACTATCCTCTCCCATGATCTATCCTTTCCTCTTTTAATTTTTTGCCTACCTACTCCCTTCCCCCAGTGCCCTTTCTCCATCCCCTTTCTCTCCATTTTCTTCTAGATTTCTATAGCTTATTAAGTACATATATTGTATGAGACACCCTCATTTCCCCATCACCTCCCCCTTCCATACGATTTCAAAAGCTATTTCTTGATGATTTTACAGAAAATATCTTAGTCTATTCTACCTCTCCTTTCCTTTCTCCCAGTACATTTCCTTTTCACCCATTGATTTCATTTTTTAAAATATATATTATACCTTCAAATTCGGCTCTCTCCTGTGTTTAAACTATAAAAGCCCCTTCTAACTGTTCTAAATGTGAAGGTTCATGTGAGTATTAGCTGTATCATCTTCCCATGCAGGAATACATGCAGTACATCATCATTAAGTCCCTCATAATTTACCTTTCTCAGCCACTCTTTCTATGCTTCACCTCAGTCCTGGATTTGAATATCAAACTTTCTTTTCAGCTCTAGTCATTTCAAAAGGAATATTTGAAATTCCCATTTCATTTAAAGTCCATATTTTGCCCTGGAAGAGGATGTTCAGTTTTTCTGGATTTTTCTTGGTTGCATTCCAACCTTTTTTGCTTTCAGGAATATTATTTTATAAGCCCTACAAGCCCTTAATGTGTATGCTACTAAGTACTGGGTAATCCTGACTGCAGCTCCCTGATATTTGTTTTGTTCTGATTGTGTGAAGTAATTAGTCTTTGTCATGGGAGTTATGGCACTTCGCTGTAATATTCCTGGGTTATTTGGGCGGGGTTTTCTTTCAGTAGGAGATGGATAGATGCACTCAATTTCTATTTTGTCCTATACTTTTAAGAAATCAAGGCAATTTTCCTATAGATATTCTTTAAAAATAAAGTTGAAGCTCTTTTCCTGATCATGGTTTCAGTAGCCCAATAAATATAAATTGTCAATTGGGTCTGCTGTTGTTGTTTTTTCAATAAGACATTTCATGTTTTCTTCTTTTCATATTGTTTCATTGTGTCTTGATTCCACACAAATTCATCAGCTTTCTTTAGCTCAATTCTACATTTGAAGGATTTGTTTCTTCAGAGAGCTTTCTTATCTCTGTTTTTTTTTCCATCTGTCCAGTTCTGCTTTTTTTAAGTTATTTTTTTCTCCTCAATAACTTTTTTTTTGGTTCATTATTAACTTTTTTTAACTGTTTTTTTTTCCCATTTGACCTAAACTTGTTTTTAGTATGTTATTATCTTCAGAATTTTTTGGATCCCCTTGACTAAGCTGTTGACTTGGTTTTCATGTTTTTCTTGTATCTCCTTCATTTCTCTTCCCAATTCTTCCTCTACCTTCCTTACTTGATTTTCAAAATATTTTTTGAGTTCTATCATAGCCTGAGACCACCTTCTATATATCTTGGAGGATTTAGATGCAGAAGTTGGAAATTTCTCTTCTTCTGGTTGTGTGTTTTGGTCCTCCATGGAACTAAAGTAATTGACTATGGTCTGGTTCCTATTTTTTCTATTGATTCGTTCCCCCAGTCTCCATCTGGTTTGGTGTGCTTCCTGAGCTTTTGAGTACTATTGGGACACTCCAGCAAGGACTTCAGTATATGGGACTGTTCTGCATGTACTCTGGTCTGTGGATGGCATTAGGGGCTCCCAGAATGTGACTATGGTCTGAATATGGAAAAAGCACCAGAGACCTGTCCCAGGGCCAGAGGAGAGACAATCATTTATTCCTACACTCTCTAGTGTTTTCAGTAGCAATGGGTGCTGCATTTCGTTAAAAGCTTTTTCAGCATCTATTGATATGATCATATGATTTCTGATAGGGTTGTTATTGATATAATTAATTATATAATTAATTATATGCACAGTTTTCCTAATATTGAACCAACCCTGACATCCTGAAATAAATGCTACTCAAACATAATGTGTTATCCTAGCGATCACTTGTAATCGTTTTGCTAGAATTTCACTTAAGATTTTAACATATATATATATATATATATATATATGTAATATGGATATATTATATATATTATAATATGGATATATATATAATATATATATATATAATCATCAGGGAGATAAGTCTATAATTTTCTTTCTCTGTTTCAACTCTTTCTGGTTCAGGTATCAACAACATATTGGGGTCATAGAAAGAGTTGGGTGTAGAGTTCCATCTTCACCTATTTTTCAAAAGAGTTTATATAAAATTGGCACCAATTTTTCTTTAACAGTTTGATAGAATTCACTTGTGAATCCATCTAGCCCAGGAGATATTTTCTTAGCAATTTCAATAATGCCTTGTTGAATTTCTTTTTCTGAGATAGGATTATTTAGGCTTTTAATTTCCTCTTCCTCAGAAAATCATATTTTTTGTAAATATGCATCCATTTCACTTAGATTGTCAAATTTATTGGCATAGAGTTGTGCAAAATAATTCCAAATTATTACTTTAATTTCCTCTTCATTGCTGGTGTTTACCTTTTTCAATTGTAATACTGGCAATTTGGGTTCTTTCTTTTTTTTAAATTAAATTGAGCAGAAATTTATCAATTTTATTAGTTTTTTCATAAAACCAACTCTTGGTTTTATTTAATAGTTCTATAGTTTTCTTGCTTTCAATTTTATTAATTTCTCCTTTAATTTTTAGAATTTCTAATTTGGTATTTAAATGGGGGCTTTTAAATTGTTTTTTTCTCTAATTTATTCATGTAAACATTTAAAAATATAATATAGGCCCTGACAACCGCCTTGAGCACATCCCATAGTTTTTGGTACGTTGTTTCATTATTATCATTATCTAGAATGAAATAATTAATTCTTTCTATAATTTGTTGTTTGAACGATTCATTCTGTGAAATGAAATTATTTAGTTTCCAATTAGTTCTAGGTCTATATCTCCCTGTTCCAGTATTGCATATGATTTTTATTGCATTATCATCTGAGAAAGATGTATTCACTATTTTTGCCTTTCTGCTATTGACAATGAGGTGTTTAATGTCCTAGTACATGGCCAATTTTTATGTAATTTCCATGTACTGAAGAAAAAGTATATTCCTTTCTATCACCATTCAATTTTCTCCATAAGTCTATCATATCTAGGTTTTCTAACAATCAATTTACCTCCTTAACTTCCTCTCATTTATTTAATCATTAGATTTATCTAAATCTGAGGTTGAGGAGGTTGAGGTCTCCCACTAGTAGAGTTTTGCTGTCTATGTCTTCCTGTAGCTCTGTCAGATTCTCCTCTAAGAATCTGGATGCTATACCATTGGGTGCATACATGTTTTAAAATTATTTTATTTTCTATGGTATCTTTTAGGAGAATATTGTTCCCTTCCTTATCTCTTTTAACAATATCTATCTTGCAGCTGATTTGTCTAAGTTAACGAATGCTATGTCTGCTTTTTTTCACTTCAACTGAAGCAAAATATACTTTGCTCCAACCTTTTAACTTTACTCTATATGTATCTCTCTGTTTCAAATGAGTTTCTTGCAAGAAGCATATTGTAGGATTTTGGTTTTTAAGCCACTCTGCTATCTGCTTACATTTTAAAGGAGAGTTCCTACCATTCACATTCAAAGTTATAATTACTTCCACTTTATTGCCCTCCCTGCTGTCTTCCTTCTGTTTGTATTTTTACCACTTTTCCCTTTATCCATATTTCCCAGTGTTTTGCTTCTGAATACCAACACCTTCAGTGTGTTTGCTCTCTTATATCAATTCCCTTCCCTTTCTTTCCCCTGTCCCTTTTCCCCTTCTTCCCTTCCTTCTGTTAGTTATCCCTTTTCTCCCCATCCCTGTCCCCCTCCCCTTTTATCCTTTTAATGCTTGAAAGGTAAGATAAGTTTCTTAACAGATTAGGTGTGTCTAAGCTAACTTTAAGTCATTTCTGAAGAAAAGAAGATTAAGTTGGTTCTCACCTCCTTCCTTCATCCCCTCAATTACAATAGGTATTTTGTACCCCTTCATGTACTGAGATTTACCCCCCATTCAGTCTCCTCCATCCTCCTTTCTCCTCACTGTCTCCCTTTTTTAAGGAGGTATTGTTTTTAAATCATTTCATCTGAGTCACAGAAAAGTTATGAGTGTCCATCACTTATGGATAAGTATATTTCCACTAATAAAGTTGTAATTCTCAAGAGTTATGAGACTCTTTTCCCCAAGTGGATAAAGAGCTAGTTTCATACTATTGGATAGCAGTTTTTTTCTTTACCATTTTTTAAAACCTTTTCATGTTTCTCTTGAGGCTCCTGTTTGATGTCCACATTTTCTATTTATCTCTGGACATTTCATCAGGCAATATTGGGAGTCTCCCATTTTATTAAATGTCCATTTTTCTCCCAGGAAGAGAAGGTTCAGCTTTGCTGGATAGTGCATTCTTGGCTGCATTCCAAGCTCTCTTGCTTTTTAGAATTTCTCATTCCAGGCCCTTTGATCCTTCAATATTGATGCAACTAGGTCCTTTGTAATCCTTACTGTGACTATTTGGTATTTATTTTTTTCTTTTCTGGCTGTTTGCCAAATAATTCTGGAATTTGGTCACAACATTCCTTGGTGTTTTCATTTTAAGATCTCTTGCCAGAGGGGGTCAATGTATTCTTTCAATATCTATTTTGCCCTGTAGTTCAATAATATCAGTACAATTTTCTATCACTAAATCCTGTGATATTAAGTTCAGGCTTTTTTTTTCTTCAATATTTTCAGGAAGGAATATATTCCTCAGGTTGTGCCTTCTAGATTTGTTCTCTAGGTCAATAGTTTTAATGGTAAGGTATTTTACATTTTCTTCTATTTTTTGATCTTTTGGTTTTGTTTAACTGAACCTTGCTGTCTCGTGAAGTCATTAGTTTCTACCAGTTCCATTCTTTTTTTAAGAGAAGAATTTTCTTCATTTTTTAACTCCTTTTCAAGTTGGCCAATTCTGTTTTTGAAGGAGTTTTCCATTTGTCCAAGTGCAGTTTGGAGAGAAGCATTTTCTTTTTGCATTTACCCAATTGAAGACCTGAAATATTCTCATTTTTATTTGTCCAATTGAATTTTCCAAGGATTTCTTTTCTTATTGAAATGTGTTAATTTTCTCTTGAGTTTCTTTTCCCAGTTTTTCCAATTTATTTTTAAACTTCTTCCTGGGACTCCCGGCCAAGATGGCAGAGAGAAGACAAGAACAGTTCTAAAGTCTCCTGATCTCTTCCCCATCTATCACATGAAACAAATCTCTTAAAAGAAATCTGACCCACAAAACCCAGAAAGAAAAGCCAGGAGAAAGAATATCTACCTCGGTATTTGTCTCTGGCAGGAGCTTTGGCCTTATTCAGCCAGGTGAGTCTGGGCTCAGAGGGAGGATCAGCCCTGGATCAGACAGATCAACAGCTGAATTGGAACCTGGATTCTGAGAGCCTGAGAGAGCCGGACCTGCTGGATCGGGGTGGGGCTGGACTGTGGGGGCGTGAGTTCAGCTGGGGAGCAGAGGTGCTACTGTTAGAGCTGTACCCATGGGAGATCCTGGACAGGGCTGGGGAGAGTGTTTAGGAGCAGGAGAGTTGTGGGTACCATCCCTGGGCTCCTCTGGTCTGAGTCCCATTACAAACTCAGACTTCTTCCCTAACAAACAAATGCTACTTCTGCCTCATGCCCAGGTGTGTGAGCAGAAGAACCAGCCCAGCTGAGGAATGACCTCAGGACCACCATTGATTGAAGGCAAAATAATTCAATAGCTCCAACTCCTCCCTTCAAGCAAAGTGAGAAGGCCTTAATCAAGGTCACATACACTCCAGAGAAAGCAACCAACACCTCCTATTGCCCAGCCAGAAAAATTGCACTCAGTGAGTAAAGCCTTTAGTGATCCCAAGGCCCTGTGAACGAGCCCCTATCCAACTCAGGTCTTAGCAAAATGAAGAAGGGTCAGCAGAAAGGTGGATCCATGGAAAAATTCTTGGAAGGGGAAAGACCCTAACACAGAGAGATTTGGAAACTCTAAGGAGAATATAATCGGTCTTCAGTACAGAAAGACTTGGTAGAAGAAATAAGTTAGGAGCTTAAAAATTTGGGAGAGACAATATCTTGCAACAACAAAATAAAACCTTAGAAAGTACAATTGGACAAATACAAAATGAGAATACTTCTATCAGATCCTCAATTGGGCAAATGCAGAAAGAAAATAATTCTCTCAAAACCTCAATTGATCAGATGGAAAGCTCTTTCAAAAGTAGAATTGACCAATTGGAAAAGGAGGTGCAAAACGTTAATGAAGAAAAGTCCTCCCCCCGCCAAAAAAAGAATGGAGTCTAAAAAAACTAATGATTCCATAAGGAAGCAAGAGTCACTTAAACAAAATCAAAAAATAGAAAAAATAGAAGCAAATGTAAAATACCTCATCAACAAAGCCACTGATCTCAAGAATAGATCGAGGAGGGGAAAGCTGAAAATTATAGGACTTCCTGAAAACATTGAAGGGAAAAAAAAAAGCCTGGACTTAATATTACAGGATCTAGTGATGGAAAACTGTCCTGATATCATGGAATTGGAGGGGAAAGTAATTATTGAAAGAATAGATTGATCCCCACCAGAAAAAGATCTTAACATGAAAACACCAAGAAATGTTGTGGCCAAACTCCAGAACTATCAGATAAACGAGAAAATCCTGCAAGCAGCCAGAAAGTAACAATTTAAATATCAAGGAGCCACAGTAAGGATCACACAGGACCTGGCTGCATCAACATTAAGGGATCAAAGGATTTGGAATGAGATATTTTGAAGAGCAAGGGAGCTTGGAATGCAGCCAAGAATCAATGTTCCCACAAAGCTGAGCCTTCTGTTCCAGGGAAAAAGATGGACATTTAACGAAATGGAAGAATTCCAAAAATTTCTGATGAAAAAACTAGAGCTAAACAGAAAATTTGGACATCAAACAGGAGGTTCAAGAGACACATGAAAAGGTAAAAAAAAAAGGTGGTGGTAAAAGGAAAAAAAAATTCAATCCAGTAAGTTGAAACTGGCTATATCCCAGCACGGGGGGAAAAATATTCTCATAAATCTTGAGAATTGTAAATCTAACAGAGAGAATATCCCTAGCCAGAAATGATGGACAATCATGACCTATCCATGAGACTGCTATCTAAAGAAATGTAACTGGCTTTAACCCCACTTGGGAGAAAGACCCTAATATCTTTCAGGAATTTTGACTCTATTCGATGGAATATACTGAATTAGAAGCGACAGACACTCAGAATTTTCAATGACTTAGATAGAATGATCTAAAAAAAACTACCTCCTTTGAAAGGGGGACAGGAAAGACAATGGAGGAGGGAGGGGAGTGAATGGGGTAAATCTCATTACACTAAGAGGTACAAAAAAACCTATGGTAATAGAGGTGAAGAAGGGAACATATGAGAAACACCTGAATCTTCTTCTCATCAGACTTGGCTTAAACTCAACTACACATACTCAGTTAACTTATAAAACATCTAATTTTTCAAATATTAAAAGGGGAAAAGGGTAGGGGGAAGAGAAAGGGAAGGGGAGTGGGGGGAAAATGGGGAAATAACAAAAGGAAGGGAAGGGAAAAGGGAAAAGGGAAAGGGGAAAGAAAGGGGAGGGTCTAATGTAGGAGGGCAGAGACACTGAAGGTGGTGGTATTCAGAAAAAATGTGCTGGGGAATATGGATAAAGGGGAGAGAAAGAGGGAAAATACAAATGGAGGGAAGATAGCATGGAGGGCAATAAAGAATTAGTAATCATAACCTTGAACGTAAATGGAATGAACTCTCCCTTAAAATGTAAGCAAATAGCAGAGTGGATTAAAAACCAGAATCCTACAATATGCTGCTTACAAGAAACTCATTTGAAGCAGAGAGATACATATAGACTAAAGGCAAAAGGTTGGAGGAAAATATATTTTGCTTCACCTGAAGTACAAAAAGCAGGGGTAGCAATCCTTATCTCAGACAAAGCAACAGCAAAAATAGCTTTAAAAGAGATAAGGAAGGATTCATTATCCTCCTAAAAAAAACCATAGACAATAAAGTCATTTCAATATTGAATATATATGCACCCAGTAGGACAGCACCCAAATTCTTAGAGGAGAAGCTGAAAGAACTACAGAAAAGCCATAGACCACAAAACTCAACTAGTGGGAGACTTCAACCTCCCACTATCAGATCTAGATAAATCGAATCATAAAATAAACAAGAAGGAATTTAAGGAGGTAAATAGATTGTTAGCGAAATTAGATATGGTAGACTTATGGAGGAAACTGAATGGGAATAGAAAGGAATATACCTTTTTCTCTGCAGTACATGGAACTTATACAAAAACTGACCATGTACTAGGACATAAAAACCTAATGATCAACTGCAGAAAGGCAGAAATAGTAAATATATCTTTCTCAGAGCACAATGTAATAAAAGTCATATGCAATATTGTGCCAAGGAGATATAGATGCAGAACAAATTGGAAACTGAATAACCTCATTTTAAAAAATGAGTGGACCAAAAAACAAATTATATAAATAATTAACCATTTTATCCTAGATAAAGATAATAAGGAAACAACATACCAAAACCTATGGGATTCATTCAAAGAGACTCTCAGGGGATATATTATAGCTCTAAATGCTTACATAAATAAATTGGAGAAAGAGGAAATCAGTGACCTAAACAGTCAACTAAAAAAATTAGAGAAAGAACAAATCAAAAATCCCCAAATAAATACTGAATTAGAAATTCAAAAAGTTAAAGGAAAAATTAATAAAATCAAAAGCAAAAAAGCTATTGAATTAATAAATAAAACCAAAAGTTGGTATAATGAAAAACCAATAAAATTGATAAACCTCTGGTCAATTTGATTAAAAAAAAAGAAAGAAATCCAAATTGCTAGTATCATAAATGGAAAAGGTGAACTCACCACCAATGAGGAGGAAATTAAAGTAATAATTCAAAATTATTTTGCCCAAGTCTATGCCATCAAATATGATAATCTAAGTGAAGTGGATGAATATTTACAAAAAATATAAGTTGCCCAGGTAAAATGAAGAAGAGATTAAATACCTAAACAACCCTATCTCAGAAAAATAAATTCAACAAGCCATTATTGAAGTCCCTAAAAAAAATCTCTAGGGCATGATGGATTCACAAGTGAATTCTAGCAAACATTTAAGGAACAATTGGTTCAAATTCTATATAAGCTCTTTGGAAAAATAGGGAATGTTGGAACTCTGCCTAACTCTTTCGAAGAAACCAATATGGTGCTTTTACCTAAACCAGGAACAGTTAAAACAGAGAAAGAAAATTATAGACCTATTTTCCTGATGAATATAGATGCAAAAATTATAAATAAAATCTTAGCAAAATGATTACAACATTAATAATGTTATCTAATATATTATATAATACAAGTAGGATTTATTCCAGGAATGCAGGGTTTGTTCAATATTAGGAAAACCTTTAGTATATTCAATTATATCAACAACAAACCCATCAGAAATCATATGATCATATCAATAGATGCTGAAAAAGCCTTTGACAAAATACAGCATCCATCCCTATTAAAAACACTAGAGAGTGTAGGAATAAATGGACTGTTCCTTAAAATTATTAGCAGTATCTATCTGAATACATCAACAAGCATTATATTCAATAGGGAAAGTCTAGAGGCATTCCCAATAAGATCAGGGGTGAAACAAGGGTGCCTATTATCACCACTACTCTTCAATATTGTATTAGAAATTTAGCATCAGCAATTAGAGAATAAAAAGAAATTGAAGTAATTCGAAGTGAGAAGGAAGAGACAAAACTCTCACTCTTTTCAGATGACATGATGGTCTACCTAGAGAATCCCTAGAAATCATCCAAAAAACTACTAGAAACAATTAGCAATTTTGGCAAAGTTGCAAGTTATAAAATAAACCCTCATAAATCCTCAACTTTTATATATATATGTCTAGCAAGAAACAGCAGGAAGAACTAGAAAGAGAAATCCGATTCAAAGTAACCTCAGACAATATAAAATACATGGGAGTCTATTTGCCAAGACAGACTCAGAATCTCTTTGAAAACAATTATAAAACACTTCTCACACAAATTAAGTCAGATTTAAATAACTGGGCAAATATCAACTGCTCATGGATAGGGAGAGCTAATATAATAAAAAAATGACAATTCTACCAAAACTAAACAATCTGTTTAGTGACCTACCAATCAAAATTCCAAAAAATTACTTTAATGAGTTAGAAAAAAATTGTAAGTGAATTCATATGGAGAAATAAAAAGTCAAGAATTGCCAGGAGCTTAATGAGAAAAAGTGTAAAAGAAGGTAGCTTAACCCAAACTGATCTAAAATTTTATTATAAAGCATCAGTCATCAAAACTGTTTGGTATTGGCTAAGAAATAGAGTGGTGGACCAGTGGAATAGACTAGGAGTAAAAGTAGGAGATAATTATGGTAATCTGCTGTTTGATAAACCCAAAGAGTCCAGCCATTGGGATAAAAATTCCCTCTATGATAAAAACTGCTGGGATAATTGGAAGTTAGTATGGAAGAAACTTAGATTAGACCAACACCTCACACCCTATACCAAGATAAGATCCAAATGGTTACAGGACTTAGACATAAAAAACAACACTATAGAATACTACAAGCAAATAAGATCAAGAATTAGTTTACCTGTCAGATCTATGGAAAGAGGAGCAGTTTGTGACTAAGGAAGAGTTGGAGAACATCACCAAAAACCAATTAGATGATTTCAATTACATTAAATTAAAAAGCTTTTGCACAGACAAAACCAATGTAACCAAGATCAAAAGAAATGTAGTAAATTGGGAAACAATCTTTACAACTAAGGATTCTGACAAAGGACTCATTTCTAAAATATACAGAGAACTGAGTCATATTTTTAAAACAAAAAGCCATTCCCCAATTGACAAATGGTCAAATGATATGCAAAGTCAATTTACAGATGAGGAGATCAAAGCAATCCATAGTCATATGAAAAAAATGCTCTAAATCATTAATTATTAGAGAAATGCAAATTAAAGCTTCTCTGAGGTACCACCTCATATCTCTCAGATTGGCCAATATGACCAGGAAGGATAATGATCATTGTTGGAAGGGTTGTGGGAAATCTGGGACACTATTACACTGTTGGTGGAGTTGTGAACTCATCCAACACTTCTGGAAAGCTATTTGGAACTATGCCCAAAGGGCAACAAAAATGTGCATACCCTTTGACCCAGCAATGCCACTACTGGGTCTATACCCTGAAGAGATGAGGAAAAAGGGTAAAAACATTACTTGTACAAAAATATTTATAGCAGCCTTGTTTGTGGTGGCAAAGAATTGGAAATCAAGTAAATGTCCTTCAATTGGGGAACGGCTTAGCAAACTGTGGTATATGTATGTCATGGAACACTATTGTTCTATTAGAAACCAGGAGGGATGGGATTTCAGGGAAGCCTGGAGGGATTTGCATAAACTGATGCTGAGTGAGATGAGCAGAACCAGAAAAACACTGTACACCATAACAGCAACATGGGAGTGATGTTCATTCTTGAAGAACTGGCTCATTCCATCAGTGCAACAATCAGGAACAATTTTGGGCTGTCTGCAAAGGAGACTGCCAGCTGTATCCAGATAAGGAGCTGTGGAGTTTGAACAAAGTTTAAGGACTATTCCCTTTAATTTAGAAAAAACCAGATATCTTATTGTCTGATCTTGTCACCTCTTAGACTTCTCTTCTTTAAGGATATGATTTCTCTCTCATTACACCCAATTTGTGTCAAGGTACAACATGGAAACAAAGTAAAGAATGACAGAGTGCTTTCTATGGGGAGGTGGGGGGTGGGAAGCAAGATGGGGGGAGAATTGTAAAACTCAAATAATATCTTTAGTAAAAATTAATTAAACTTCTTCCTGATTTCTTTAAGGAAATCTTTCTGTTCTGGAGACCAATTCATATTCTCCTCAGAGGTGCTAGGTCTTTCTGGGTTAGAATCTGTTTCTTCTATGTATTTCTCCATGCCCCCCACCCCTTACTGGCCTTTCTTCATATTTCTAGCAATTTGTGTTAGGGTGGGGATGGCTTTCAGGTTTGCTTTTGAAATCCCTAGAGGCTTTGTTCACTTGACTTAACAATTCCAAGTGCAAGTCAGTAGGGGGCACTGTTCTCTTTCTCTGGATTTTTTTGTGCCCTCATCAGCAGAGTCTGAGTTGATCTTGAATAATGTACTGACCCCTGGAGGAGGTAGTTAATCTCTTTCCTTGAATGGACTCTGTTGTCTACACCTTAGCCTCAGGGGCTGGTTGATTGTTTTTTGTTTCTTCTGGGCAAAGGGCTCAGCTGAAAGTATGGAACTCAGGCCCCTGCCCCAGCTGACTGCTTTCTAGGATTGTTTTGAAACTGTGTGCTGGAATTGAAATTTTTTTTTTTATTTTTGTGGTGGGGAGGGGAGATTATGCTTACTCTTACAAGACTATTTTAGTAATCTATAAATAAATAAATTTTTTAAAAGTTCAGTGGTCAAGCTTATTCATAAACTACATATCTTTCTCCTATTCTGACAAGTATAAAATTTCATCTCAAATGCATAGACAGTAAATGGGTATATTTACTGACAGTCCTGATAAACTCAAGCATGCCAAAGAATCCCCAAACATTCTGATGGTCAGATTCCATCACATTAGATAATAACCTTCACATTACTGTATGACCAAATATAAAATGATTTTGAGCCCCATTGTCTTAATGCCCCTCTCACCTCCACTGCATCTTTGTACGCAAAACCAAGGCTTTAATGGTTATGATAGGAAATGGAGGAAAAAAGTCAGCATTCTAGATATTTATATATATATACCTGATCACAAGTTCTGCTACACTTTCTTCTTGTTAATTTTGATGAACTTAACTTTTTCCTAAATTAGGATAATAAAACTAGCATTACTTTTTACTGCACAAGACTATAGACAGAAATTATGAAGTATCATAAAAATGTGCATATATATGGAAAAGATAGAGAAAGACAAGATAGAGACTGACAGACAACTGGGGAGGGCAGAGACAGAGGCAGACATATAGAGAGAAACAGAGACAGAAAGACAGAGAGAGAGAGAGAGACAGAGACAAAGAGATAGAGATAGAAAGACAGAGATACAGTGAAACAGGAACAGACAACTGAGAGAATTGAGAACATTGAGAGAATATAATATATTTTGCCATAAAGGAAATTACATTTTAGATCCTGAAAGATAATGTCCTGAACAAAAAATGAAATGTGCATGGAAATCATGGGACCTAACCTCATTTTTCCTATTGAACCCTATTCTCAGTACTCAAATGATCAGACTATCAGTTTTCCAATTCTACTTCCTTAAGAAGCCACTCTGTGATATCCTCACTATGATACTGTATAAATATACTCCCATTCTCCATTTTCATAAACCAATCCTCGATCTCCCAAAATTCTTGGAGAAAATCACAATTCATGTAATTCTTGTTTCCCAACCACAATGGAGATACAATCATTACTTGGTTTATTGGGAAGGCTATGGGCAAACTAGGAGTCTCAGCACCAGTTAATATTCCCAATCAAAACATAATTCCTGCAATTCCTTTTCTTTTGCTCTTTGTTGAGAATCTAGGATTACTAGAATAATAATAGAAATTCAATAGAAATAGTGAATGTGTTTCAGGGCAAAGCTAATGAGCTTTCTTTTGGACATGTTGAGTTAAAGATATCCATTTGAAATACCCAATAGGCAGTTAGTAATATAAACCTAGAATTCAAGAGAAAGATTAAGCTGTACATATCAATCTGAGAGTCATATGTATTGAATTTATAATAAAAATTGAGGAAAATGATAATGAAGTAAGACATAGTGAGAAATAAAAAAGGGACCCAAGGTAGAGGCTCTCACACTTACTGAGTGCAATATTGATGATGAGTCAGAAAAGGTGACTTCAAAGTTTTCAACCAAAAAGAATAATCAAAAGGGAACCTTTATCAGGTTAAGTCAGAAAGGGAGTCTGAGTAAAAGGCAAATGATGCAGCAGTGAAGAAGGATTAAAATTTTATGACAGGGCAAATAAGAGATCTTTGGTGACTTTGAATTTAGCAATTTCAATTAAACCTGAACTCAAGGAAAAGGGGAAAGCTTCAAGTCTAGATTAAAAGGCTGGTGCTACTCTATGAAAATATGAAGTACAGTGAAAAGTTAGGGGTTTGGAATACACACTGTCCATGTCATTGAGAGTACAGATGGTTATCAGAGAACAGGTTATTGAGAAGTTGGAAAGGGGGTAGTAGAAATTTTCTTGATTTGCTTCTATGTGCATCTGAGTTCCAGGGGGGAGAGTGTATGTTTTATTCTTTGAGGTCAGTGTAGAAGTCACTGTAACATTAACCTTTAAAGGTTAGATGTGGGATGGAGTGAAATGAGGTAGTATGTAAGAGAATTCTGCATTCATGCTGAAGATAAAACTAAATTTGAGAATAATAGGAGAAAGAAGGATGCAACTCAGTTTTCCACTCCAAGAATGACTGACCCAATATTCTGGATCAAGTGATGACATTTTGATGATTATCTCATGTTACCTCAAAGATACAGAGACCCCACTTTAGAGACCATTATTCATCTAAACAATGAAAAGGGAATCTTGACTGAATCCTTCTGTCTTGACAGGTCATAATCTACACCTTCTAGCCTACAGCTGTCCACCCTGATAATAGCACAAAAAATTAATACATAGTTTGCTTTTGCAACTGAATTTCCCTATGAGAAATGCACTCTTGTCAATTTCTTCCATTACTCTATCTTTTCTAAGAAAAATGATCTCCTGAAAATGGGGTTGACTTAAGGAAGAAAGAAGACAGGGATCATATATCAAATATCCAGTAAACAGGTTGCTATAGCTTCTTGCACATGCCTGAATGTGTTGGATATGAGAAGATTGACCAGTGGGTCAGAAATTGAAAATTGTTTTGTGGAATAGTGTGAGTGAACAACTTAAGGCTATAATGATAAAATGCTAAGAATATTTTTTTCTGTACATTTCAACCTTTAAAAAGTAGAATCACTGAAGTAGTAAAGGTACAAAGAACAGGTAAAATGGAATTTAGCCTTTGCATTGGAACACATTTAGAAGGAACAAAAGATTTTACAAGTCAAAAGTACTTAAGGTTTTCAAAACTTATAGAAAAGCTTCAAAGGTTTTGCATTTTCTTTACTAAAAGGATAAACTTGGAAACAAAAGCATATTTTACAAAGGCTTTGAAAGAGTTATGTGTGTGTGTGTGTGTGTGTGTGTGTGTGTGTTTGTGTGTGTGTGTATGTGTGTGAATATATGTGTGTGTCTGTATGTGGAATGAGGAGAATTAAAATGCTAATAGTATGTCATGGTGTCAAAGAATTAAAAATTTTATAGTGGGTGATATAAATAAAAAATTAGAACACCTAAGTAGAAAATGAAATAAATTAGAGATTCTATAATGAATTCAATAATTAAACACAATACAATATTTATTGTTTTTAAATACAGAGGATCTAAAAGAGTTCTTCAAGGATTTTGCTCTATCAATCACATTTCAAAAATCTAACATTAATTAAAATTTATTTTAATAGATGTTTCCTGTTGAGTCACAGAAAGAAACTAAAGAGCTACTAGAGATACTAGCCCTGTTGGGGGCGGGGGGAAGAGGCTTGGCGGTCGCTTAGCAGGGGAAACATAATCACCTTATAAGGGAATGTTACAGAACTCGGCCCCTCATTGAGTAAGAGTTCATGGGAGGGAGGACAGAGGGGATTAAAGTGTCTGCTGAGAGGTTGGGCGAGAGCGGGATGTGATCACAGAAGAATAAAGACTCATTATCCACCTCAGGTGCTCTGTCTGGTTCTTCCCCCATCAAAGAGTGGGGGCCGGAGGTACCCCGAAGACTCATCATGCGTTGGACTGGTGAGTAAGAGGACGGACTAGCATAAAGAAGCCGGCATTGTAAATAAAAACCCGGCAAGTGGCACCCGGAACAGGGACCTGATTTTGCTAGGGAACGTCTGAATCCGCTGGTCGGATTCTCCAGACAGCCTCGGTCGTTTCCGACCAGGAGGAAGGAGAGGGCGTTTACTCTCAGATATTGCCTGAAGGACATATCCCTATTGTGTTGACTATGCTTCCTTTCTCTTCCCTTTCTCCTTCTGCTCTAATCACGCTCCTTGCCGTGCTGGCCTGTCTGATTGTGCCCTGCTGCCTCCTTCTCTTTTGCCGAACGGGAATTTCCAGTTCTGCCACCTGTTAGGATTGCAGCCTCGGCTAGTAGACAGCATGGGGGGCCCGAATAGTATTCCCGCCTTTCAGCCGGAGGAGAAAGGGGTCGTTGCAGCGCAGCTTTATAAACTCTGCGCTAAGCATGGCTGTAAATTACCTATCAAGACGTGCCGTGCTTTTGTTGAGAATATCTGGAACATCTGCCCTTGGGTGCAACATAGTGGGATCCAACCAGGTAAATGGAAGGTGGTAGGGCAGCAGATGGCCTCCTATGATGACACCTGCCCAGGAAAACTGACCCCTGAGGATTTTACAGTGTATAAGATAGTGGATGCAGCCCTGCATCCCCAGAAGGTGACTTTGGCACGACCAATCAGCACTCAGGTGGGTAGCTCGTTGGCGGGATCGGATTCAGAGAGCTCAGAGGAAGAGGGAAGGCCACCCCCTCCCCTGTATCCATGGGAGGAACTTAGAAGAAACAATGGGGGAACAAGGGGCCCCCAGGGAGAAGAAAATGCCGCATGCCCCTCCTTACCGAGACAGAATGAAAAGGGGGAGGGCGATGAATGTGGCACACTTAGAGATTCAGGGCCGGAAGTTTCCGAGCGCGGGAAGGACGGGGTGCAAACAGTCCTCAGGGGTGGCAGGAAGAGGAGCGTGAGTAGGTGGGACCGGGAGGCTGCTGACAAGGAGGGAGAAGTCCGCGCTGATTGGACAGCTGCCGCGCCCCAGACTTGGCGGCCCAGCCAGGAAACAGAGGCAAAAAAATCCCCCGTGTTCCTTGTCTGCCCTTCAGAGATCCCCTCAAGGGCTCCGCCCATCTGGCCTACTTGCCACCAGTGCCTCCATAGCAATAGAGAAAGGGGAGGAGGTGGACTGGGATGACTGGGGCCTCTACCCGGTATTTACGGACCCCCTTACCGGAGCCCGAGACTACCGCCCTGTCCCTTTTAAGATGCTTAAGGAACTTAAGGAGGCCGTGACTAAATACGGCCCAAGCTCCCCTTATGTAAAAAGACTGATGCAAAACCTCTTTGCTACGCACCCTTGGACCCCTGCTGACTTTGACGAAATTGCAGCCGCGTACCTGGATGCCTCCTCATATTTAGCTTTTAAGGCTCAGGCCCGCAGAGAGGCCTCTAAGCTGGCAAAATCCCGGGGTTATACTCCCCTGGATTTAGCCATTGACCTCCTGTGTGGAACTGGAGCCTATACTGACCCTGCTGTTCAGGCCCAGTATGGCCAGTTTGAGCTAGAGACTGTTAAAGAAACACATGTTGCAGCTTGGGATAAGATTGGAGCCATGAAAGGGGGGAGAGCCACACAGAAGTTGGTTGGGCTGAAGCAGAGAGCAGATCAGACACCCCTCTCATTTGTGAACGAGGTTAAAGAGACAGTGACTCGTATAATGGGAGACACCCCGGGATCTGATCTACTTATGAGACAATTGATTAAAGAGGGTCTTCGCCCCAAAGGGATCGCAGCCATTAGCAGCCTTCCCCCCGACGCTTCATTAGAAGAAATTGTTGACAAATTGCTGGACATGCCCAGCGAGGATTCAATTCAAGCCTTAGTGACTGCCATGGAGAACCGGGAGGATAGCCTCCTGACCGCCCTTCGCGGTAAGCAGGTGAGACCCACCTGTTTTGGGTGCGGAAAGCCAGGGCACCTCAAAGCACAGTGCAGGCAGCGGCCCCCCTCCACTTCAGTTCCGACCTGTTATTCCTGTGGAAAGCCAGGTCACATAGCCAGGTTCTGCCGATCCAAAGGGAAGTCGGGAAAAGGGAAAGGGAGGGGCCCGGCCGAGGGCCCCCCCCCCCCCCCCCCCCCGTGCTCGAAGACAGCGGCCCCATTACTGTGACTATCCCCGTGAGGGTTGACTATAGAGAAGGGACACAGCAGAGAGAGATCGGGCCTTGGGAAACCTCGATGATTCCCATCGAGCTAAATATTTTCCCAGCGCTCATCACAGGGCCTGAGAGATGTGTGGACTTAGTCACCCATACCCAGGTCATTTTTGGTCCCGGAAGTCCCACATCCGTAAGGGTCACAAACCCCCACCCCTTTCCCACCTTGGTAAAACAGGGCCAAGAGGTGGGAAAGGCGCTGCCCTTGCGGGCCCCTCCCGCTCATGTGAATTGGGTCCACCCGGTCAGCTCTGGGCGACCACTGTTAACCGTCACGGTGGAAAATCAGAAGCTCGAAGGGATAATTGACACTGGAGCCGATTGCTCTGTCATAAATAGGGGACAGTGGAGGCCCGAGTGGCCACTCCTACAGAGCCCTCAAGCAGTGACGGGGGTGGGGGGCAATAGATCTGCCATGAAAGCAGCACACGCCTTACGGTGGTCAGCTTTGGAAGAATCTGGACTCTTCACCCCACTGTGCCTACCCGACCTCCCTTATGCATTATGGGGTAGAGATATCTTGAGCCAGCTTAACCTGACACTTGCCACCCCTGATAGCCTGCGGGGAAATTAATTGGGGCCACTCTAGAGATGAGCTTTTCCCCCAGAATAACATGGATTAATAAGAAACCTATTTGGGTTGAGCAGTGGCCCCTGACAAAAGAAAAGCTCATCGCCCTCACAGACATAGTAATGACCCTCCTGCGCGAGAACAAAGTGGAACCGTCCCTTAGCCCGTATAACTCCCCCGTCTTTGTCATAAAAAAGAAAGGGGGGAGTTGGAGAATGTTGATTGATCTTCGGGCAGTAAATGCCAACATGGTACCCATGGGGACCCTCCAACCTGGTCTCCCTATGCCCACTGCAGTCCCGCAAGGGTGGACTATTATAGTGATTGATGTTAAAGACTGCTTCTATAGCATTCCCCTCCACCCGGAGGACAAAGAAAAATTTGCCTTTTCCCTCCCCGCGATCAATTTCCAAGCCCCCAGTAAACGTTATCAGTTCACCGTCCTACCGCAGGGAATGGCCAATAGCCCCACCCTGTGCCAGCTTTACATGGATACTCTGCTACATCCTATCAGAAAAGAATTCCCGAATTGCATGCTCATACATTACATGGATGATATCTTGATTGCAGCACCTTCTGTGACGGGGGCTCGGGCTTGCTTGCAATGCACCACCCATGTCCTCCGCAAGAAGGGGCTTCACATAGCCCCGGAAAAGGTACAGATGGATTTCCCCTATGATTACTTGGGGCATAGGATTTTTCCGGGAAAGATTAGTAGGGCACTTCCTCCGATCAACGTGGAGGGATACACTACTCTTAATGATTTTCAGAGGTTTGTTGGCGCCATACAGTGGCTGCGTCCTGCTATGCCCCTCCCATCCTCCTTAATGCAACCTCTATATGATGTCCTTAAAGGCGACTCCCATCTGTCATCCCCTAGAAGTTGGACCCCCCAGGCAAGACAGGCGCTCTCGGAAATTTTCCGCAGAACCTCTTCCTTCTTGGTTCAATACGACCCGGAGTCGCCTGTCCTCTTCCACACACTGGGGGACAGTTCCCTGGGCTGGGGATGTTTATTCCAGAGACATGGATGCCTTGAATGGCTATACCCCCGGACCACTAAGAGCATCATCCGGGACCGGTGGGAGGCCCTGGCCTTATTTTGCCTTCAGGCCTCAGAGCGATGCCAGCATCTCTTTGGCCTCTTGCCTGTCCTCAACTTTACCCTCCCAGAGGAGGTGACCCACTCGCTAGTTGATAGATCTATCGCTTGGGCCACTGTCCTGACTACCCTCTCTCAGACCAGACTCACGCCACCTCCCGTGGTTAGAGTGTTCACTGAACTGCACCTTTCCCGCCCGCGCCCTCTAGTGTCCCCAGAACCAGTGACCGGCCCTAATGTCTTCACTGACGCTACCAGGTTGGGCCCTGCTGTGGTCCATGACCCTGCTAGACCCGCCACCTGGATTTTTGATACCCCCTTTGACTCCACTCAGAAGAATGAACTATATGCTATACTTCAGGCTTTCCGTCTCTACAGAGACACCCCTTTTAATCTTATTACTGACAGTATGTATTGTGCCATGCTAATCTCTCGTTTAGAAGATGCCTTCATTTCCTCGACTTCTTCCATTAGCCCACTCCTTATACAGCTACAATCCTCCCTCCGTGATAGAAACCACCCCCTGTTTGTTCTTCACGTGCGCTCTCACGTTTCTTCCACCGGCCCCATATTCCAGGGCAATGCGGAGGCAGATAGGGCTCTCTTGTTAAACCTGTCCACACCTGCCCAGCTGGCACATGGTAAGTATCACTTGTCATCCAGGTCGCTCCGGCGCCTATACAGCATTCCCCGGAAGGAGGCTCGCCAAATTGTGCGCTCCTGCACTTCTTGTGCTCCCTTTAGACAAGCCCTCCCCGCGGAGGGGTCTAACCCACGTGGGGACGGCCCCAATGCTCTTTGGCAGATGGACATTACTCACCTGGGTCGTAAGTACATCCATGTCTCGGTGGACACCTTCTCCTCCTTCACCTTCGCCTCTCTACAGCCAGGAGAAGCGGTTAAACACGTTCTCTCACATCTATATGCCCAGATGGCTGTCTTAGGCGTCCCCTCGGCTATCAAAACCGATAATGGGCCCGCCTACACCTCGAGAGCCTTTGCTTCCTTTTGCAAAGAATTTTCCATTTCCCATTCCACCGGGATCCCTTACAATCCCACTGGCCAAGCTTTGGTAGAAAGAGCAAATTGCACACTCAAAACTACACTCTATAAACAGAAAGGGGGAGTTGGCAGGTCACTGACCCATTTAGACCTGTCTCAGGTACTATTTACCATGAATTTCCTACAAGTCAGGGATGACGGCACTACAGCCGCCCAGAGATTTTTCTCCCCAAAAGGACATGCTAAGAAAGAACCAACGCTCCTGCCCTCTCCCACCAAGGCCCTACCAGGCTCTAAAGTCATGTGGAGAGATGAAGAGGGAGGTTGGCATGGCCCTGTAATGGTAAAGAACAGAAGACAGGGCCACCTGTCATTTCATCCCGAGGATAAGATAGAAGAGCCAGAAAGATGGCTCCCTGTTTACAAGATAAGAGACCTTGATTAATGCCCAACCCTACGGGGTGAGAGGAATTTCTTCCTTTTTCAGGCCTTCTGATCGTCGTAGGGATCCTTGGAGGTGCTCCATCTGAAGGAAATCCGACATGGGGAATACTCCGAGTTATTCCCTCTCCCCTTCCGGTAGCACGGAACTCCCCGATCTACCCTCGCCTGCTAGTGACCAATACATCGATGGGGCTCCCTTCTGCATATATGGACCCCGCTGAAGCACCGGTCCAGAACTCCTTCTGCTGGGACCTGAACAACTCCCTATGTTTCGACATCGGGGAAGAAAATCGGTCCTGGAACTTCAACTCCACAGGGCAGAACGATTTTAACTATAGCACTGCCCCGACTGACCCCTGCGTCGGCCTTTTCCCGCAGACGACTGTCAGCCCAGCAGGGACAAAAAAGGGGACCCAGCTCCGAGGCCTTCTGGGTTGGCGACCCCTGGTGAATCAAACTCAACGGGACTTCACGATTCCTCGGTGGGGCCCCTCATGTGTGGCCACAGGGGAAGACATCGAGGATCCCATACCATGGAGGGATTGCCAGATGGCGGGAGGGTACCCCCTTGAGGGTGAACAAGGACGCTGATTCTGGGAATCACCCTACTTGTTGTCTGTTTCTGCCGCCTAGCTAGGCGACAGAGGGGCTATATGCTTCTTACTCAGAAAGCCTTCATGGCCATGGAGACGGGGGAGGATCCCCAAGTCTTGCTAGCCTCCATGCATGACATGTGACACCTAGGGGTAAGACGAGGTAAACCCCAAGACGGGCAACCTCTCCTAACCCAGCCACCTAAGACAGGCCCTGAGGGTGTCGGGCGCCTAGGACGGGCAAGGTCCTGGGTTGAAGGAGATGACCTAAGACAGGGTTCCTCGCCCCCCGGCTATCAGAGGCCAGTAGAAATGACACCGCTTAAGGCTAACCTCAGCACCGCTTAAGGTCACACCAAGTGATAACCTTGTAAAACAGAAAGGGGGAGATGTTGGGGGCGGGGGGAAGAGGCTTGGCGGTCGCTTAGCGGGGGAAACATAATCACCTTATAAGGGAATGTTACAGAACTCGGCCCCTCATTGAGTAAGAGTTCATGGGAGGGAGGACAGAGGGGATAAAAGTGTCTGCTGAGAGGTTGGGCGAGAGCGGGATGTGATCACAGAAGAATAAAGACTCATTATCCACCTCAGGCGCTCTGTCTGGTTCTTCCCCCATCAAAGAGTGGGGGCCGGAGGTACCCCGAAGACTCATCATGCGTTGGACTGGTGAGTAAGAGGACGGACTAGCATAAAGAAGGCGGCGTTGTAAATAAAAACCCGGCACTAGCCCCATGACAGTTAACTTTACCCTAACTCAGCGTCAGTCACAGATATAGAATTATGGAATTAAAAAAAAAATCACAAACCAATTAATTATCCAAACAACAAGAATTTATTAAACACAAATAATATATACCATTATAAATATATATATATATATATATATATATATATATATATACATATGTATACATAAATATTCTTCATATAGAGAGGAGTCTTGACAAGTTTGTGGAGGGAAACGTTTTCGTTGTTAATATAGCCAACGGAAGAGCACTTAGAAAACTGATTATAGGATCACAGCTCCAGAGTGGGAAGGAGTGTCAGAGGTCATCTCATCCAACTCCTTCATTTTATAAATGAAGATCCTGAGACACTAAAAGATCAAATGATTTACCTAAAGTTGCATAAATATTAAGAGTAAGGTAGGGTGTGAATACATGTCCTGAATTATAAAGAGAATGTTCTTTACATTGTATCATGGTGTTTCCTATTTTCTCAAGTAAAATAAGAAATACATTGATCATCCCACCCTTCAGCATACAGCATAGTATCTTCCAAGTTGATTGAATAATTAATACTTATTAGATTATATTGGTGGTAGCATGATGAAACTTCTCTAATGATTTCTAGTTATAAGTATTAGCGCCATCAACATTATCATTAGCATTGCATTTATTTAGAAGTTTAAGGTTTGGACATTAGGTTATATATATCCTTTTTAATCCTCACCATAAGCTTTTGAATTTGGTTCTATTATTATCCCAATATACATAAGAAAACTGAGCAAATGAGCAAAAGAGACATTAAGTGATTTGCCCAGGGTCAAATAGCTGATAAGAAACTGGGGTAGGATTTGAACTCCTTTATTTTTTCTGAGTCCAGGTATAGTTCATATTTGTTTATAGAATTTTATGATACATTTTATGCCTTAGAAAAAGCTGTTTTTGCAAGGTTGTTCCATTTCCTTTGAGCTACATGACAAGTTACATGGCTATCTTGAAATTATTATGGATTTGATTAAATGATTTCTGAGATTCCATTTCATGACATCAGTTTAAATATTCCATTAATGTGGGGGAAAGTGTTAAAGAACTGAGAAATGATACTAACATTGATATCAAAAGACTACAGAAAGATTTGTTTGAAGTTAGGAAGGATAAGGTAAAAAAATAAATAATATATACAATGAGGAAAATAACATAAATATTTAAAATCTCAAAAAATAGCCAAGATGCAGACTCCTTCTGGTCCAGAGAACACACTTTTTTTTCTCAATAGAGAGATGGATATAAATGTTGTGTTCACTGTTAGATTTGACTTTTATGATCAATTTAACTTAACATTTTTTTTTCTTTATCACTAAATAAAGTTGGTGGAAGAAATCAGAAAATGACTGCTATAGAAAGTCATTAATATAACAAAGAAAAAATAAATTAGGGAAAGAGTGTTGAAGTTAATAGCTCTGCCTTGGCTGGTAAATGGTCATATACCAGAATTTGTAGCAGCCTTGGGAGAGAGAAAAGAGACAGAGTTATTTGAAACAGAATCTGGAAGGGTTCATGGAGAACACAATCAAGAATATGCATTACTCAGCTTACAGAAAAGTACTTGCAAAATCTGATCTTTTTAGGATTTGGGGGATGGCTGAGAGAATCCAAGCTACCCTAAGTTCTCCCAGGTTTTCCTCAGAATCAACATTATTCAAGTCTCTAATGAATTTTGGAGCAATGGAATCCAAAAAAGAAGATAGTGGAGAATTTTACAGTTTAAGATATCTGGGAAATATTTCAGGAAATGTATGTCTTGCTGGAGTGAAGCAGGAACATGACCTAGCATAGGGAGTAGAGCCCATTTCAAGGAATGGAGACCAGCAGGCATATTGCACAGGAGGCCAGAGACTCTCAACCACAACAGATATTTGCAACCAATGCCTTTGAGTCCTGACCCTGCAGGTCAATAGCAGAACAGGCCAGCTGAAAGGACTACAATACTGACACAGATGATGGATTCGGAGCCTAGACTTACTGTGAATGTGACTCGACTGGCCTGGGCCCACTGAGCAAGCCACTAGTTTTTTTTTTTTTTAACATGAAAGATAAGCAAGGACCCTTATTCAACACAAGAAGCTTGAGACAACACACTGTAGCTCTGAAGCAAATTTCAGGCAGAAGGCAGAAGGGAAGATAAAAGTAGGAAAAAAAGGGAAAAGTAACAGGAGGGGGTTGAGAGAAGGGAGGGCTTATTAAGGGAGATGATGATCAAAAGAAAAAGATGGGTGAGGAGGGATAGGAGAGAGAAAACTACAAGGAGTGGGATGATAGGATGAGTTGAAGTAATATAGATTTAGAAATTCTTTTGTGATTGTGAATCGGCTAAAATCTCCCTAAAATGGAAGTAGATATCTGCAAGGATTAAACACCAGAATCCTACAATATGGTGTTTACAAGAAATATATCTGAAGCACAGAGATATATACAGCATAAAGGAAAAAGCTGGAAGAACAATATGTTATGTTTCAGCTGAATTGAAAAAAACAAGAGTAGCAATTATAATCTCAGACAAAGCAAAAGTAAAAATAGATCTCATTAGAAGTAATGAGAAAAGAAAATACATTTTCCTAATAGGTAACATAGACAATGAAGCAGTATCAATACTATGTGTGTGTGTGTGTGTGTGTGTGTGTGTGTGTGTGTGTGTGCGTGCGTGCGTGTGTGTGCATGAGCATGGGCCAAATATTCATAGCATCCAGATTCTTAGCGGAGAAGCTAAATGAGGTACAGAAACACAAAGACAGCAAAACTTTACTATGGCAGCCCTCAACTTCCCTCTCTAAGAATTAGATGATTCTGGGGTGGCTAGGTGGCATGGTGGATAAAACACCGGCTCTGGAGTCGGGAGTACCTGGGTTTAAATCAGGTCTCAGTCACTTAATAATTACCTAGCCATGTGGCCTTGGGCAAGCCACTAAACCCATTTGCCTTGCAAAAAACCTAAAAAACAAGCAAACGAACAAAAAAAAATTAAGTGATTCTAACTACAAAATAAGCAAGAAGACCTTTTAGCAAATTTATATATATCATCCTTCTTATGAAAACTAAATGGGGTTAGAAATGAATATATATTTTTTTCTTCACAGTACATAACACCTACACAAAAATTGACCAAATATCATTGCATAAAAACTTAGCAATTAAATTTAGAAAGCCAAAGATATTAAAAGTATCCTGTTCAGAGCATGATGCAATAAAAATCATGCCTAATAAAAGACCATGGAAAGATTGTCTAAAAATTAATTAGAAACTAAATAACTTAGTTTTTAATAATGAGTAGATCAAACAACAAATCACAGAAATAATCAATAATCTCATGCAAGAATATGACAATAATGAGGCAACATACCAAAACTTGTGCTATATGGCCAATGTAATTATGAGGGGGAATTTTTATACCTCTAAATGTATACATAAAAAATAGAGAAAGAGGAGATCAAAGAACTATCAAATTAGAAAATCTGAAAATCCAAGGTGAGATTAATAAAATTGAAAGTTAGATAGAAAGTAAACTAACAAATAAAACTTAAAGTGGTTTTCTAAAAAAAATAAAATAAAATGTTGGTAAATTTGATTAAAAAAGAGCAAAGAGGGGTGGCTAGGTGGTGCAGTGGATAGAGCACTGATCCTGGAGTCAGGAGTCCCTGAGTTCAAATCCGGCCTCAGACACTTAATAATTAGCTACCTGTGTGGCCTTGGGCAAGCCACTTAATCCCCATTTGCCTTGCAAAAACCTAAAAAAAGAGCAAAGAAAACTCAATTACCAATATCAATAATAGATAAGAATTCATCATCAATGAGGAGGAAATTAAGGTAATAATTTAGAATTAAAATCATCAATAAGCCTCATAAATAATGGGAATCTGCTAGAAAAATTCCCCAGTAAGATCAGGGGTGAAACAAGGATGGCATTATCATCACCATTATTCAATATTTTATTAGAAATGTTAGCATTAGCAATAAGAAAAGAAAAAAATTGAAGGAATTAAAATAGGTAATAATGTTTGCCCTTCATTCCCAAAGAGGACCAAAACATCAGGGGTACCATGATAAGCAAATGAATTGGATTTTTTTTGAGTGATGGGGTGGTGTGTTAAATCGTACTTTCCAAGTCATATTTTAAAGCTTCAATTTCTCCTCTAGAGCAAGTTCTCTCAGCAGTTCAGAGAACTAGGACAGTCTCTGGTTATTGACAATGCTATCCCCATACAGAGGTAGAAAACCAAAACAAAACAAACAAAAAAAACATTGTCAGAATTAAATGAACACTACATTCACTTTTTTTAAATCTCATGTATTTCTTTCCCTTAATTCTAATTCCTCATATCAAAAATGACTAATCTGTAAATGTGTTTTAACACAAATGTGTATGTACGATATTAATCTGACTGTTTGCTGCTGAGGGGAGGGGGTGGGAAGGGATAATGGAAGAAAATTTAACAACTTAAAAACATATATATGGATGAATGTTGAAAAACTTTAATAGCATGTATTTGAAAAAAATAGCAATAAAAATAAAATACGAAAATTAAAGTAACTATAAAAAACATGAAATACCTTAGAGTTTACCTGTGAAGACAAACTCAGAACCCAAACATGAAACCAATTACAAATGTTTTCACACAAATAAAATCAGATTTTAAAAAATGCTAAAAAAATGCCCATTACTAATTGATACAGTCAATATAATAAAACTGACAATTCTACTTAAATTAAATAAAATTAAGTGCCCCACAAATTTAACAACCAAAGGTTTTAGTAGAAGCTAGGAAAAATAGTAACAAAATCCATCCCAAATTTCAAGTATACAAAAGGAAATAATGAAAATAATGCAAAGGAGGGTGACTCAACTATACAGATCTAAAATTATGTTATAAAAATAGCAGTCATCAAAACTGGCACAGGTTAAGAAATAGAGAGGTGGATCAGTGGAAAAGATTAGCTATACTAAATGATTTTAATAAACACAAAGGTTCCAATTTTTGAGGTAAGAAATCACATTTGACAAAAACTGCTGGGAGACTGGAAAATAGAATGGCAGAAAAAAGACATAGAATAACATATCACACCTTATTCCAAGGAAAAGTTTGAAGTGGCTACAGGATTTAGACATGAATGATATAAGTAAAGTAGAAGAACAAGGAATACTTTCTATCAGATCTCTGGAAAGGGGAGAAATTTGTGACCAAATAAGAGATAGAAATAATTATAATATTCAATTGATTGTATTTAAATAATTGATTTTATTTAAGTAAAAAAGTTTTTTACAAATAAAACCAACAACCAAGAATAAAAGAAATATAGGAAACTGGAAACGATTTTTACAGTTTGCATTTCTGATAAAGAACTTGCTTGTTTGAGGCAAATTTTTTAGAAAATGAATCATTCTCCAATTGATAAATGGTCAAATATTATGAAGAGACAGTTTTGAGATGAAGAAATTAAAACTATTTATAATCATATGAAAAACATCTTCTAGACTTTTGGCCAAGATGGTGGAGAGAGAACAGGTACTATGCTAAGTTCTCCTGGTTTCCCCTCAAAATTAACATGATAGAAACCTTGTTACAGAAATTTGATTGACAAAACACAGAAACACAAGCTAGGGGAAGAACATCAACCAAAATATCTATCTCAAGGGACTGTGGGTGAACCAGGAACAGAGAGCCAGCACAGGGGCAGCAGTGGGATAAAGCCAGAGGATCAGTCTTAGCAGTGGAGGCTTTGGTGAGTGGCGGGTCCAAGGATCAATTTTAGCTGGGAAATCTTTGGCTGGGGGAGTGGAGGTCTATTGAGTCCTATTTGGGCTGGAGGGAAATTTCCAGCACAGAGAGTTGCAGAACTTGACTGGACATCAACCAGGGCCTGAGCTCTATACTTTTAGCAGAGCCCTCTTCCCATAGTAAACAATAATTGCCCCTGACCCCATCAGGCTAAGGTGTGAACAGCAGAGCTCCCTTACCTGAAATGGAGATTAACTACCTCCCCTAAGGCCCAGCTCACATTGTTCAAGGACAATTCAGATCCTGCTGCTGCCCCTCACTCCCTCCAGGCCAAGGAAGAAGGCTTCAAACACTCCAAAGAAAACAACCAGAACCTCCAACTGGCTGGCCCAACTGGATTTACTAAGTAAATAAAACCTCTGGGGATCTCAACACTGAACCTCTGAGAGTCAGCCCCTCCTCCAACACAAGATCCTAGGGAAATGAAGAAATGCCATCAGGAAGGGGGCCCATTGAGAATTACTTTGAAAACACAGATCTGAATGCAGAGAGATCTAGAACTTCAGAGGAGAATATGAATTTATCTCCAGCCCAGAAAGACTTACTTGAAGAAATCAGGAAGGAATTTAAAAATCAATTGGAAAAATTGGGAAAAAGAAACTCAAGAAAAATTAACATGTTGTTAGAGAAAATTAATATCTCACAAGAAGAAAACAAATCTTTGTAAAATACAATTACACAAATACAATATGAGAATAATTCTCACAGTTCCTCAATTAAGAAAATAAAAAAGAAAATAATTCTCTCAGAAATACACTTGGACAAATGGAAAACTCCTTGAAAAATAGAATTGACCAATTGGAAAAGGAGTTACAAAAGGTAAATGAAGAAAATTCTTTTTTAAATAAAGTGTTGGAATCTTTGGAACCAATGACTTCAGGAGACAACAAGATTCTGTTAAAAAAAACAAAAGATTGAAAAAAATAGCAATTTCAGTGAAGAGAAAAAAAAAGTTTGGACTTAATATTACAGGAATTAGTGATGGAACATTGCCCTGATATCATGGAACCAGCGGTCAAAATAGTGATTGAAGAATATATTGATCCCCTCCAGAAAGGGATCCTAAAATGAAAACACCAAGGAATGTTGTGGCCAAATTCCAGAGCTATGAGATAAAAAGGGAAATCCTGAAAGCAGTCAGAAAGAAACAATTTAAATACCTAGGAGTGACAGTAAGAAATAGAGTGGTGTATCAGTGGAATAGATGAGGTTCAGTAGCAGGAAATGATTATAGTAATCTGCTCTTTGTTAAACAAAAAGAGTACAGCTTTTGGGATAAAAACTCTCTGATAAAAACTGGGAAAATTGGAAGTCAGCATGGCAGAAAGTTAAGAGCAATCAAAAGGTAAGATCAAAATGGATACAGAATTTAGACATAAAGAACAATTTTATAAGAAAACTAGAAGATCAAGGAATAGTTTACCTCTCAGAGCTATGGAAATGGAAGTAATTTAGGGCCAAGGAAGAGATGGAGAACATAATTAAAAACAAACTAGACAGTTTTGATTACTTTAAATTAAAAAAAGGTTTTGTACATACAAAACCACTGTAACCAAGATCAAAAGAAATTTATTTAATAGGGAAAAATTTTTACAACAATTATTTCTGACAAAGGATTCATTTCTAAAATTTAAAGCGTTAAGTCAAATTTAAAAAAAATATCAAGCCATTCACCAAATGACTAATGGTCAAAGGATATGCAAAGGCAATTAACAGATGAGGAAATCAAAGCAATTTATAGTCATATGAAAAAGTTCTCTAAATTACTACTTATTAGAGAAATACAAATTAAAGCCCATCTCACATGTCTCAGAATGGCCTATATGACCAGAAAGGATAATGATCAATGTTGGAAGGGATGTGGGAAATCTAGATGGTGGAGCTGTGAACTCATCCAACCTTTCTAGAGAGAAATTTGGAATTCTGCCCAATGGGCAACAAAAATGTGCATGCCCTTTTATCCAGCAATACCATTTCTGTATATATACCCTGAAGAGATTATGAAAATGGGTAAAAACATCAATTGTACAAAAATATTCATAGCAGCCCTGTTTGTGGAGGCAAAGAAATGGAAATTAAGTGAATGTCCTTCAATTGGGAATGGCTTAGCTTACTGTTGAATATGAATGTGATGGACAATTATTGTTACATTAGAAACCAAGAAGGATGAGATTTCAGGGAAGCCTGAAAAGGTTTGCACAAACTGATACTGAGCGAAATGAGCAAAACCAGAAAAACATTGTACACTCTAAGAGCAGCATGGGGGTGATGAACATGTGGGTGATGATCAACCTAATTGGGCTTCCTCATTCCATTGGTGCAATAATTAGGCACAATTTTGGGTTATCTGCAATGGAGAATACCATCTATATCCAGAGAAAGAACTGGGGAATTTGAACAAAGACCAAAATCTATTAAGTTTAATTTAAAAAAAAAAACTGTTATCATATAATTTTGCTATCCAATACTTTATTTTTCTTCCTTAAGGATATGATTTCTCTCTCATCACATTCAACTTAGATCAATGTATACCATGGAAACAATGTAAAGACTAACAGAATGCATTCTGGGAGGTTGGGAGGAGCAAAGCAAGATTAAGGGAAAATTGTAAAATTTAAAATAAATAATTTTTTTAATTAAAAAGATGTTCTAAATCATTATTGATTAGAAAAATGCAAATTGAAATATCAATCTGAGGTTCCACCTCACATCTATCAAGTTGGCTAATATGACAGAAAAATAAAGAGATAAATTCTGAGATTTTGGAAAACTGAGACACTGATTCACTGTTGATGGAACTTTGTTGATCCAATCATTTTGGAGAAAAATTTTGGAACTGTACCCAAAGTGCTAAATACTCTTTGATCCACAAATACCATCAATACCACAACCAGTTGCACAACCCAAAGAGATCATTTAAAGGAGACAAAGATCAATATGTACAAAAATGTTTGTAACAGCTTTTTTGTAGTGACAAAGAATTTGAAATCGAGGGGATGCCCATTAATCAAGGAACAACTGAACAAGTCATGGTAGATAAATGTGATGGAGTACTACTGTTCTGTATGAAATCATAAGTGGCCAGACTTTAGAAAAGGATGGAAAGACATGCATGAATTGATGTTGAGTGAAGTGAGCAGAACCAAGAGACCATTCAACCCCTTTAACATTAGTACTGAGAAGATCAGTTTTGATTAGCTTTGCTCAGCAATACAATGATCAAAGACAATTCTTTCAGACTTGTGATGGAGGATTCCATCTACAATCAGAGAAACAATTATGGATCCTGAATGCAGAATATAGCCCATTTTCACTTTTAAAAAATTATGCTTTTGGACCTGATGTTGAGTGAGATGAGCAGAACCAGAAAAACACTGTATATACTAACAGCAGCATGGGGGCGATGATCACCCTTTGATGGATTTGCTCATTCCATCAGTTCAACAACCAGGGAAAATTTTGGGCTTTCTGCAATGGAGAATACCATCTATATCCAGAGAAAGAACTGTGGAGTTTGAACAAAGACCAAGGGCTATTACCTTTAATTTAGGGAAAAAAACCTGATATCTTATTGTCTAATCTTGCCATCTCTTATACTTTGTTTCTTCCTTAAGGATATGATTTCTCTCTCATCACATTCAATTTGTATAATTGTATACCATGGAAACAATATAAAGACTGGTAAATTGCCTTCTGTGAAAGGTGTGGGGAGGGAAGTAAGATTAGGGATAAAATTGTAAAACTCAGAATAAATAAAATCTTTATAATTCAAAAAATTATGGTTTATGTTTTATTTTCCCTATCATTTTTTCTTTTTGTTCTGATTCTTCTTTTATAATGTAACTAATATGGAAGTATATTTAGCATAGTTATATATGTATAACCCATATCAGATTACTTGTTGTCAAGTGGAAGGGTAAGGGAAAGGAAGGAGGGAGAAAACTTACAAAAATCTTGAAAACTATTTGTATGTAGTTGGAATAATACATTATTATTTTTTTTTAAATTGAAGCAAAAAAATAATGAAATCATAGGTTGATATTTTTTTTTCTTTCTGTTCCTTCTCCTTAAAAAAATAACCGTGAAAACAATGTAAAGACGAACAGACAGTCTTTTGAGATGGGATGCAGAGAGGAAAATGAGATTAGGGAAAACATTGTAAAATTCAAAAATAAATAAATCAATTTAAAAATAATTTTAAAAATCCATTGAAATATGCATAAATTTCAAGAATTTCCAGCCATCTTTTCTAGAAGAGGCAGCAAGGTTTATTGGAAAGAACACTAGATTTGAAATCAAAGCCCATCGCTGCTATTGAACTAGTTATGAGACCTTGTTGGTCCTCAGTTCTTTATTTGTAAAATGAGTAGGTTTGAACTAGGTAGTCTCTAAGAGTCTTATACAAATCAAATTCTATATTCTTATGATTATTCCTCCCAGACTTCTCTAATATTATTTCTCATTCTCTTTGCATATGGTTCCTCTACTCTAGTCAGTCTTATGGTTTCTAGAACACCAATAGCTTATTCTTTTTCTGAAAAGTATTTTCTCCTATTTTTCTCAATGATATTGTCCACTGAATCCCTTTTAAAACTAACTTATTAGTTATGTACCTCAACAATCTTTCCTCAATTAACTCTATCTGAAGGAAATACACTTAAATTAATGATTTTTTGTTTTAATTTGTTCTATTGTGTATAGCTTTCCCAAAACCCCTCCAATAAGGGTCATTTTCATTTATGGTCATACTGGCCAATCTTAGAGTGTGAGGAGGTACCCCAGAGATGTTTTAATTTGAAATTCTCTCATCAATACTAATTTAGAGAACTTTTTCATATGACTATATATGTGAGAATAGTTTTTCCATATCTTTTGAACATTTATCAATTGGAAAATAATTAATTTGTTTTTTTTTTTTAGGAATTAAGTTCTCTAAAAATTCTCTATATATTTGACAATTCTTGAACAAAGGAATCACAACTATCTATTGTCATATGAAAAACTATTGTAAATCATTGTTGAATAGGGAAGTGCAAATAAAAAATAAATTTAAATTAAAAGTAAATTAAAATATGTAACTCACACCTTTCAGATTGGTCAATACGACTAGAAAGGAAAGTGAGTAATGTTGGAGGAAATGTGAGAAAACTGGGACAGTAATGCTTTGTTGTAGGTATTGTGAACTGATCCAACCTTTCTAGAGAGTAATTTGGAATCATTTCAAGAGGGCAATAAAACTCTGTATACCCTTTGATCCAGCAATACCACAACTGGATCTATATCCTTAGCAGATCATAAAAAAAGGGTAAAAATCCCACTTATACAAAAATATTCATAGCAACTCTTTTTGTAGTGGCAAAGAATTGGAAACTGAGGGGATGTTTATCAATTGGGGAATGACTGAACAAATTGTAGTATGTTTATTTGATGGAACACTATCATGCTATAAAAATTCATGAGGGATGGGATTTCAGAAAAGCAGGAAAGATTTGCATATATTGATGCTGAATGAAATGAACAGAACCAGAAGAACATTATACTAACAACATGAGATGATGATTAACCATGATGAACTTGGTCATTCCATCAGTGCAATAAATGTACAATTTGGCAGGACATGTGATGCAGAATATCATCCATATCCAGAGAACTGTGAGGTTTAAATGAAGACTATTATCTTTAATTTTTAAGTTGTCTTTTGTATTATGCAATTTTTTTTATCTCTAATGTGTTCTTTCTTCCTTTTGGACCTGACTCCTGTCACAACACATTCAATTTCAATCTATATTTATCATGACTACAAATATAAACCCTATATCAAATTGTCCTCTTTTGGAGGTAGGGGGAGGGAACTGAGGGAGGGAGAAAACTGTTGATTAGTAGAAATTACCATTGAATGTAATTGGAAAAAACAATAAAGTATTTTATAATAAAAAATTTCCCCAGAAATTATTCTTATTTTTTAAAGAAAGGTTGTATTTTTTTAAAGAAAGTTTGTATTTATTTTGAGTTTTACAATTTTCCCCCCTATTCTTCCTTTCCTTCCACCACCCCCAAAGAAGGTAGTTTGTTAGTCTTTACATTGTTTCCATGGTATACATTGATCCAAACTGAGTGTGATGAGAGAGAAATCATATCCTTAAGGAAGATAAAGTATAAGAAATAGCAAAATTACATAATTAGATAACTTTTCCCCCATGAAATTGAAGTCTTTGGATTTTGTTCAAACTCCAAAGTTCTTTCTCTGGATACAGATGGTATTCTCCATTGCAGACAGTCCCAAATTGTCCCTGGCTGTTGCACTGTTGCAATGAGCAAATCCATCAAGGTTGAGCATTGCCCCCATGTTGTTATTAGGGTGTACAACATTTTTTCTGGTTCTGCTCATCTTGCTCAGCCTCAGTTCATGCAAATCCTTTCAAGCTTCCCTGAATTCCCATCCCTACTGGTTTCTAATTGAAAATAGTGTTCTATGACATAATTATACAAAACTTTGTTAAGCCATTCCCCAACTGAAGGACATTCACTTAATTTGCAATTCTTTGCCACCACAAACAGAGCTGTTATGAATATTTTTGTACAAGTGATGTTTTTTCACTTTTTCAAATTCTTTTCAGGGTATAGGCTCATTAGTGGTATTACTGGATCAAAGGATATGCACATTTTTGTTGCTCTTTGGCCATAATTCAAAATTTCTCTCCAGAAAGGTTGGATGAGTTCACAGCTCCACCAACAATGCATTAGTGTCCCAGATTTACTTTATCCCTTCCAACCTTGACCATTTTACTTTCTGGTCATATTGACAGTTCTGAGAGTTATAATAAGGTGGTACCTCAGAGATGCTTTAATTTGCATTTCTCTACTAAGTAGTGATTTAGAGCACTTTTTCATATGACTATGTATTGTTTTGATTTCCTCATCTGTAAATTGACTTTGCATATCCTTTGACCATTTTTCAATTGGGGAATGGATTGCTTTTTTAAAAATTTGACTCATTTCCCTGTATATATTAGGAATGTGTCCTTTGTCAGAAATATTAGTTGTAAAAATTATTTCCCAATTTACTACTTTTCTTTTGTTCTTGGTTACAGTGGTTTTGTCTAGGCAAAAGTTTTTTAATTTAATGTAACCAAAATTGTCTAGTTTGTTTTTAATGATGTTCTCCATCTCTTGCTTGGTCATAAACTGCTTCCATTTACAGAGATCTGACAGGTATTCTACTCCTTGCTCATCTAGTTTGCTAAGATATTATTTTTATGCCTAAATCCGCCATCCATTTTGATCTTATCTTGGGCTAGGGTGCAAGGTGCTGGTATAATCCAAGTTTCTTCACTAACTTTCATTTCCTAGTTCTACTAACTTCCAATTTCCCAACAGTTTTTTTTTTATCAGAGAGAGCTTTTATCCCAATAGCTGGACTCTTTAGGTTTAGCAAATAGCAGATTTCTATAAACCCAAAATAATTACCTTACAAGGACAAAATGTACCAACAGAACCTTTTAAAGCTATTTTGATGCCAGAATTATTTGGTTTGACTGTTTCCAAAAATTAAATTAGATGTACATGGTGGAGGGGGGAGAAATGTTTCTTTGTCAGAAACACTAGTTGTAAAAGTTATTTCCCAGCTTATCATATTCCTTTTATTCTTCATTGAAGAGGTTATGTTTTGCAAAAAAATTTAAATTTAATATAATATTATCCTATTCTATGCTATCCCATGCTATCCCATCCTATCCTATCCTATCCTATACCATACCATACCATACTATACTATACTATACTATACAATTCTATACAATACTATGCTATGCTATAAAGCAGCAATAATGAAAACCGCTTAATGCTGGTTAAGAAATAGACTAAGAAATTAGTGAATTAAGATAGGTTCAAAAGAAGTCACAATAAATGACCACAACAATCTACTATTTGACAAACACAAAGACATCAATTTCTGGGATAAGAACTCACTATTTGACAAGAGTTCTTGGGAAAACTGGAAAAGCATATGAGGAAAACTAGGCATAGATCCACATCTCACACCATATACTAAAATAAGGTCAAAATGGATACAGGAATTAGACAGTAAGATAAATACCATAAATAAATTTATAGGTCAAGAAATTATCGATCAGGTCTATGGAGAGGGGTTAAATTTATGACAAATCAAGAATTAGACCACATTTTAAACTGAAAAATGGATGGTTTTGACTATATTAAACTAAAAAAATGGTTTTACACAAATAAAATCAATGCTGCACAAATTAGAAGGAAAGTTGAAACCTGGGAAACAATCTTCACAACTAGGCATTCTAATAAAGGTCTCATTTCCCAAATATATTGAGCGTTACATCAAATTTATAAGGTCACAAGTCATTCCCCATTTAATAAATGGTCAAAGTATATGAACAGGTAGTTTTCAAATGAAGAGATTAAAGATATATATGTATATATATATATATATATATATATATACATATATATATATAGATAGATAGATAGATAATTATATGAAAAGATGCTCCAAATCTTTATTGATTAGAGAAATGCAAATTAAAACTATAATGAGGTTTCACTTTATATACATATATATATATATATATATATATATATATATATATCAGATTGGCTAAGATGAGAAAAAGGGAAGATGATCAATGTTGGAGAGGTGGTGGGAGGATTGGAACATTCATGCATTGTTGATGGAGTTATGAGTGGACCCAATCTTTCTGGAGAGCAATATGGAACTATGACCAAAGAGCAATCAAACTGTTCATACCCATTGACCCAATAATTCCAATTCTAGAATTCTAGGTCTATATTCAGAAGAACTTCTAAATAGAAGGAAAAGTCTTACATGTTCCAAAATATTCATAGCAGCTCTTTTTTGTAGCGACAAAGAATTGGAAATTGAAGGGATGTTCATCAATTGGGAAATGGCTAAATAAGTTATGGTACATGAATACCATGGAATGCTATTTTTCTATTTGAAACCATAACTGTACAGACTGTAGAGAATCATGGAATAATTTATGGTATCTAATGCTGAGTGAAGGAAGTAGAACCAAGAGAACCATGTACACACACATCAATAACAACATTGTGAGATGAACAACCTTGATGGAAGCAGCTCCTCTCAGAAGTTCAGAGAACTAGGACAACTGTATTAGACTAGCTACAGACTATGCTATCCCTTTCCAGAGGAAGAAAAACAAAACAAAACAAAACACAAACAAAACAAAAAAACAATCTTTTAGAATCTGATGAAAACTTTAAAAAAATTAGCTCTTTTGTACCCCTTTTGTTAATCCTCAAACCAAAATAACTAATCTGTATAAATGTTCATATATATATATATATATATATATATATGTGTGTGTGTGTGTGTGTGTGTGTGTGTGTGTGTGTGTGTGTGTGTGTGTATATACAAAGCTGAAATAAAATAAATAAATTTAATGTAATCAGAATTATCCAGTTTGTTTTTATAATGCTCTCTATCTGTTTGTCATGAACTGTTCTCCTTTCCCTAGATCTGAGAGGTTGACTATTCCTCGTTCTCCTAACTGGAATATAATATTACCTTTTAAGTCTAAATTCTGTAACCATTCCTACCTTATCTTGCTATAGGGTGTGATGTGATGGTCTAATCCAAGTTTTTGCCATACAATCTTCCACGTTTCCCAGCAGTTTTAATTGAAGAATGAGTTCTTATCCCATAAGCTGGACTCTTTGGGTTTATCAAACAGCAGATTATTATAACCATTTACTTCTTATTCCTTTAAAAAAATTTTTTTTATATAAGGCAATGGGTTAGAGTGACTTGCCCAAGGTCACAAAGCAAAGCAATTGTTTTGTGTCTGAGGTTGGATTTGAACTTATATCCTACTTACTCCAGGGCCAGCTCTATCCACTGCACCACCTTGCTGCCCTGACCTATTGTTTCTTTTGTACCTAATCTATTTAACTGATCCACAAATATATTTTTTACACAGTACTAAACAGTTTAGATGACTGATGCTTTATAATATAATTTTTAGATCTGGTATAGCTAGGTCACCTTCCTTTAAAGGTTTTTTTTCATTAATTCTCTTGATATTCTTAATCTTTTGTTCCTTCATGTGAATCTAGTTATTACTTTTTCTTACTCACTAATGTAATTTTTGGAAGTTTGATTGGTATGGCACTGAATAAGTAATTTAATTTATATATAGCTCCCATTTTGATCATATTAGCTCAGCCTAACCTTGTATAATTGACATTTGCCCAGTTATTTAGATCTGAATTTATATATGAAAAGTATTTTATAGTTGTTTTCATATAATTCCTGAGTCTACCTTGGCAGGTAGCCTCCAGGCATTTAATATAGTCTGTAGCTTTTTAAATAGGATTTATCCTTCTATGACTTGCAGCTGTATCTAATTAAAAATATATAGAAATGTTGAGGATTTATGTAGGTTAATTTTATATCATGTAGCTTTGCTAAAGTTGCTAGTTGTTTCCAGTAGAGTACTGTACTATTTCTAATTTTCTCTCTTCTTCCTATCTAGAGGAATGAACAGTATGGAGAAGAAAGAATAATGAGTTTATGAATCAGAGAAACTGAATGTAAATTTTGCCTCTCCTATTGACCTGGTGAAAGTAATTTTATCTGTTTTGATCTCAATTTCCACAATTGTATAACCAAATTACTCTTTGTTTTTAAACGTATATTATTGATACCATCGAAATTTGTCCACCCAAATTGTCTTTTTTTTTGCTTTTTTGTAAGGCAATGCAGTTAAGTGACTTGCCCAAGGTCACACAGATTGGTAATGGTTAATAGTGTTAGGCCAGATTTGAACTCAAGTCCTCTTGACTCCAGGGCTGGTGCTCTATCCATGCCACCAACCTTCCTCCTAAATTGTCTTTTCAAGACTTATGTATGGGGGGGGGGGGGCGGAGCGAAGATGGCGACAATAAAGGCTCAAGTCTTAGGTGCTCTCTGATAAAACTCATAAGCTAAGGACTCTAACTAAACTTTCCAGAGACAGAAACCACAGAGGGACCCAGTGAGGCAGTTCTCCTACTCAAGGTAAGCTGGAAAAGAGCAGAAAGGCTCTGCTTCCCAGGTCGGAGGGGCAGCCCGCCAGAGGGGAGGCCCACCTGAGCGAAAGAACATTAGCCTCCTGGAGGCAGCCCCAGGGGGCTGGGAGCCATGGCTCACAGCAGCAGGGGAGTCTGCTGAGCTGCACCCCAGGGAGCACCAGGCACAAAGTAAGGGAACAGCGGGGGACCTCTGCCAGAGCAAGCACATGGAGCCCAGCCTTCAAGGCACACAGCAAGCAACTTGGTCTTTCTGCAGCCCTGATCAAGGAACAGAAGCAGGCAGAGCCAGTAAGCAGGAGACCACAGGGCATGAGCCCATTGAGCTGAGGGAGGGGACTGAAGAGAGAGAGACTGCAGAGCTTTGTCCTCAGCCCCAGGAACAGGACTCTGGGGCTCTAACCACAGTCAGATCCTGATTGCAGTCTAGGCCCTCCCCCCGGAAGAACAGCAGGGCCCCCCCCACCTCAGCCCCGTGGAAGAGGGGGGGCACATATGGTCATTCCCCGACTAGGAGGGAGGATAGAGCCTCACACACTGAGACCCTTGTGGGAGTGTCCCAAAAGCTCAGGAAGCACCCCCAAAACAGGCCCAGGCTGGGAAAAATGAGCAAGCAGAGAAAAAAGAGGAACACAATTGAGAAATATTTTGAAAATGAGCCCAAAAAGGATCAAAACACTCAGTCTGAAGATGAGGAAGCACAAGCTCCTGCATCTAAAGACTCCAACAAAAACAGAAATAGGGCTCAGGCTATGATAGAACTCAAAAAAGATTTTGAAAATCAAATGAGGGAGTTGGAAGAAAAACTGGGAAAAGAAAGGAGAGAGATGAAGGAAAAACATGAAAATGAAGTTAGCAGCCTAGTCAAGGAAATCCAAAAAAAAATGGTGAAGAAAATAGCATGGTAAAAACCAGCTTAGGTCAAATGGATAAAACAGTTCAACAGGTTATGGAGGAGAAGAATGCTTTTAAAAAGCAGAATGGGCCAGATTGAAAAAGAGATAAGAAAACTCTCTGAGGAGAACAAATCCTTCAGACAAAGAATAGAATTCATGGAGATTTATGAATTTGCCAGAAATCAGGAATCAATACTTCAAAACCAAAAAAATGAAAAATTAGAAGAAAATGTGGAATATCTCATTGAAAAAACAACTGATATGGCAAACAGACTTAGAAGAGATAATTTAAAAATTATTGGAATACCTGAAAGTCATGATCAGGAAAAGAGCCTTGACATCATTTTCAAAGAATTACTACAGGAAAATTGCCCTGATATCCTACAAGCAGAGGGCAAAATAGAAATGGAGAGATTCCACCGATCCCCCCAAGAAAGAGATCCCAGAAAAACAACCCCTAGGAATATCATAGCCAAGTTCCAGAACTCCCAAGTCAAGGAGAAAATATTACAAGCAGCCAGAAGGACACAACTCAAATACCGTGGTGCTGCAATGAGGATCACACAGGACTTAGCAGAAACTACATTGGAAGCTCGTAGGCCTTGGAATAGAATATACCGGACGACAAAAGAGCTTGGAATGCAACCGAGAATCAACTACCCAGCAAGGCTGAATGTGCTCTTCCAGTGAAAAAGATGGACTTTCAATGAACCAGGGGAATGTCAAATGTTTCTTTTGGAATGGCCAGAGCTGAACAGAAGGTTTGATCTTCAGATACAGTACTCAAGTGAAGCATAGAGATTGGAGGAAAAGGGGAAAATATGAGGGACTAAATGATGATGAACTGCATGTATTCCTGTATAGAAAAATGACACTGATAGTACTCATATGAACCTTCTCAGCTAATAGAGCAGGTAGAGGGAGCTTTTATAGTTGAAGCACAGGAGAAAGCTGAATTCGAAGATAAAATATGGTGTAAAATGGAGTTAATAGAAAGAAAGGGAAATGTAATGGTAGAAAGAAAAAGGAGAGGGGGAATAGACCAAGATATTTCATATAATAAGACTTTTCTTTATTATAATGAGATATTGCAATGATATGGAAGGGGGGAAGGCAAGGGGGGAATGAGGGAAACTTCGCTCTCATCAGAGGTGGCTAGGAGAGGAAACAGCATATGTACTCAGTGGGTTATAGGCATTTGGAGTAAGGAGAGGGGGTGACAGGGGAAGTGGGGGATGTGAGTGATGGAAGAGAGGATGGACTATGGGGGGAGAGTGTTCAGATAAAGCACATTTTCTTTTTTACTTATTGCAAGGGGCTGGGATTGGATGGTCTGTCCAGGACCACAGGGCCAGGTGGATTCTGGGCCTAAGAGATGGTATGGAGACTCGGGGCTTCTTGGCTCCAGGGCCAGGGATCTGTCTACTGCACCAATCAGCTACCCTACAGCAGAGTCAGAGTGAAAGGAGAGAGAAAATATAGTACATGGTAGTGGAGAAATACCAAAGGAGGGATTTGCGGTTAGCAATGGCAACGTTGGAAAAATATGGTGATAACTTTTGCCATGGACTAATCATAAAGAATGTGATCCATGCACAGCAGAGTTATTGGTGTTAGAACAAAGACTGAAGCACATTTTTAATATTATTATTATTTTTTGGGGGGGTGCAGGGCAAATAGGACTAGGTGGCCTTCCTGGTGCCACATAGCAGGGTGATCCTTGGGTGTCTGAGACTGGATTTGGACCCGGGTGCTCCTGGCTCAAGGACCAATTCTCTGTCCACCACCCAGCCACCCCTACTATTATTACTATTTTATTTTATTTTAGGTCTTTTTTTTTCTTTTTTCTTTTTTGTTTTTGCAGGGTAGTGGGGATCGGGTGGCTTGCATGTCACACGGCTGGGTGATTGTTGGGTGTAAGGGGCGGATGTGAGCTCTGGTGCTCATGGTTCCAGGGCTGGTGCTCTGTTCATTGCACCACCTGGCCATACCTATAATAATTACTATTATTTTTTTTAATTTTATTTTTTTTCTCTCCCCTTTACTTTATCACTGAAGCAAGTCTATATTTATGGGGGGAGGGGTTATCTTGTTTACTCTTAAACAAGAATATTTTACTAATGTAAAAATAACATTAATTGTACAAAATGAGAATAAATATTAAATTAAAAAAACTTATGTATCTATCTATCAACTCAGTAGAAATCTCCATCTAACTGCATATTAAAGAATGGACAATAAGAATGTCATTTGAAGTATAGTATTTTCAGTTCCATATGTGATTTCTTTCTTTTTATAATTTTTTTTCTATTTTCTTTCACAATATGACTGATAGGAAAATGTGTTTTATATGATTTCACATCTATATCCTATATCAAATTGCTTACTCTTTTAGCAATACTGAAGTTGAGAGAGGGAGGCAGAACAAGTCAATTTTTTTAAAATGAATGTTAAAAATTGTCTTTACATATAATTTGAAAAAAATAAAATGCTATACAAAACGAAAACAATTGTTGTTGCTGTTTCATTTCAGTGTCCAACTCTGATCCTATTTGGGGCTTTCTTAGAAAAGATACTAGAGTGGTTTGTCATTACTTCCTCTAGTTCATTTCACAGTTGAACTTGAGTTACAAAGGGGCAACAAGGTGGCACAGTGCCTAGAGCACAGGCCCTGGAGTCAGGAAGACCTGAGTTCCAATCCAATCTCATACATATTAATTGCCTAGCTGTATGACCTTGGGCAAGTCACTTAAACCTATTGCCTTAAATAAAAAAAATTTTAAAGGAAGAAAGTGAGTTACCTAGAGACATACAGATAAGGCCTTAGGTTGGAGTTGAACTTAGTTCCTCTAACTCTAGGAACAAGGCTCCATCTACTATGCCACCTCATTGACCCCTTTGAAAAATAATTTTTTTTCTTCAAAAAAAGTATAATTTAGATTTTGAAACAGACTCTTCTATCACAGAAATATTTTTTGTATTGGTATTTCAAATAAACTGACATGCAGAAATAATTTAAATACTAATGAAATAAAATCAAATTGATTATATATTTATCAGTCAAGGGTACATTGAGTAAGATAATAATGAACTAATTCTGTATTCTAGGTATGACAGAAAAAGGAATCATTGACACAATCAAAACAATGAATCCCTATACTATAGTGGGAGAGTCAGGGTAGGTAAGATGTAAATTCTGGTCTGGAGTGTTACCTTCACCTCATACTACCCTTCCTTGAATAAAAATTGCTTGTGGAGTTATTAAATGTTGTGACAACTATTATTTTCCTCCATGAAAAAGGTCATGGACTCCTAGCTGCAAACAAGTTGAAAATCACCAAGAATGACTATGAAGTAATATAATATCCTGATTTTTTTAATATGGAAATTCACAAAATCATTCCAAATATTTAACATTTTAAACAAAATTTCATGCCTTGGAAAGTTGTTCAAGAAATGTTATTATAAGGTAAAAAGAAAGAGAAAACATACTCTTTCTTCTCCATTTCCCTCTGCCTTTGGATGTGGATAAATCATCAAAATGTCCTAACTCATATAGATGTTGTAAGGAAAGACCATGTTGAAAAATGATTTGGGATCTATGTTCTGGACAACAGACCTGACAGTAGATTAAGATTAAGTAGATTAGGATTTGGCCTGATTTCTTTCACAGGCTCCTCCTTCAACCCAGCCCCAGGGCTAAATCTCATAAAAAGGTTAGTCTGAGTCTATAAAGAAATCATTCCTTGGAGATGGTGACCAGAAAGTAAGGTCTAGTGCAGTAAATATTCTGTTCACAATTGTAGGGATAGAAAGTCAAGTGCCAGACATAGTAGGATAGGATTCTTTAGGATTCAGTTCAAGACAATAAGTTAACTATGTTGCAGGCACTATGCTGAAGTCTGGGCACACAAATGCAAGGAGAAAGAAAGATTAGAACTGCCCTCAAAGTTTTTAACATTCTAAAGGGAGAAGGCAACATATAAAAAGAACCTGAAAAGAAGGGGGGTGGGGGGATGAAATTATCACATGGAGCCATTTTAGAGAAATTTTGAGACAGTCAGGACTGTGATCTGGAGAAGAAAGAAGACATAGCTTGAGAGTCATTCTTAAAATGGAGGTTTAGGAGAAATCAGTCAATAAACAGCAGAAGTCACAGAAGGCTAATTCCAATGTATGTAGCCCAGACTTGCAATGAACTTCCATAGTGGACAGATTTCTAGATCACTGTACAACAAACTGGAGAAAAGAGTCAAAGAGTGCAGTGAATTCTTGATATAGCCCTTTATAATTTTTACACTATTTAATTGGATACTCATAGCAAGCTCTCTGACATAGCCACTATAGGTACTGGTATCTCTATTTCACAGATGAGGACAGTTAAGGGCAAAGAGGTTAAATAACTTGTCAAAATTCACACAAGTAATAAAAGACAAATTACTTCCCATTTCATTTGCTCAAAGGATTACATATAGAGATAGAAAGGCCCTTTAAAGTGATTATGTTTCACTCCTTTATTTTACAGGTATGAAACTGAAGTCTGGAGAGACTAAAGAATTTATTCTTAGTTATGCACTTAATAAGAGACTGAGGCAAGATTTGAACCCAAGTTTTACTGACTCAATCACAGTTCAAATCCATATTTCTTTTGATTTTCAGATCTGTGATTCTTCTTCACTATAATAACTTACTTTTCAAAATGACTTCTCCCAGAGCTAGCTCTCTAAGGAAAACCTTCAGAATGCTAAAGTATTTTTTTAAATGGTAACCTTCCTTAGAATCAATTTATGGAAACACCATAAAGGTGGTTTTGACTGATGAAAACTTCTCTTGAAGTGCTCACATACATTATAAATTTATAAAATCACAAAAACATATAATATCAGAGATAGAAGAAATGTCTTGATTATATAAACCAAACTTCCTGATATTATATATGAGTTAACTAAGACTTGGAGTTGGAAAACCTCAGTTTAAAACTTGATTTAGACACTTAAAAGTAATACGACTGTGAGTAGAACACTTAAGTTTTCTGAGTCTCAATATTATTATTTTTAAAATGGGGGCAGTGATATTAAATGAATTCTTTCAATCCTAATTATTTGATTCTATGATTGTATGAAATGATTTGCTTAATTCCATATACCATATTTCCCCATGTATAAGACACATCCTTTTTTGAAAAATCTGGGAGTGTATTATACAGTGTTTGAAGATTTGTTTTTTACTTGCATTTCTCACTTTTTCATGCTTGTTGTCTTTTTGCTCATTATTTCAAATTTGTTACTGGTTTATTAGGTTACATTTTGCCACATTCTACCCAGAAATGGCTCAGAAAAATTTTTGTATTGTGCCAACTTCAAATTAAAAGTGATCCAGTTTGGAAAAGTGAATGGAAACTGTGCTGCTGAATAGAAGTTTGTTCCTCCTTAAACTGAGAAAACAAATCAAGACTGTGTATGGGAAGAATAAACCCTACAGAAAATGCCATGTCAGAAGAAAGCTATGAGAGGCAAGTTAGTCAAATGATGTGATTCAGAGAGGGAACTGAAGAGATGGATTGAAGAGCAAAGATCAAGTGGAATTACTGTGACCACAAAGATGGCTCAGCAGGAGGCCAGAAGAAATGCTGATGAAAAAGAAGTGACTGATTTCAAAGGAAATAATTGCTGCTTCAGGTTCACGAAAGAGAATGAACTAAGCATTCGTTCACACACCAGGCTTCCTCAGGAAGTGTTTGTAGTCAGTCACAGACCACAGTACAGGCAGGAGAGCAGTCAGAGACTCTCCAAAGACAGGGATTCATCATCAAATACAGATGAAGACAAGCTAATGGATGGGAATTTTGACAGTGATGAGGAGTTGTATGAATTTTATGATGAATTAAAACCTGAGATCAATAACTTTATGTAATGCAGTTTTTTCAAATTTTGGGCCCCCAAATTATTGTGCAACATATACATGGGGAAATATGTTATAAACTTTAATAAGTAACAAAACCATATTTCAAAATGGTGCTAATCTCAAGTTTGAGGACCCTTTCTTTGCTGTACCATTGAAACATGCCAGATTCTGACATTATAAATTATCCCAGCAGAACTTGTTCTGGATCAATGGTAAGTCAATGAAACCATGAGAATATAATCAAGGAAATTTCTGATAAATTTCTGAAATGCAATTAGTCTTCCTGGTTTTTATATTCCCTCCAACACAGGTAATTCTACCTATGGGCTTGAACTTTTAAAAACTCTGAATTGAAATGGAACCAGGCCCCCTTGAGCATGTTGCTGGGAGACTTAAAATGAGAAATCCAAAGCTGGCTGGATGTATTTAAAGAAACTCAGTTAATGACTCCAACCACTCAGTTGGCACTATGTATATCCTCTAGCTCCATAGTGTTTTGATTGTTGTCTCTGGACAAGGCTCAATTGAATCACTGATCACATGGTTATTTAATGTTCACAGCATTTTAAGAGTAAATGTGTTAAGTGGGGTGTCCTGCACATATTACATCTGTGTCATTTGATTCTTTTCTTTCAATGTAATGCAGCCTTATTTTTTAATAATTCACGCTGATATACAAACCATGTTTTCTTATATACAGCTCTACAATTTAAAGCTAAAAGAGGCTGAGTGGAGATGACTCATTCAGCTTTTGTATCTCATTTCATAGTTTCTTCATGTGCATGCTTTTGCTATGGGGAAAAGCACAATCCAAGTTTATTTATTAAGTATATCATTAAGTTATATTATATATATATATATATATATATATATATCATTAAGAATTTATTAGGATATAATGAAACTTTTGGAGATGAAAATTCATTTGACATCAGCATCTAAATACTCAAAATATGAAGCCAAATGATGAAAAAGATAAAGACTTTTTATTAATAACTTGTTGCTTAATGAATATGAATCAGTTAAAAGGTGGACATTCCTGTTTCAAAAACTGAGCATACTTAGAGAAAGAAAAATCCTATATGATTAATTTTAGAGAAGTATAATTGACTAACCTTAAAAAAATCAAATCTATATTTTTTTAATGTAGGGAGAGAGTAGTAAATGTTTGGAGAAATTACTGTTCTCATCTATTTCTTAAGAAGCAGTGTGGCATAGAGGAATGAATATGGGCTTTGGAGTCAAGAATACCTGACTCAACTCCTAAATCATATCTCAGGAAAGGTTTTACCAAATGCAAATCACTTAAACTCTTAATAAATCACTCTCAAACAACATTTTTAAACACAAACTAGAGATACAATAAGAAACGGAGAGTCTCAGTCTCCACATCTTTGAAATAGAAGTGGACAAGAACTGTAGTATCTATCTAACAGGATTATAGCAACACTCCAAAGAGATAATGAAAACAAAGTCCATATATCTGCAATTTATTATAATTATTATTTTTATTAATATTGATATTTTCAGTAATTACACTTACACATTCTGCAACATTCTAACTCAATTTACATATTTTAAGATGAGTTTTAGACCTTGATAACTTAAAGGGAGAGAGTAAATTAGCTAATATGCTTTCAATGCTGTTCTTTTTATGAGAGCATAACAGTAAGGACATCCCTAAAAAACAATCACACTATTTCAGACATAGTGCCTATTGACACAGAGAAAGTTGCTAAATTGCTTTCACACTCTTAGTCCATATAGCACATGTTTGGAGGACACAAAACTGATTACTTCTTATGGTTTCTTTTAGTTTTGAGTCTCTGATGCTTCTTCAACTAATTTCTTCATAAATGAAAGATAACATCTACAAAATTTCCAAATTTCATTAAATAGAAAGAAAAGGGATAGAGGTAAATGATTGAAATCTCAGTAATGATCTTTCTCCCTGTCTTTTCAGAAGAGGAGCAACAGATAAAAGTTATATTATTGATTGCACCTACTCTTTTGCACCAATAGCACATGAGATACCTAATGATTTCTCATTAGGAAATTTTGTTGTTTTAAATACACCCTCTCAGAACATTAGGGGCATTAAATGCAAATAGAATCTAATATTTTTGAAGAAAAGAGCAGGTTTTTGAATTGTCTTTGTATCCTGAATGATGAGCTCAGTGCCTTACGTGGATATGCTTATTAAATACTTCATGAATTGGGTTGAAATGGGAACACAATGATGAAATTTACATGTTATTGAGCTTGTAAAGACTCAGTTTCCTCAAGACATACTTGGACTTCTGCATCTCTTTCCCACTTCTATCAGACCCTCTACTTCCTACCACTAGACGTATGTGTTCAGTCTATACTTCCCATGCAAACTCTCCTCCCAAGGAAAGATTTAAGTAAACTATTTAGAATCCTTCTATTAATTTAGAAGTCCAAGTTAGTTCATTGTTTGAGGGTCAGAATATACTTCCTTCCTTCTTTCTTTCTTTTTTTCTTGGAACGAACACTGGATTTAGAGTCAGAGGAAATGGAAGCTTTGTAAGTTACTCTCTCTGTGACCTTGAGTAAGTCACTTAAGCTTTCTTAACAAGGTTTGAATTTGCTTATCTAATAAATAAAGGAAATACTAGATATCTTCTGATTTCCTTCCATCTCTAAATCAAGGAATATGACTGGAAGTCTATTATATTGTAGTGGTACAGAGGAAAGGACATTATATTTGGAGTCAAAGGAAAATTCTGACTCGACTACTTAATTTTTTTTTTGTGACTGGACAAATCATTTATTCACCACAGTTTCCCCATCCTTAAAATGAGGAATTGGATTAAATGCCCTCCAAAGTAACTTCACACTCTAAATCTACTGTCTTAAGATTCTTCCTTCCTTGCTTCCTAAATGTTTGTTGGATTGAATTGGACTGGATTTATGGCCCCAAAATTTAGTTTTCTTTCTCCTTCCCTTCATTTGTGAATGTTTGAAAATAATTTGATTATTACCATGATTATCAATCAATTAGCCAAAACCAAACATTTCTTAAACATCTGTTCTTTCCAGTCTTTACACTAGGTATTGAGGACACAGAGAGAAGTGCAAAAATTCACTAAATGGAGTGTGTTTGGAGTTCAAGACATTAAAAATTGGATATGGGGTTAAGAAATGCTTTATCTGTGCTTCTGGTCAGGATGGTGGAGAGATGTCAGGCACAGCTTTAAACTCCTTTGACTTTCCCTCAGAACTGACATAAATCAAGACTTAACATATTTTGGAATGACAGAACCCCAAAAGGAACAGAGCAGAAAGGCTTTCCGGTAGGGTGGTAAATAGAAGGGTGATCCATTGAAGGAAGTGGTATTCAGAAGTAAAACACTGGGAGGAGACATAAGGTAAAAAGTGGGAAAATATAAAATGGAGTGGATATAGCCTAGAAGGTAAAGAAGAGTAATTATAATTGTAAATGTGAATGGGATAAATTCTTCCATAAAACAAAAGTGAATACCAGAATGGATTAAAAACCAGAATCCTACAATATGCTGCTTACAAGAAACACATATGAAGCAGATAGACACAAAGGAAAGGCAAATGGCTGGAGCAGAATAGATTATGCTTTAAAATGAAGTGAAAAAAAGCAGGTACAGTAATCCTTACCTTAGGCAAAGAAATTGAAAAGCTAGATTTCATTAAAAGAGATAAGGATGGGACTTCCAGCCAAGATGGCAGAGAGAAGACAGGCACAGTTCTAAAGTCTCCTGATCTTTTCTCCATCTATCAAATGAAACAAACCTCTTCCAAGAAATTATACCCACAAAACCCAGAAAGAAAAGCCAGGAGAAAGAACATCTACCTCAGGATTTTTTTCTCCTGCAGCAGCATTGGCAAAATTCAGGAAGGTGAGTCTGGGTTCAGAGGGAAGATCATTCCCTGATCAGTCAGATTAACAGCTGAATTGGAGCAGGGAGTCTGAGGGCCTGAGAGCCGGACCTGCTGGATCAGCTGTGGGGCTAGATGGCAGGAGCTTGAGTCAACTAGGGAGTAGAGGCTCTAGTGTTGGTGCTGTCCCCCGGGAGCTTGCAGACAGGGCTGGCGGGGGGGGGGGGGGGGAGAGTTCTGGAGCAGGAGAGCTGTGGACACCATCCCTGGGCTCCTCTGGTCAGAGGAACTCTGAGTCCCATTACAGCTCAGACCTATTCCCAAACAAACAAATGCAAACTACTTCTGCCTCAGGCCCAGGTGTGTGAGCAGAAGAAACAGCCCAGCTGAGGAATTACATCAGGCCAGGGTAAAGAGCACCATTGATTGAAGACAAAAGAATTCAAGAGCTCCAACTCCTCCCTTCAAGCAAAGGGAGAAGGCCTCAATCAAGGTCATAGACACTCCAGGGAAAGAAATCAACACCTCCTTTTGGCCAGCCAGAGAAACTGCACTCAGTGAGTAATGCCTTTAGTGATCCCAAGAACCTGTGAACCAGCCCCTCCACAACTCAAGGTCCTAGCAAAATGAAGAAGGATCAGCAGAAAAATTCTTGGAAGGGAAAGACCCTAACTGAGAGAGACCTGGAACCTCTGAGGAAAATACAATCTGTCTTCAGCACAGAAAGACTTCCTTGAAGAAATAAGGAAGGAGCTTAAACATTTGGGAGAGACAATTCATACCTTGCCAAAACCTTTGAAAATACAATTGGACAAATTCAAAAGGAGAATAAATCTCTCACATCCTCAATTGGACAAATATAAAATGAGAATAAATCTCTCAGATCCTCAATTGGAAAAATACAAAATGAGAATAATTCTCTCAGATGCTCAATTGGGCAAATGCAAATAGAAAATATTTCTCTCAAAACCTCAATTGGTCAAATGGAAAGCTCTTTCAAAAGTAGAATTGACCAATTGGAAAAGGAGTTGCAAAAGGTTAATGAAGAAAACTCCTCCCCCCAAAAAAGAATGGAGTCTACTAAAACTAATGACTCCATGAGACAGCAAGAGTCAGTTAAACAGAATGTAAAAAATAGAAAAAATGGAAGAAAATGTAAAATACCTCACCAACAAAACCATTGACCTCGAGAACAGATTAAGGAGGGGCAACCTGAAAATTATAGGACTTCTTGAAAACATTGAAGAGAAAAAAAGCCTGGACTTAATATTACAGGATCTAGTGATGGAAAACTGCCCTGATTTCATGGAATTGGAGGGAAAGTAGTTACTGAAAGAGTACATCGATCCCCACCAGAAAAAAATCCTAAAATGAAAACACCAAGGAATGTTGTGGAAAACTCCACAACTATCAGATAAAAGAGAAAATGCTGTAAGCAGCCAGAAAGAAACAATTTAAATATCAAGGATCCACAGTAAGGATCATGCAGGACCTAGCTGTATCAACATTAAGGGATCTAAGGGCCTGGAATGAGATATTTCAAAGAGCAAGGGAGCTTGGAATGCAGCCAAGAATCTACTTTCCCGAAAAGCTGAACCTTGTCTTCCAGGGAAAAAAGATGGACATTTAATGAAATGGAAGAATTCCTAATATTTCTGATGAAAAGACAAGACCTAAACAGAAAAATTTGTAAATCAAATGGGAGGTTCAAGAGACACATGAAAAGGTAAAAAAAAAAGGGGGGGTGGTAAAAGGAAAAAAAAATGCTATCCATTAAGTTGAAACTGGCTATATCCCAGCATGGGCGAAGAAGAGTCTCATAAATCTTGAGAACTGTAACTCTAACAGAGAGAATATACCTAGCCAGAAATGATGGACATTCATGACCTAACCATGAGACTGCTATCTAAAGAAATATAACTGATTTTAACCCTACTTGGGAGAAAGACATTTTTTTTTAGGATTTTTAGTTTTTTTGAAAGGCAAATGGGGTTAAGTGGCTTGCCCAAAGCCACACAGCTAGGTAATTATTAAGTGTCTGAGACCGGATTTGAACCCAGGTACTCCTGACCCCAAGGCCATTGATTTATCCACTTAGCCACATAGCTGCCCAGGAGAAAGACTCTAATAACACTGAGGAATATTGAATCTATTCGATAGAATATACTGAATTAGAAGGGACACTCAGAATTGTCTATGACTTAGATAGAATGATCTAAAAATCACTACCTCCCTAAAAAGGGGGGACAGGAATGAGACAGGAGGAAGGAGGGGATGGAATGGGGTAAATCTCATTACACTAAGAGGTACCAAAAACCTATGGTAATAGAGGGGAAGAAGGGAGCAGATGAGAAACACCTGAATCTTCTTCTCATCAGACTTGGCTTAAAGTCAACCTACACATACTCAGTTAACTTACAAAACATATAATCATTCAGGTATTAAAAGGGGAAAAGGGGAGGGGGGATGGAGAATTGTAAGGGGAGTGGGGGAAAAGGGGGAAATAACAAAAGGAAGGGAAGGAAAAAGGCAAAAAGGAAAAGGGGAAAGAACGGGGAGGGGCTTATATAGGACGGTAAACACACCAAAGGGGGTGGTATTCAGACAGAAATTCCTGGGAAATATGGATGGGGGGAGGGAGAAAATACAAACAGAGGGAAGATAGCAAAGAGGGCAATAGAGAATTAGTAATCATAACCTTGAAAGTGAATGGGATGAACTCTTCCTTAAAACATAAACAAACAGCACAGTGGATTAAAAACCAGAATCCTACAATATACTGCTTACAAGAAACCCATTTGAAGCAGAGAGATACATATAGAGTAAAGGTAAAAGGTTGGAGCAAAATATATTTTGCTTCAGCTGAAGTGAAAAAAAAGCAGGGGTAGCAAACCTTATCTCACACAAAGCAGCAGCAAAAAAGTTAGAGTTAAAATAGATAAGGAAAGAAACTTTATCCTCCTAAAATGTACCATAGACAATAAAGTCATTTCAATACTGAATATATATGCACCCAGTGGGACAGCACCCAGATTCTTAGAGGAGAAACTGAAAGAACTACAGGAAGACATAGACAGAAAAACTCAACTAGTGGGAGACCTCAAATTACTACTATGAGATCTAGATAAATTGAATCATAAAATAAGCAAGAAAGAAGTTGAGGAGATAATTAGATTGCTAGAAAAATTAGATATGGTAGACTTATGGAGGAAACTGAACAGGGATAGAAAGGAATATACCTTTTCCTCTGTAGTACATGGAACTTATACAAAAATTGACCATGTACTAGGACATAAAAACCTAATGATCAAATGCAGAAAGGCAGAAATAGTGAATACATCTTTCTCAGATCACAATGCAATAAAAGTCAGGCAATACTGGGCCAAGGAGATATAGATCCAGAACCAGTTGGAAACTGAATAACCTCATTTTAAAGAATGACTGGACCAATAAACAAATTATAGAAATAATTATCCATTTTATCCTAGATAATGATAATAATGAAACAACATACCAAAACCTATTAGATTCATGCAAAGCAACTCTCAGGGGATATATTATAGCTCTAAATGCTTACATGATTAAATTGGAGAAAGCAGAAAACAGTGAACTAAATATGCAACTAAAAAAATTAGAGAAATCAAATCAAAAATCCCCAATTAAATACCAAATTAGAAATTCTAAAAATTAAAGGAGAAATTAATCAAATTGAAACCAAAAAACTATTGAATTAATAATTAAAACCAAAAGTTGGTATTATGAAAAAAAAACAATAAAACTGATAAACCTTGGGTAAATTTGATTAAAAAAAGAAAGAAAATAAAATTTCTAGTATCATAAATGAAAAAGGTGAACTCACCACCAATGAGGAGGAAATTAAAGCAATAATTTGAAATGATTTTGCCCTACTCTATGCCAATAAATTTGATTATCTAAGTGAAATGGATGAGTATTTACAAAAATATAAATTGCACAGGTTAAGTGAAAAAGAGATTAAATACCTAAACATCCTTATCTTAGACAAAGAAATTCAGCAAGCCATTATTGACCTCCCTAAAAAAATCTCAAGTGCCTGACAGATTCATAAGTAAAATCTAAGAAACATTTAAGGAACAATTGTTTCCAATTCTATATAAAATCTTTGCAAAATAGGGAAAGATGGAACTCTGCCTAACTGTTTCTATGAAACCAATGTGGTGCTGATACCTAAACCAGGAAGAATTAAAAGAGAGACAGAAAATTATAGACCTATCTTGCTGATGAATATAGATGCAAAAATCTTAAATAAAAGCTTAGCAAAAACGATTACAAGTTATCAACAGGATAATACATTATGATCTAGTAGGATTTATTCTAGGCATGCAGGGTTGGTTCAATATTAGGAAAAGTATTAGTATACTCAATTATATCAACAAAAAATCTATCAGAAATCATATGATCATATCAATAGATGCTGAAAAAGCTTTTGAAAAAATACAGCATCCATTCCTATTAAAAACTCTAGAGAGTGTAGGAATAAATGGACTGTTCCTTAAAATAATTAGCAGTATCTATCTGAAAAAATGAACAAGCATTATATTCAATGGGGAGAGGCTAGAGGCATTCCCAAAAAAGATCAGGGGTGAAACAAGGGTGCCCAGTATCACCACTACTATTCAATATTGTATTAGAAATTTAGCATCAGCAATTAGAGAAGAAAAAGAAATTGAAGCAAGTAGAATTAGGAAGGAAGAGACAAAACTCTCATTCTTTGCAGATGACATTATGATCTACCTAGATAATCCCAAGAAATCATCCAAAACTACTGGAAACAATGAGCAATTTTAGCAAAGTTGCAGGTTATAAAATAAACCCTCATAAATCCTCAGCTTTTCTATATATGTCTAGCAAGACATAGAAGGAAGGGCTAGAAAGTGAAATTCCATTGAAAATAACCTAAGACAATATAAAATCCTTGGGAGTCTATTTGCCAAGACAGACTTAGAATCTTTTTGAAAACAATTATAAAACACTTCTCACACAAATTAAATCAGGTTTACGTAAGTGGGCAAATATCAACTGCTCATGGATAGGTTGAGCTAATATAATAAAAATGACAATTCTACCAAAACTAAACTATCTGTTTACTGCTCTACTAAAAATTACTTTCATGAGTTAGAAAAAATGGAAAGTAAATTCATATGGAGAAATACAGTCAAGAATTGTCAGGAGCTTAATGAAAAAAATTGCAAAAGAAGGTGGCTTAGCCCTACCTCATCTAAAATTATATTATAAAACATCAGTCATCAAACTGCTTGGTATTGGCTAAGAAATAGAGTGGTGGAGCAGTGGAATAGACTAGATCTAAAACTAGGAGATGATAACAGTAATCTGCTGTTTTGTAAACCCAAACAGTCCAGACATTGGGATAAAAACTCCCTCTTTGATAAAAAACTGCTGGGATAATTGGAAGTTAGTATGGAAGAAAATTAGATTAGACCAACACCCAACACCCTTTACTAACATTAGATCCAAATGGTTATAGGACTTAGACATAAAAAACAATACTATAAGCAAATCAGAAGATCAAGAAGTAGTTTACCTGTCAGATCTATTCAAAGGTGAGCAGTTTATGACTAAGGCAGAGTTGGAGAACATCATCAAAAACCAATTAAATGATTTTGATTACATTAAATTAAAAAGCTTTTGCAAAAATAAAACCACTGTAACTAAGATCAGAAGAAATGTAGTAAATTGGGAAACAATCTTTACAACTAAGGATTCTGACAAAGGACTCATTTCTAAAATATACAGAGAACTGAGTCATATTTTTAAACCAAAAAGCCATTCTCCAATTGACAAGTGGTCAAACGATATGCAAAGGAAATTTACAGGTGAGGAGATCAAAGCAATTCAGAGCCATATGAAAAAATGCTCTAAACCATTAATTATTAAATAAATGCAAATGAAAGCTTCTCTGAGGTACCATCTCACACCTCTCAGGTTGGCCAATATGACCAGAAAGTATAATGATCATTGTTGGAAGGGATGTGGGAAATCTGTGAAATTATTACACTGTTGGTGGAGCTGTGAACTCATCCAACCTTTCTGGAGAGCTGTTTGGAACTATGCCCAAAGGGCAATAAAAATGTTCATACCCTTTGTCCCAGCAATGTCACTACTCTATCTATATCCTGAAGAGATGAAGAAAAAGGGTAACAACATTACTTGTACAAAAATATTTATAGCAGCCCTGTTTGTGTTGGCAAAGAATTGGAAATCAAATAAATGTCCTTCAACTGGGTAATGGCTTAGCAAACTGTGGTATATGTATGTCATGGAATACTATTGTTCTATTAGAACCTAGGAGGAATGGGATTTTAGGGAAGCCTGGAGGGATTTGCATGAACTGATGCTGAATGAGATGAGCAGAACCACTAAAACACTGTATACCCTAACAGCAACATGGGAGTGATGATCAACCTTGAAGGACTTGCTCCTTCCATCTGTGGAACAATTTGGATTAATTTTGGGCTGTCTGCAAAGGAGAGTGCTATCTGTTTCCAGTTAAGGAGCTGTGGATTGTGAACAAAGTTCAAGGACTATTCTCTTTAATTTAGAAAAAAAACAGATATCTTATTGTCTCATATTGTTACCTCTTAGAATTCTTATCTCTTCTCTAAGGATATGATTTCTCTCTCATCACACCCAATGTCAATCAAGGTAAAACATGGAAACAAAGTAAAGACTGACAGATTGCTTTCTGTGGGGGTGAGTAAAACTGGGGGGGGATTGTAAAACTCAAATAATATTTTTAATAAAAATTAATAAAAAAGGAGATAAGGATGGGACTTCCAGCCAAGATGGCAGAGAGTAGACAGGTACAGTTCTAAAGTCTCCTGATCTTTCTCTATCCATCATATGAAACAAACTTCTTAACAGAAATCCAACCCACAAAACCCAGGAAAAAAAGCCAGGAGAAAGAACTTCTACAAGATTTGTCTCCTGCAGCAGGCTTGGGTGAATCAGTGCAGAGTATGTCTGGGTTCAGAGGGCAGATGGCACCTGGATCAGCCAGATTAGCAGCTGAATTGGAGCCAGGGAATCTGAGGACCCAAGAGATGGTCCTGCTGAATCAGCTGTGGGGCAAGACCAGGGGCTTGAGTCAAATGGGGAGCAGAGACAATGGTGTTTGCACTGACCCTCTGGAGCTTGCCAACAGGGCTGAGAGTTCCTGGGGCAGAAAAGCTGCAGGCACCATCCCTGGACTCATCAGGTCTGAGGAAATCTGAGTCCACACCTCCATTGTGCCTGAGGCCTCTTAATAGAACAAACAATAGCAGACTACTTCTGCCTCAGGCACAGGTGTGTGAGCAGAAGAAACAGCCCAGCTGACAATAGGGAGAGGAATGACCTCACACAAGGTTAAAGCCCACCATTGAAGGTAAATGGATACAATAGCTCCAACCCCTCCCTTCAAGCTAAGGGAGAAGACCTCAATCAAGGTCACAGACACTTCAGAGAAAGCATTCACCTCCTCCTATCGGCCAGCCACAGAAATTTCACTCAGTGAGTAAAGCCTCTAGGGATACTAAACCCCTGTGAACCAGCCCCGCTCCAACTCAAGGTCTTAGAAAAATTAAGAAGGGTCAGCGAAAAGGTGGATCCATAGAAAAATTCTTGGAAGGAAACGACCCTAACTTAGAGAGACCTAGAATCTCTGAGGAGAATATGATCTAGTCTCCAGCACAGAAAGACTTCCTTGAAGAAATCTGGAAGGAATTTAAAATCAACTGGAAAATTTGGAATAAGAAACCCAAGAGAAGATTAACAGCTTGCAACAAGAAAACAAATCCTTAGAAAATGCAAGTTGACAAATACAAAATGAGAATAAATCTCTCAGATCATCAATTGGGCAAATACAAAAAAGAATAAATCTCTCAAATAATCAATTGGACAAATACAAAATGAGAATAATTCTCTCAGATCATCAATTGGGCAAATGCAAAAAAGAAAATAATTCTCTCAAAACCTCAATGGGTCAAATGGAAAGCTCTTTCAAACCTAGAATTGGCCAATTCGAAAAGGAGTTGCAAACGGTTAATGAAGAAAACTCCTCCCTAAAAAAAAAAAAAAAAAAAAAAAATGGAGTCTGCAGAAACTAACGACTTCATGAGACAGCAAGAGCCAGGTAACAAAATGAAAAAATAGAAAAAAATAGAAGAAAATGTACAATACCTCAACAGGAAAACCACTGACCTCAAGAATAGGTCAAGGAGGGGCAACCTGAGAATTATTGGACTTCCTGAAAACATTGAAGAGAAAAAAAAGGCTGGATTTAATATTACAGGATCTAGTGAAAGAAAATTTCCCTGATATCATGGAACCAGAGGACAAAGTAGTTATTGAAAGAATATATAGATCCCTTCCAGAAAAAGATCCTAAAATGAAAGCACCAAGGAATGTTGTGGCCAATTCCACATAAAAGGTAAAATTCTGTAAGCAGCCAGAAAGAAACAATTTAAATATCAAGTAGCTACAATAAAGATTACACAGGACCTGGATGCATTAACATTAAGGGATTGAAGGGCCTGGAAGGAGATATTTCAAAGAGCATTGGAGCTTGGAATGCAGTCAAGAATCCATTATCCTGCAAAGCTGTGCCTTCACTTCCATGGAAAAAAAGATGGACATTTAATGAAATGGAAGCATTCCTAACATTTCTGATGAAAAGACCAGAGCTAAATAGAAAATTTGGACATCAAACAGGAGGTTCAAGAGACACATGGAAATGTGAAAAAAAGGTGGGCTGATGAAAGAAAAAAACTGCTATGCAATAAGTTGAAACTGGCTATATCCCAGCCTGGGGGAAAAGATTCTCATAAAATTTGAGAATTGTAACTCTAACAGAGAGAATATACCTAGCCCGAAGTGATGGACATTCATGACCTATACATGAGACTGCTATACAATGGGATGTAACTGGCATTATCCCCACTTGGGAGAAAGACTCTTATAACTCTCAAGAATTCTAACTCTATTATATAGAATGAACTTAGCTAGAAATGATGGATACTCAGAATTTTCTATAACTCAGATAGAATGATCCAATAAACACTACCCCTTAAAAAGGGGGACAGAAAGGAAACAGGAGGAGGGAGGGTATTGAATGGGATAAATCTCATTACACTTAGAGGTACAAAATACCTATGGTAATAGAGGGGAAGAAGGGAGCAGATGAGAAACACCTGAATATTCTTCTCATCAGACTTGGCTTAAAGTCAACTGACACATAATTAGTTAACTTAAAATCATCTAACCTTTCAGTTATTTAAAGGGGAAAGGGAGGGGGGGATGGAGAAAGGGAGGGGGAGTGGGGAAAAAAGGGAAACTAAAAAAAGGAAGGGAAAGTGGAAAGAAAGAGGAGTGGTGATATAGGAATGCAAACACATTGAAAAGGATGATATTCAGAAAAAATATTGGGGAATAGGATAAAGGGGGGGGAAGGGTGAAAATAAAAACAGAGGGAAGTTAGCATGGAGGGAAATAAAGAATTAGTAATCATAACTTTGAATGTGAATGGGATGAACTCTCCCTTAAAAGGTAAGCAAATAACGAAGTGGATTAAAAAACCGAATCCTACTATACGCTGCTTACAAGAAACTCTTTTGAAGCAGAGAGATACATCTAGAGTAAAGGTAAAAGGTTGGAACAAAATATATTTTGCTTCAGCTGAAGTGAAAGAAGCAGAGGTAGAAATCCTTATCTCAGATAAAGCAGCTGCAAAAAAAGGATAGTGTTAAAAGAGAAAAGGAAGGAAATTTTATCCTCCTAACAGGTACCATAGACAATATGCACACAATAGAATAGTATCCTAATTTGTAGAGGAGATGCTGAAAGAACTACAGGAAGACATAGATAGCAAAACTCTACTAGTGGGAGACCTCAACCTTCCACTCTCAGATCTAGATAAATTGAATCATAAAATAAACTAGAAAGAAGTTACGAAGCTAAAGAGATTGTTAGAAAAACTAGATATGGTAGACTTGTGGAGGAAACTGAACAGGGATAGAAAGCAATATACCTTTTCTCTGCAGTACATGGAACTCATTCAAAAATTGATCATGTACTAAGATATAAAAACCTAATGATCAGCTGCAGAAAGGCAGAAATAATGAATACAGCTTTCTCAGATGACAATGCAATAAAAGTCATATGCAATATTGGGCCAAGGAGATATAGACACAGAACCAATTAGAAACTGAATAACCTCATTTAAAAGAATGAGTGGACCATAAAACAAATTATAGAAAGAAATAACCATTTTATCCTAATCACAATAATGAAACAACATACCAAAACCTATGGGATTAACTCAAAGTGGCTTTCAGGAGATATAATATATCTTTAAATGCTTACATGAATACATTAAAGAAAGAGGAAATGAATCACCTAAGCATGCAACTAAAAATTAGAGAAAGAACAATGTAAAAATTCCCAATAAAATACCAAATCAGAAATTCTAAAAATTAAAGGAGAAATTAATGAAATTGCCAGCAAAAAAAACTATTGAATTAATAAATAAAACAAAAAGGAGGTTTTATGAAAAAAGCAATAAAATTGATAAACCTCGGCTCAATTTGCTTAAAAAAAGAAAGAACAAAACCAAATTGCTAGTATCAGAAATGAAAAATGGTGAACTTATCACCAATGAGGAGGAAATTAAATAATAATTCAAAATTATTTTGCCCAGCTCTATGACAAAAAATTTGAAAATCTAAGTGAAAGTGGATGAATATTTACAAAAATATAAATTGCCCAGCTTGAATGAACAATAGATTAAATACCTAAACAACCCTATCTCAGAAAAAGAAATTCAGCAATCCATCATTGAACTCCCTAAAAAAAAAATCTCCAGGGCCTGATGGATTCACAAGTGAATTCTACCAAACATTTAAAGAGCAATTGCTTCAAATTCTATATAAACTCTTTGGAAAAATAGGGAAAGATGGAACTCTGTCTAACTCTTTCTATGAAACCAATTTGGTTCTGATACCTAAACCAGGAAGAATTAAAACAGAGAAAGAAAATTATAAACCTATCTCCCTAATGAATATAGATGCAAAAAATCTTAAAATCTTAGCAAAATGATTACAATAGGTTATCACTGGGATAATATATTATAATCAAATAGGCTTTATCCCAGGAATCCAGGGTTGGTTCAATATTAGGAAAACTTATTATAATCAATTATATCAACAACAAACCTATCAGAAATTATATGATTATATCAATATATGCTGAAAAAGCTTTGGACGAAATACAGCATGCATTCCTACTAAAAACACTAGAGTGTGTCGGAATAAATGGACTGTTCCTTAGAATAATGAGCAGTATTTATCTGAAACCATCAACAAGCATTATATTCAATGGGGTGAGGCTAGAGTCATTCCCAATAAGATCAGGGGTGAAACAAGGGTGCCCATTATCACCACTGCTATTCAATATTTTATTAGTAATCTTAGCATCAGCAATTAGAGAAGAAAAAGGAATTGAAGGAATTAGAATTGGGAAGAGACAAAACTCTCACTCTTTGCAGATGACATGATGGTCCACCTAGAGAATCCCAAGAAATCATCCAAAAAATAACTGGAAACCATTAGCAATTTTAGCAAAGTTGCAGGTTATAAAATAAACCATCATAAACCCTCAACTTTTCTATATATGTCTAACAAGATACAGCAGGAACAGCTAGGAAGAGAAATCCCATTCAAAGTAACCTCAGACAATATAAAATATCTGGGAGTCTATTTGCCAAGGCAGACTCACAAACTTTTTGAAAATAATTATAAAACACTACTCACAAAAATTAACTCAGATTTAAATAACTAGGCAAATAGCAACTGCTCATGGATAGGTCGACGTAATATAATAAAAATGACAATTCTACCAAAACCAAACTACCTGTTTAGTGCCCTACCAACCAAAATTCCAAAAAAATTACTTTAATGAATTAGAAAAAATTGCAAGTAAATTCATATGGAGAAATAAAAAGTCAAGAATTTTCATGAATTTAATGAACAAAATGCAAAAGAAAGGGGCTTATCACTACCTGATCTAAAATTATATTGGCATCAGCTATCAAAACTGTTTGTTATTAGCTAAGAAAAAGAGTGGTGGACCAGTGGAATAGACTAAGTGAAAAAGCAGGAGATGATTATAGCAGTCTGCTGTTTGATAAACCCAAAGAGTTCAGCTATTGGGGGAAAAAACTCTCTTTTTGATAAAAACTGCTGGGGAAACTGGGAAGTTAGTACGTAACAAACTTAGATTAGACCAATACCTAACATCCTTTACCAGGATAAGATCCAAATATTTACAGGATTTATTCATAAAAAACAATACTATAAGCAAATTAGAAGATCAAGGACTAGTTTACTTGTCAGATCTATGGAAAGGGGAGCAGTTTATGACTAAGGAAGAGATGGAAAACATCACCAAAAACAATCTGGATGATTTCAATTACATTAAATTAAAAAGCTTTTGCACAGATAAAGCCACTGTAACCAAGATCAAAAGAAATGTAGTAAATTGGGAAACAACATTTACAACTGATTCTGAAAAAGGACTCATTTCTAAAATATACAGAGAACTGAATTATATTTTTTTAAAAAAGCTATTCCCTAATTGACAAATGGTCAAAGGATATGCAAAGACAATTTTCAGATGAGGAGATCAAAGCAATCCATAACCATATGAAAAATTGCTCTAAATCTTTAATTATTAGAGAAATGCAAATCAAAACTTCTCTGAGGTACCACACCTCTCAGACTGGGAAAAATGACCAGAACAGAGAATGAACATTGTTGGAAGGACTGTGGGAAGTCTGGGACTCTATTGCACATTTGGTGCAGCTGTGAAGTCATCCAACCTTTCTGGGGAGAATATTGGAACTATGCCCAAAGGGCAGCAAAAATGTGTATACACTTTGATCCAGCAATACCACTGCTGAGTCCATACCCTGAAGAGATTTTGAAAAAGGGCAAAAATATCACTTGTACAAAAATATTCATAGCAGCCCTTTTTGTGGTGGCAAAGAATTGGAAATCAATTAAATGTCTTTCTATTGGGGAATGGCTTAGCAAACTGTGATATATGGATGTCATGGAAAACTATTGTTCTATTAGAAACCAGGAGGGATGGGAATTCAGGGAAGCCTGGAAGGATTTGAATAAACTGATGCTGAGTGAGATGAGCAGAACCAGAGAAACACTGTATACCCTAACAGCAACATTGGGGTGAGGTTCAACCTTGATAGACTTACTTGTTTCTTCCTTAAGGATGTGATTGCTCTCTCAACACACTCATTTTGCATCAATGTACAACATGGACACAAAATAAAGACTGACAGATAGCTTTCCATGGGGGATGTGGGGGAGTGTGATTGGAAGAAAAAACTGTAAATCTCAAAATTCAAATAAATTTAAAGAAAAAGAGAAAAGGAAGAAAACTATATCTTCTGAAAAGATAAAATAGGTAATAAAGAAATTTCAATACTAAACATGTATGCATCAAGCAGTGTAACATCCACATTCTTAGGGGAGAAACTGAAAAAGTAATAGGAAGTCATAAAGAGCAAAACTCTTTTGGGGGGGACTTAACTTCCCTCTCTCAAAAACAGATATATCTAACCATAAAATAATCAAGAAAGAAGTTAAGTAGGTCAACAGAATGTTAGAAAGATATACTTCTGGGTTATATGGGGTAAATCAGGATAGAAAGGAATATACCTTTTTTTTTCCTATACTATATGGCATCTATACTAAAATTGACCATATATTATGGCATTTCTAATTATTGCTAATAACATAGAGTAGCAAAAAATAGAAAGAGAGATTTCCTTTGAAATAATTGCAAAAACATAAAATACTCGGGAGTCTACCTGCCAAGGCAGACAAAGAAATTATCTGAAAACAAATAAAATCAGACCTAAATACCTGAATAAACATCAATTGCACATGGGGAGATTGAGTTAAAACAATGAAAATGACAATTCTACCTAAATTAACTTATTCATTCAGTGCCTTACTAATCCAAAAATTATGTGAGTTAGTTAGGAAAAAAATAAGTATATTCATATATGGAGGAAAAATGTCAAGAATATTAAGGGAATTAATGAAAAAATGCAAAAGAAGGCAGCTTAGCCATAACAGACCTGAAATTATATAAAAAGCATCAGTCCTAAAACCTATTTGGTAATGGTTATGAAACAGTGGAATAGATTATATGCCAAAGAAACAGCAGGAAATGACAATAATAATCCACTGTGTGATAAATCTAAAGATTCTAGCATCTGGGACAAAAAAAATCACTCTGATAAAAACTGCTTGGAAAACCAAGCAAAGACCAACATCTCACACACTATACCAAGATGCAGTTGAAATAGGTGCAGAAATCAGACATGAATGTAAAACTGTAAACCAATTAGGAGAACAAGAAATGGGTTATCTCTTGAATCTAAAACAGAAAATGGAGCAATTTATGACAAAGAATAGATAGAGAACTTTATAAAAAGTAAACTCGATAATTTTGATTATATTAAATTAAAAGATTTTGAACAAACACACTGGAAACAAGAATAACATGCAGTTTGTTGGGAAAGAATCTTACAGCTAGTATTTCTGACAAAGGATTCATTCTAAAATATATAGAGAACTGAATCCAATTTATTAAAAAAAACAAGTCATTCTATTGATAAATGTTTGAAAGAGCAATTCTTGGATGAAGATATCAAAGCAATCTACAGTCATATGGAAAAGTGTTCTTATATCATTATTGATTAGACAAATGCATATTAAAACATCTCTGAGATACCACTTCACATCTATCAGATGGATTATTATGACTAGAAAGGAAAATGATCAATGTTGGATAAAGGTTGGATCAACAAGAACATGGGGTGATGATCAACCAAGATGGACTTGTTCATTTCAATACAAAAATGAAAGATAATTTTAAGAGACTTGGGATGGAAATACTATCTAAATCTAGAGAAGGAACTATGGAGTTTTAATGAAGGTCAAAACTCATTATTTTCAATTTGTTTTACTCTTTTTTATTGTTTTGGAATTTTACATTTTTCCCTCAATCTTGCATCCCTCCCCCACTCTGCACAAAAGCTAGTCTGATAGCCTTTACATTGTTTCCATGCTACACATTGATCACAATTGAATGTACTGAGAGAAAAATCATATCCTTAAGGTAAATATATATATATATATATATATATATATATATATATATATATATATATATATGTAAGTATGTATGAGATAGAAAAATTAAATAATATAACTATTTTTTAAAATTTAAATTAAAGGTAATAGTCTTTTGCCTTGGTTCAAACTCCACAATTCTTTTTCTGGATACAGATGGTATTCTACATCGAAGACACCACAAAATTGTGCCTGACTGTTGTACTGATTGTTAGGGTGTACAATGTACTTCTGGCTCTACTCATCTCACTCAGCATCAGTTCATGCAAGTTTTTCCAGGCTTCTTTGAATTTCTATCCCTAGTGGTTTCTATTGGAACAATACTGTTCCATAATATACATATACCACAATTTGTTCAGCCATTCCCTAGTTGATGGACATTTCATTCAATTTCCAATTCCTTGCCACCACAAACAGGGCTGTTATGTGTATTTTTGTACAAGTGAAGATTTTACACTTTTCCATGATCTCTTCAGGTTACAGACCCAGTAGTGGCTTGCTGGATCAAAGGTTAAGCATATTTTTATTGCCCTTTGGATGTAATTCCAACATTCCCTCCAGAAAGTTTGGATGAAGTTCACAGCTCCACTAACAACACATTAGTGTCCCAGATTTCCCATATCCCTTCCAACATTGATCATTGTCATTTCTAGTCATATTGGACAGTCCAAGAGGTTTGAGGTGGCACCTCAGAGATGTTTTAATTTTTCATTTATCTAATAAGTAATGATTTAGAGTGATTTTTCCATATGACTATGGATCATTTTCCTCATCTGTAAATTGTCTCTGCAAATCCTTTGACCCTTAGTAAAATGGGGAATAGCTTGTTTTTGTATAAATTTGAGTCAGTTCTATATATATTTTAGAAAAGTGTCCTTTTTTCAGAAATACTAGCTGTTAAAATTGTTTCACAATTTACTACATTTATTTTAATCTTTGTTACAGTGGTTTTTGTCTGTGCAAAAGCTTTTTAATTTAATGTAATAAAAATTATCTAGTTTGTTTTTATTGATGTTCTCTATCTCTTCCATGGTCATAAACTGCTTCCCTTTCCATAGATCTGACAGATAAACTATTCTTTGTTCTCTTAGTTTGCTTATAATATTGTCTTTTATGTCAAAATGCTGAACCCATTTTGATCTTATCTTGGTATAGGGTATGAGATGTTGGACTAATCCAAGTTTCTGCCATAGTAACTTCCAATTTTACCAACAGTTTTTATTGAAAAGTGGTTTTATACCAAAAGCTGAACTCTTTGGTTTTATGAAACAACAGATTACTATAATCATTTCTTGATATGTCTTTTGCACCTAGTCTACTGCACTGATCCAACATTATTTTCTTAGCCAATCACAGTCAGTTTTGGTGACTGATGCTTTATAAGATAATTTTAGATTTGTTAGATCTAAGCCACCTACTTTTGCACTTTTTTCATCAAATCCCTGAAAATTCTTGACTTCTTTATTTCTACATATGAATTTACTTACAATTTTTTCTAACTCATTAAAGTTATTTTGATTGGTAGGTCTTTAAATAAGTACTTTAATTTAGGTAGAAATGTCATTTTCATTATATTACCTCAGTCTAGTCATGAAAAGTAGATGTTTGCCCATTTTTTTTTAAATCTGATTTTATTTGTGAGAGAAGTGTTTTGTAGTTGTTTTCAAAAAGTTTCTGAATCTGCTTTGTCAGGTAGACTCCCAAGTATTTTGTATTGTCTGAAGTTACTTGGAATGGGATTTCTCTTTCTAGCTCTTGCTGCTCTATCTTGCTAGTAATATACAGAAATATTGAGGAACTAAGAGGGTTTATTTTATATCCTGCGACTTTGCTAAAGTAGCTGTTTGCTTCTAGTAATTTTTTAGATGTTTTTTTAGTATTCTCTAATTATACCATCATGTCATCTGCAAAGAGTGAGAGTTTTGTTTCTTCCTTAACAATTCTAATTCCTTCAGTTTCTTTTTCTTCTCTTATTATTGGAGTTAACATTTCTAATACAGTAATGAATAGTAGTGGTCATAATGGGCTTCCTCGTTTCACCCCTGATCTTACTGGCAATGCCTCTAACTTATCCTCATTGAATATAATGCTGGTTGATAGTTTCAGATAGATACTCCCTGTTATTTCAAGGAAAAATCCATTTATTTCCATGCTCTCTAGTGTTTTCAGTAGGAATAGGTGCTGTATTTTGTCCAAAACTTTTTCAGCATCTATTGATATGATCATATGATTTCCTGTTGGATTTATTATTGATATAGCTAATAAAGCTAAGTTTTCCTAATATTGAAACAACCTTGCATTCCTGGGATAAATTCTGCTTGGTCATAGTGTAGAGACAACTTGCTGTAATTACTTTGCTAAGATTTTCTTTAAGATTTATTCATCTATAATCATTAGTGAGATAGGTCTATAATTTTATTTCTCTGATTTGAATCTTCCTGGTTTAGGTATCAGCACCATATTGGTGTTATAGAAACAGTTAGGCAGAGTTCCATCCTCATGTGTTTTGCCAAAGAGTTTATATAGAATTAGCATAAATTGTTCCTTAAATATTTGGTAGAATTCACTTGTGAATCCATCAGGCCCCGGAAATTTTTTCTTAGAGAGTTCAATGAAGTCTTGTAGAATTTCTTTTTCTGAGATAGGGTTGTTTAGGTATTTAATATCCTCTTTATTTAACCTGGGCAACTTATATCTTTGTGCATATTCATTCATTTCACTTAGATTATCAAATTTATTAGCAGACAGTTGGGCAAAATAATTCCACATTGTTACTTTCAATTCCTCCTCATTGGTGGTGATTTCACCTTTTTTCATTTATGACACTGGTAATTTTGTTTTCTACTTTCTTTTTTTTCCCAAAGCTGTGGTGTTAAGTAACTTGCCCAAGGCCCAACAGCTAGGTAATTATTAAATATCTGAGACAGGATTTGAACTCCTGATTACAAGGTTGGTGCTCTATCTACTGTGCCACCTAGCTGCCTGTCTACTATCTTTTTTTAATCAAATTAACCAGAGGTTTATCAATTGTATTAGTTCTTTCATAAAACCAAATCTTGGTTTTATTTATAATTTAATAGCTTTCTTGCTTTTGCTTTTATTCATTTCTCCTTTAATTTTTAGAATTTCTAATTTGATTTTTAATTGGGGGGTTTTTAATTTGTTCTTTCTCTAATTTTAGTTGCATATTTAATTAATTGATTTCATCTTTCTCTAATTTGTTCATGTAAGCATTTAAAGATACACTACATCCCCTGACAATTGCCTTGACTGTATCCTATAAATTTTGGTATGTTGTCTCCTACTGTCATTATCTAGGATGAAATCATTAATTCTTTCTATAATTTGTGGTTTGATCTACTCATTGTTTATAATGAGCTTATTTAATATCCAATTAGTTTTAGCTCTATCTCTCCCTGGCCCATTATTGCTTGTGATTTTTATTTCATTATGATCTGAGAAGAATATATTCACTATTTATTCCTTTACATGGTCAATATTTTTGTATGTGCTATGTACATCAGAAAAAAAATGTATATTCCTTTCTGTCCCCAATCAACTTTCTCCAAAGCTCTTATGGTTAGATTTATCTAAATCTGAGGGCCGGAGTATAAAAACCATAGGCCATTTTAAGAGACTTATGATGGAAATAACATCTAAATCCAGAGAAAGGACAGTTGAGTTTAAATTCCGATTATTTTATTAGTATTATTTATTATTTTCAATTTTTAAATTGAATTTAAATTCTCTCATGTATTATATTTCTCTCTAATGTTTCTTTTCTTCCATTTGGATTTGATTCTTCACTCACAACATGGTCAATACAAATCTGTATTTAGCAAGGTTATAATTGTACAGCATGTATTGTATTGCTTCCTGTCTGGGAAAGAGGAGAGGTAAGGGAAGGAGGGATAAAAATGCAAAACTCAAAACCTTGACAAAATGATTTTTAAACACTAAGGTTGCATGTAAGTGGAAGAACAAGCAAATAAAAAATGTTAAATTAGGGGTGAGATAGATAGTCATCTTCCCCCAAAAAGAGAGCAATATAAAGATGAAGTATTCATCACCAAATGCATAATCAGATTTACTGGTCACCAGAAGATTTAATGTTTTCTTTGTTTCAAGATGCCTGTTATCACCACTACTATTAAACATTATATTAGAAATGTTAGCTTCAGCAATAAGAGAAGAAAAAGAACCTGGAGGAATTTGAGTTGAGAAAGAAAAAATAAATCTCTCACTCTTTGCAGATGACATAATGGTATACATAAAGAACCCTAAAAAAGTCATCTTAAAAAACTATTAGAAACCATTAGCAGGTTTAACAAAGTCACAGGATATAAAATAAACCTAGGCAAATCTGCATTTTTATATATATATATCACTATAAAGATATAGCAACAAAAGCTAGAAAGAGATATCCCATTTAAAATAACTTCAGATAAAATAAAATACTTGGGAATCTATCTGCCAAGGCAGATTCAGAAACTCTATGAAAACATCTATAAAATACATTTCACACAAATAAAACCAGATATAAATAACTGGGCAAATATCAATTGCTCATGGAGAGACCAAGCTAATATAAGAAAGATGACAATTATACCTAAATTAACTTACTCATTTAGTTGCAATACCAATTAAATTTCTAAAATTTTACTTTAGTGAGCTAGAAAAAATGTGGAGAAACAAAAAGTCAAGAAAATCAATGGATTAAATGAAAAACATACAGAAGAAGGTGTCTTAGCCTTACAAGATCTTAAATTATATCACGACTTATCAGTCATCAAAACTGTCTGGTTCTGGCTAAGAAATAGCATGGTGGATGAATGGAATAGACTAGGTGCAAAAGTGAAAGCAGGAAATAATTATACTAAACTGCTGTTTGATAAATCCAAAGGGTCCAGCTTCTAGCATAAGAACATACTTTTTCATAAAAGCTTGGGGGGGAAATAGGAAGACAGTATGGCATAAACTTGGAATAGACCAAAATGGCTATAGGATTTAGACATAAAAAACAATATTATAAGCAAATTTTTAGAACAAAGAGTAGTTTATGTCAGATCTATGGAAAGGGGAGCAGTTTATGACCAATAAGAGATAGTGAACATCATAAAAAACAAACTGGATAATTTTGATTACATTAAATTCAAAAGAAATAAATGCAGTAAATTGGAAAACAATGTTTACAACTAGCATTTCTGAAAAAGGATATAAAAATATATCGACAACTGTATCAAATGTATTTATAAAAGCCATTCCCCAATTCACAAATGGTCAAATGATATGCAAAGGCAATTTGTAGATGAGGAATTCAAAGCTATCTGAAATCATATGAAAAATTGCTCTAAATCATTACTGATTAGAGAAATGCAAACTAAAGCATCTCTCAGGTACCACCTCACACCTCTCAGACTGGACAAGATGACCAGAAAGGACAATGATCAATGCTGGAAGGAATGTGGGAAATCGGGGGCACTATTACATTTTTGGTGGAGCTGTGAACTCATTCAAACTTTCAGGAGGGCAATTTGAAAAATGTTCAAAGGGCAATATAAATGTGCATACCCTTTGATCTAGTAATACCACTACAGAGTCTATACCCTGAAGCAATCGTGATAAAGGTAAAAACATCCCTTGTTCAAAAATATTCATAGCAGCTCTGTTTATGGTGGCAAACAATTGGAAATCAAGGGGATGTCCATCAATTGGGAAATGGCTGAAGAAATTATGATATATATATATATATATGTATATATAAATGTAAATGCTAATATACATATATATATATATATATATACATATATATGTATGTTGTTATGGAACACTATTGTCGCCTTACATATCAGGAGGGATGAGATTTCAAAGATGTCGGGAAAGACTTACATGAATTGATGCTGAGTGAGATGAGCAGAACCAGAACATTGTATATCTTCACAGCAACATGGGGTTGATGATCAAACTTAATGGACTTGCTCATTCCATCAGTGAAGTAATCAGGGCCAATTTTACGGTATCTGTGACAGAGAATACCATCTGAATCCAGAGAAAGAAAGGTGGAGTTCTAACAAAGACCAAAGATTATTACTTTCACTTTTAAACAAAGTCGTCTTACATACCTCATAATTTTGCTATCTCTAATATTTTATTTCTTCCTCAAGGTAATGTTTTTTTTCTCTCAACACATTCATTTTTGATCAATGCATAGCATGTAAATAATGTAAAAATTATCAGATTACCTTCTGTGGTGGGAAGGAGAGAAGGAAGAGATTATGGGGGAAAATTTGTAAAATTCAAAACCTTACAAAAATGATAGGTAGAAACCACTATTGTATGCAATTGGAAAACAAATAAGTATTTATATAATTAAAAATTGTTTCCAGAAAAAAATTAGTATATTTTTTCTTTTTTTTAATTAAATTAATTTTTTGCACATTTTAAGTTTCAAACTATCTCCCTCCTTCCTCATCCCACACCAGAGAGGTCTGTCATTTAATATATATATTTATATATATATTTATATATATATATATATATATATATATATATGTGTGTGTATATATGTGTGTGTGTGTGTGTGTGTGTGTGTGTGTGTGTTTTATATTTATGTATTTTATGTATATGAGTTTTCTTTGAGTATATCCACAAGCATGCATAGATCTAGGTATTTGTAAAACTATACTATGAACACTATAGTTATCAGTCTTGACTCTGGAGGTGTCTGGCCACTTCCTCATAAGTCCTTTGTAGCTAGTTGAGGTATTTATAATATGCAGGATAACTTTATTTGCAGTTGTTTTTGAACAATATTATTGTATCCACCTGCTTGTTTCATTCTTCCTTATTTCATGCAAGTCTTTCCATGTTTTTCTAAAACCAAATCATGATGTCTTATAACATGGTAGTATTCTATCACAATCGTATTTCACAACTTGTTTAGCCATTCTCAGGTTGATGGGATTTCCTTCCTTCAATCTCAAGTTCTTTGTCAACATATTTAATTTCTTTACTGTCATTTTCACTTGATAAAATCATTACTATTTCTGAAGTTGAACCATTTTATATAGAAAGGTGTTTTGGTGGGTATTCTAAAGGAGATAGAGTGCAGGGGTGGCTCCCTTCATTGATGGTGGAGGAATGGGCGCTAGGCAGATATGATGAATTTTGAGGAACTGCTATGGATCTTGGTTAATTTAATTGGGGTCCAAAGGGACATGTTGGTCCTGGTGATTTCACTGCACTCTTACAGAGCCTCTTTTCTCTTTCTTGGGGTACCTCACTGCTTCAATTTGACTGGTTTGCTTGCCCATTGGGTGAAGTTGAAGATAAGGTCACATCTCCAGAATCTGGAGGGCAGTGCTTTTCACATGGTCTTCTGAGACTTCATGGGGGAGGTGGTGGTTGTTGTGGTCTCTTGGTCACCTCATTTCTGTGGAGCCCTGAGTCAGTACAGGGCACCTTTTTCTGTTTAGAGTGATCATCTAGGATGGATGGCTGCCAACCTATATATTTCTTTATAAATCTTAGAAAAAAATATTTGCCTTACATAAAAAAAATATTTTTGTGGATAGACAATGACATTTAAATTGAGTTTTAGTGGAAAATTGACTTTTAAAGGTCTGAGTAAGCAGGCAACAAATTACAGGAATAGGAGGTAGCTAATTTAAAGTAAGGAGATAGACTATTTTGTATACCTATAGCAAGAAGTCCAGAGTAATTAGAACATATATTATGTAAAGAAGAAGAAGAGAGGGCAGCTAGGTGGTGCAGTGGATAGAACACCATCCTTGGAGTCAGGAGTACCTGGGTTCAAATCCAATCTCAGACACTTAATAATTACCTAGCCATGTGGCCTTGGGCAAGCCACTTAACCCCATTGCATTGAAAAATCTAAAAACAAAAACAAAAAAAGAAGAGAAGATGAACAATAAATTATATAACACTTTATAAAATGTATGGGTTTATTGCCATGTATGAAAGATAGATAGATAGATAGATAGATAGATAGATAGATAGATAGATAGATAGATAGATGATAGATAGATAGATAGATAGATAGATAGATAGATGATAACTAGACAGACAGATAAAATGAAGGAGAGTCATGTATAAAAATAAGGTTGAAGCCTGGTTGAGAAGGATTATCAATAAGAATAAGAGTTAAATTGGATTTTAGATTTAAGAGGGACAAATTGGGGTTTAGTGAGGAAGGAAGTGAAATCATTAGAGTTGTACTGGAGGAAAATCACTTTTCAAGTGTGGAGAATAAATTGTAGAAGGAAAAGACAATGCTGAGAAACCAATAGGTGATCCATTGTAAGTTCAAAGTAAAATCTAATGAGACAAAAAAAAAATCATGATAACTGAATGTAAATGGAAACAAATCAACTTGCCTCCTTTCCTTCCTTCTTTTTTGAAATTTTTGACTACTTTTCAGGCCTTCACTAGGTACTTTTTTTTAGAAATTCTGAAAGAATGTCAGAAGTTTAATGTAGAGTCCCTACCTTCATGAAGCTCAAGATCAAGTTTGGGAAATAAATTCACATGCATAAAATAAATAGTAAATAAATTCAGGCACTTATTCTAACAAATGACAAAGGACAAAAGAGGCTAAAGCTGACCAATTAGGCATGAATAATTTATCTTAAATACCAAATGAAAGGCTAGGAGAAAGATAAAAAACAATGGATAAAGTAAAACAAACTGAAGGACATGTGGGTGATTGTCAACAAATCAAATAGTCAATTAATCAATCACATTACATCAATCACTTATCAAGAGAAGTGGTTATTGAATTAACTTTATTTAAGAGCTAAGTCAGACTATTTTCAGTAGCTGTATCTTTGTCTTATCACATAATACACTTCCATTTCTTTCTAACTAAAGGGAAAAAGTACACATATCAAATATATGCATATATATATTCATACATTCATGGATATATAGCATTTAAATTTATATATACACATATTTATATGTGTATCTAAATATGTTTATATTCATCCAAGTGTGTATATATATTATTACAAAGACAATCAGTTATCAAAGTTAACATGGTTAATGAAGATAATATTTTTGGTTAGGGCTAAGTTGTATTTAGATATGTATATCTCTCTTTCTATATGTAGAGAGAGAGGGAGATATAAAGATATGTACATACAAATAACGCAGAATAATCAGCTACTTGATTCTTAAACAACTGCTTGTCTTCAAAGCAAAAGGACAAGGTAACTACTGAGACCATGGTAATCTATCAACTTCTATATTTTAAAAATGTTCCTGTTTTTACTAATATCTGCTAAAATTCATCTCCATTTAAATTTAATTTATGGAACAAAACAAGTATTTCTATAATATGGTACAAAAAAGATGACTGGACATGAAACTACTATGCACAATTTGCTATTCTTTTCAAATATATAATGAAATTATCATATAAATGTTTTTCTTCCTTCCCACCTACTCCCCCCCAACTATAAAACTGTCTACCACACAAAGCATATACATATGTATTATTCTGTATACACTTCTATTTATTATGCATTTTCTTCATTTGTCCTTTATACTTAAATTAAATAGTTATAATAATCAAAATACTTTATTAGTTCAAAGCTATTCTTAAAACAATATTATAATTACTATATTTACAATGTTCTCTTGGTCCTGTTAATTTTGCTTTTTATTATTCCATGCAAAGCATTCCAGTTTTTCTATAGTCGTTGGGCTTATAATTTCTAATAGCAAAACAATGTAATAATATACCATAACTTGTTCAGTAATTCCTCAATTGCTGGATAGCTCAGCAATTTGTAGTTCTTTGCCACCACAAAAAGTTGCCATAAATATTTTAAAACACAGGGTATTTTATTTTTTCTCTAAGTTCAGAAAGAGACCAAGTAGTGATGTTGCTTGGTTAAAAATATGTGTAAACTTTTGGGGCATAATTCAAGTTTGCTTTCCAAAATGGTTGGATCAGTTCAAAATTTTATCAACAATGAATTAATGATCCAATTTTAACATTTCCTCCAGCATTAGTCACTTTTCTCTTCTGTCTTTTTAGTCAATCTGGTCATTATACACTGATATCTCAAAGATGTTTTAATTTGCATTTTTCTAAAAAATAATGCTTTAAAGAATTTTTTCCATGACTAAAAATTGTTTTGATTTCTTCAGAAATATTACTTCATACCATTTGGCTATTTATAAGCTAGGCAATGACTCACAACCTTATAGATTTGAGAAAATTCTTTATATATTTTAAATATGCATTGTTTAGTTCATAAAGTACCTATAACCTCCCCAATTTTCAGCTTTCCTTCTCGTCTTTGTTATATTTGTAGAAAATTTTAATGCATTGTAATAATAAGAATAATAATGAGACATTTATGCTAAACTGTCATATATCTGAGAAGTAATATGTTCCCTATTCTAATTTTTTTGTAAAATCTTTCTTTAATCTAAGTCCTCAATCCATTTTGACTTTATCTTGGTAAACAGTACATTGAAGCAGGTTAACAAGCTCAAGAAAGAAAAAATGCATATACATTTGGGGGTTACAGTCCACAAAAATAAATAAAACAAAGCAAAATACTTTCTATATTACAGTAAATATTTCTAATGATAAAAATAAATGATAAGGACCCATGGAATATTCCCATAAAGATATATGAGCATATTACAGAAATTAATGTTATTAAAGCAAATTACACATTGTATAGCTCTTTTTAAATGTACATATATACATTTCTAAATGAGAAAGAAAAATTAGAGAAAGAAAATCATAAAGAAATGCATTTGGACTCAATATAATATATCTTTTCATTTGCCCGATAAGATGTTATTACCACACAAATATACAGGCTACACATATCACCCTTCTCTTTTCCCAGACACAAAAACAATCTGATTTAATGAAGACAAGATCTAGACAATTATTTAGAAATTATGTTATCTTTGCTAAGTTAATAAACTTCTCTATGAGTTTATTTCCTTATTTGAAAAAAGAGGTTAATAATAATGGTATTTCTTATTTCAATCATTTTTTTGTCAGTAGAATCCTTTGTAAACTTTTAAGTCCTACGTAAATGTGAATTATAATTGTTTTTGTTGGTAAAGACACTGTTTCTAATGATCTATAAGATTGCTACTAGCTCTAATGTTCCAAGGAGTTCTTTGTAGTTTCTAAAATATCACTTTTAAGCAATTTTATAGAACTTTAGCAAAATAAAGTTTGGAAATACAGTTGTCTTCACAATTTTTACATTTGAATGAGAAAGTAATTTTATGAGTAGCTACATTGACCAATATGACTGAAATTCTTAGTTTACTTTGACATTTTGACCCCAAATAGTGACTCTTATAGTATAATCCTATTTTTACATTTAAAAATCTTTTTCTAAATTTTTCCCCACTTAGTTTTTTCCCTTATTTGCAAGCATTATGCAGAATATATACATAAATATGTATAATTAAGGTAATTAACTCAGCTTGAGTATCTTAATTTTAAAAAACACTTTCCCTATTAGAAATACTAGAAGTAAAAAGCTATATACTTATAAAACTTTAATAAAGAGCAGTCATTTATTGAATTAATAAATCAGGAATATCAAGTATTTTGGGGATCATACCATAATATACTTAGAGTTTAAAGCAACTTCAGAGATTCAGCCCTCTCATTTTTCACTTATGGAAACTGAGGTTCAGAGAAGTAAATCATCTTACTGAAGGACACACAATTTTTATCAGAAGCATGATGTGACATATCAGAGAATGAAGTTACTAAAATTTCTTTGATTCCATTGCTTGTATTGTACTCTATACACCCTTTTCCCAAGTCATAGTTTCCACTTCCAAGTAACTCTCTTCTTTATGTACAACTTAAGTTTGTTGTATATCTGAAAATTCAACTTATTTAACCAGAATTCTTTAAGGGAGAAATTATTACTTTGGTTTAATTTAGGTACTTTTGAGAGCCCATTTTCCCTTCTAGATTAGTGGAGCATTTGACAAATTCCTGCTGCAATGAACTCAGTGAGACCCTGGTGGCCTATGAGAATGGATGGTCTTGCAATTCATGTCCAGGGAAAATTTACATTACAAAAGAATCTGTTGCATGTAGACTGTGTATTTATTCGAGCAATGCAACAGATGCATAGCATATTACAGCATTTACTATATTTTCTTATATTTAATTGCATCTTATATCTAGAAAGAAGAATTTTTAAAATCTTGACAGAGTAGGGGAAGAAAAACATTCAGAAAAAATAATTCTGATCATATGCATTCAGTTGCTAGAAACAGTGTTGTTAGAAAAGGGTTTGCAATTTCCATGATCAAGTTAATGAAGGTATCATTAGAAGAGTTCTTTTCTTCTAACACAGTGATTTTTACACATATTACATTTTTATGTCTTGAGCTGATACTTTGCTAATTTAAAATTTTATATGTGATATGTTTAGAATTAGAAATTGCTGCATTCCATGGGGAAGAAACATGTAATGCAGAGAATTTGAGATAAACAATTTTCCCTATTGAGTGCTGAGCCATTGCATTGTAGGGGGAAATTTTAATGAAAACATAATTAGAAAGAACTGAATATATTACCTTTGTAACATAAGGTAGACATAATCTGGGTGATACTCAGGTTTAGTTATAATCTGTGAGAATGCGCAAGTGTTATATTAGCTAGGGAAAACATTCTCTAGTTCTTGAAAATAACAGCAGCATATGGAATATTACAGGTAGGAATTTAAAAAAAAACAGTCACCTACAACAAGTAAAAAAAGCTATGGAGTTCAACTATATTTTCTAATTGGGATAGATAGCTATACCTCTCCCAAATTTCTTGAGACTAAAGCTTTGAAGCTCTAACCTTGAATGATTATTTCACATACAATGAAGATTCTCTTGCCTTTGCAAGGAAATGTGTGATCCTCCACTGGGAGAGGGAATGCCTGCCTCTGTGGAATCTCAAAGTAAGGATCATTGACTGACACATGAATCTGTGTGCATGCAGCAGTAATATGTTTTGAAGTTAAGGCTGGTCATTTTGTTCCCCAAATAATTCTCAGAAAGCATATTTAGTACCTCTTTCACTTTAGGAAGTACAGTGAAAGGTGAATGACTCATTATCCTCTCATGAAACCAGTGCATTTTTTTAATCTGACTCTGACTTTCTAGAACAAATTCAAATGAAGATATTTCTGCAGATTTACCTGAAATACAATCCTTCAATTTAGCCTTAATACTAGCAAATATCTTTGCATTTTCTAGGAATAATGCAATTTTTTTTAAAACTGAACTTTCAGTTCATTGTGTTTTTTGTATGTGACTATGTGTATGTGTGAACATGCATGTATTCTGTCTCCTTTTCAGTAGTAGAAAGCATGATGTTTATTGGTATTTATTGACCAAGTTATGAAATTGCTGAAAACTAGGAGCAAATACAAATAAAAAGGCAAAAATGAGCATTCAGATTTATAGGATTTACTGAATGCAATGTCATAGAGAAACTATTTTAAGTTTCTCATTACTTGACATACAAAGTGTCTGATGGGACTATGATATGATATTATTATATGTAAATTCTCCCATTGCTTTTAGGGTATTTGCATGGCTCTATGTCTTGAAAAAAATTTAAATACTTATCCTCAGATATTTCTCAGAAACAAAACTACCACATTGTTAAATACAACTCTCCTCTCTTTTGTCAGTTCAATTAAAGAGATCTACATTTGTCATCAAGTACTCTTTACGAAGCAGCATTAATATTAATTAATAGATATTCATGACCCACTTTCATGGAAAATATTTGAACTCTAAAGTTTGGCTTAAAGTTCTGCTTAGATAGCACCATATTTCAGCTCTACAGATTGAAATTGAAACATTCTGGCTACAGTACTGGAAGGAAGAAAAGGAATCAATTCTCTCTGTCCTTCACTTCACATTCCAAAGGGAAAGATGTATAGCTTTGAAATACAACATTTCCATTTAGGAAAAAAAATATTTAAGTGTCAGTAGTGAGTAGTTGGCAGTAAGAGATTTACTATGAAATTGCCTAACAAATGACTTTCATTCTACTAGGTTGCAGATGACGTCAAATTGAAAGTCTTAGTCATTAGAAAGTGAATTTCTGCAACCAGGATAATTTGTAAATTTTACAAAAATTATTCTCAGTGCAAGTCCACAACCACTACAATGACAAGATTGTTATTTTAAATATTATTCAAGTAAAATTTCTGCCCTATAGATTAAAAATTTAGACTCGCATGTCCGTGCTGCCCCAAGAACTGATGTAAAAGTACTGTAAATATTTCTCTTGAGTAAATAAATATTAATAACCACTGCTAACTTAAAATTCTAATCCTAAAATCTTTTTAATATGTAATTGGATTTTATTTTTAATTTATGGAATATAAAAATAATTTTAATAACAGCATAATAAAAAGATGAGAGAAATATGAAACTGCAAGTCCACTATATACAACTTTGTATTGCTTTCAAATATAAAGCAAAATATTAATGTAACTTTCTTTATTTTTTCCCTTCCCATGCCCAGAGATGGGCGGCATTAGATATGAAAACCCATATATAATCCAGTCATGATGTTTTAAATAATATAAATCCAGTAACCCATTTGTACATTAAGCAGTGAATCATAGCTTTGACCTGTACATGCATGCATATCTTCTGGATCCTTATGAAAGAGGAAACATACCTAGGGAACTATTTAAAGCCAGGACAACACTTATACTGGATGCTTTCCTATCAAAAACCCTTGTCTTTCTTTTAAACTGCAAGTTGTTACTTATAATTTGCACTTATAATTTTCCTTTCCTGATTACCTTTTGATGTTACTCTTGAGTCTTGCATTTGAAAGTCAAATTTTCTATTCAGCTCTGGTCTTTTCATCAGGAATATTTGAATATCCTCCATTTCACTGAAAGTACATTTTTCCCCTGAAAGATTATATTCATTTTTGCTGGATAGGTGATTCTGAGCTACTCAGCCCTTGAGATAACATATTACAAGCCCTATGGAACTTTCATGCAAAAACTGCTAAACCTTATGATATCCTGATTGTGACTCTAAAATAGTTGAATGTTTCCTTTCTAGCAGCTTACACTGCTTTCTCTCTGACCTGAGGGCTCTGGAATTTCACATCTTAAAACATTTAAAGACAACAAACATGGCCACTCCTCCAACCCTTCAGTCTTATCCTTGTCTAAGCTAAATGTCTCTAGGTTATAGAAATGATGTTTATATGCTAATAGTTTTGAGGACTTTCCTTCCTCTGACTTTTTCTGGACCCTTTCAAGTTATCAAAGTCCCTCCTGAAATTTTGCTTCCAGAATGATATATAATACAATAGTTGTGAACAGATCAAGGAAAGATTTCTTTTTAATATAAATATTTTATGTGTTTTCCAACTAAATACAAAAGTAGTTTCCGCCTATAATTTTTGTAATATTTTGAATTTAAAATTTTTTCCACCATCTCCTTTCCCTCCCCCCACCTCCCTAAAGAAGGCAGTCTGATAATTTTTACATTGTTTCCAGGTAATACATTGATTGAAATTGAATATGTTGAGAGAAAAATCATACCTTTGAGGAAAAAATAAAATAAAATAGATAACAAAATTATGTAGTATATAAGACAGCTGTTTTTAAAAATTGAAGGCAATAGTCTTTGGTCTTTTTTTAAATTCCACAGTTCTTTCTTTGGAAACAGATAGCATTCTCCTTCACAGATACCCTAAAATTGTCCCTGATTATTGCACTGATGAAATGAGAATGTTTATTAAGTTTGTTCATCATCCCCATGTGGCTGTACAATGTTCTTCTGGTTCTGTTCATCTTGTTCAGCATCAGTTCATGCAGTCTTTTCAAGGAAAGTTCTTTTGGAACATTGATCACCCCCTATTCAAATAGGGAAATGTACAATATGAAACTTGACCTTAAGATATTAAGATAACTTCCAGCCAATATGGTGGAAAGAAGACAGGCACTGTGATAAGTGCCCCACTTTCCCCTCAAAAACAACATCAGAGAAACGTCTTAACAGAAATTCAATCGACAAAACCCAGAAAGAGAATCTAGGAGATGAACACCTGCCAAGATGATCTGTTTCAAGGAACCATGGGTGAACCAGGAGATGAGTGCAGATGATCAGCACAGGAGAGGAGCTGGGAGAAGTAGGAGGACCAACCTTAGCTGTAGAGCCTTCAATGAGTCATGAGTGCGAGATCCAACTTTAGCTGCAGAATTTTTGGCCTGGGGAGAGGAGCTATGGGACGGTGAGTTCTAGCACAGAATCTCAAAACATTCCCAGAGAATGACCAGCTGGGCCAGGGACCTGAGCTCCATACATTCAACAGAGCCCTTGGCCCAGAACAAGCAATAAACGCCCCCCCCAACACCCTCAGGGCAAAAGAGTTCACTCAACAGAAATAGATCAACTCCCTCCCCCAGGGCCCAGTCCAGTGTGCAAGGTAAACCCAGGACTTGCTTGCCACAATCACTCCAGAGAAAGCAACCAGTGCCCCCTATTGGCTGGCCTTTGGAGTTACTAAGCCAAGTGAACAAAGCTTCTAGGATCTTCAAAAGCGAACCTTTGAAAGCCAGCTCACCCTTCCCCCAATTCAAATTCTAGAAAGATGAAAAAAGTCCTAGAAAAGGAGCACTCATGGGGAAATACTGAGAGGGGACAGATTCTAACCCATAGAGATCTAGCACTGCTGAGAATATCAATTGGTCTCCAGCCCATAAAGATTTGTGAAAAGAAATCAGGAAGGAGCTTAAAAATCAATTGGAAAAATTGGGAAAAGAAACTCAAGAGAAAATTAACATCTTGGAACAAGAAAACAAATCCTTGGAAAATACAATTGGACAAATACAAAATGAAAATAACTCTCAGATCTTCAACTGGGCAAATGCAAAATGAAAATGATTCTCTCAAATACACAATTGGGCAATGAAAAAAGAAAATGATTTCCTCAAATTCTCAATTGGGCAAATGCAAAAAAGAAAATGATTCTTTCAAATGTTCACTTGGGTAAATAGAAAAGACCTTCAAAAATAGAATTGACCAACTGGAAAAGAAGTTGCAAAAAGATAAAATGAAGAAAACTCATGTTCTCTAAAAAAAGAGTGGAATGGGTGGAAGCTAATGACTTCATGAGACAACAGGATTGCATTAAAGAAAACAAAAAGATTGAAAAAATAGAAAAAAATGTAAAGTATTTCATTAGCAAAACCACTGACCTGGAGAATAGATCAAGACAGGAGAACCTGAGAATTATCAGTTTACCTAAAAACATTGAAGAGAAAACAAAAAGCCTGGACTTCATATTACAGCATCTAATGATGGAAAATTCCCCTGATATCATGGAAACAGAGGGCAAAATAGTTATTGAAAGAATACATGAATCCCCTCTGGAAAGAGATCCTAAAATGAAAACACAAAGGAATGTTTTGGCCAAATTCTAGAACTATCAGATAAAGTATCCAGAAAGAAAAAAATTGAAATACCAAGGAGTCACAGAAAGGATTATGCAGGACCTGCCAAAACAACATTAGGGGAACAAAGGGCATGGAATGAGATATTCCAAAGAGCAAGGGAGCTTGGAATGGCACCAAGAATCCACTAGCTTAGGAAGTTTCGCCTTCTCTTTCAGGGAAAATGTTGGACATTTAATGAAATGGGAGATTTTCAAGGTTTCATGATAAAAAGACTAGAGCTAAATAGAAAATGTGGACATCAAACAGTAGCTTCAAGAGACACATGCAAAGGTAAAAAAACCAAAACTGTTATCCAATGAGAGGAACCTGGCTAGATGCACACTTGGGAGAAAGATTTTCATAACTCCTGAGAACTGTAACTCTATTAGAGAGAATATACATAGCCAGAAGTGATGGACACTCATAACTTTTCTGTAACTCAAGTTGAATGATTTAAAAACAATACATCCTAGGGGCAGTAGGTGGTGCAGTGCATAGAGCACTGGACCTGGGATCAGGAGTACCTGAGTAAAAATCCAGCCTTAGACACTTAACAATGACCTAGCTGTGTGGCCTTGGTCAAGCCAATTAACACCATTTGCCTTGCAAAAAACAAAAAAATAGCCCAATACTTCCTTAAAAGTTGGGGGGGCAGTTAAATAGAAGGGAAGTTGGAGGGAGATTGAATGGGGGTAAATCTCATTACATCAAAAGGTACAAAAGATCTATTGTAATTGAGGGGAGGAGGTGAGAAACACTTGAATTTTCATCTCAGCAGACTTGGCTTAAAGTTAACTTAATCAAGTTAAGAAACTTATCTTGCCTTTCAAGCATTAAAAAGGGAAAAGGGGAGTGGGGGATTGGGAAGTGGAGAAAAAGTGGAACTAACAGAAGGAAGGGAAGAGGGGGAAAAGGGAAAGGGGGTTTGATATAAGAGGTCAAAGTATCTGAAGGTGGCAGTATTCAGAAACAAAACACTGGGGAATATGGATAAAGGAAAAAAAGGAGAAAAATACAAACAGAAGGAAAATAGCAGGGAGGCCAATAAAAAGTTAGTAACTATAACTTTGAATGTGAATGGGATGAACTCTCCCTTAAAACATAAGTGGATAGCAGAGTGGATTAAAAACCAGAATCCTACAATATGCTGCTTACAAGAAACTAATTTTAAGCAAGATAAATATAGAGCAAAGATAAAAGTTTGGAGCAACATGTATTTTGCTTCAGCTGAAAGGAAAAAAAGCAGCATTAGCAATCCTTATCTCAGACAAAGCAGCTGCAAAAATAGATAGCTTTAAAAGAGATAAGGAAGGAAACTATATCTTCCTGAAAGTTACCATAGACAATAAAGTAAATTCAGTACTAAATATGTATGCACCCAATGGGACAGAATAGAAATTCTTAAAGGACATGTTGAAAGAGCAACAGGAAGACAAAGACAGCAAAATTCTACTAATGGGAAACCTCAAACTTCCACTCTCAGATTTAGATAAATTGAATCATAAAATAAACAAGAAGGAAGTTAAGGAGATAAATAGATTCTTCGAAAACTTGGATATGATAGACCTATGGAGGAAACTGAATGGTGATAGAAAGGAATAGACTTTATTTTCTGCACTACATGGCACTTATACAAAAATTGGCCATGTGCTAGGACATAAAAACCTAATGATGAATTGTGGAAAGGGCAGAAATAATGAATACATATTTCTCAGATAATAAGGCAATAAAAGTCATCTGAAATACTGGGCCAGTGAGATATAAATCCAGAAGGAAATAGAAACTAAATGAGTGGATTAAACACCAAATTATAGAAAGAATTAATTATTTCATTCTAGATAATGACAATGACAAAACAACACACCAAAACCAAAGGGATACACTTAAGATGATATTTATTATATCTTTAAATACTTACATGAATAAATTAGAGAAAGAAGAAGTCAATGAACTAAATATGCTTCTAAATAAATTAGAGAAAGAACAAATTAAAACCCCCAATTAAATAACAAATTGGAAATTCTAAAAATTAAAGGAGAAATTAATAAAATTGAAAGCAAGAAGATTATTGAACTAATAAATAAAACCAAGAGCTGGTTTTATGAAAAAAAAAATAAAATTGATAAACCTCTAGTTAATCTGATCAAAAAATGAAAAGGGAAACCCAAGTTGCTAGTATCACCAATGAGGAGGAAATTAAAGTAATAATCCAGAAATATTTTGCACAACTCTATAACAATAAATTTGATAATCTAAGTTAAATGGATGAATATTTACAAAAAATATAATTTGCCCAGATTAAATGAAAAGTGAATTAAATATCTGAATAACCCTTTCTCAGAAAATAAATTAAACAAATCATTACTGAACACCCTAAGAAAAAAATCTGCAGGGCCAGATGGATTCCCAAGAGAATTCTCTCAAACATTTAATGAACAATTGGTTCCAATTCTCTATAAACACTTTGGTAAAATAGGTGAAGATGGAACTCTGCCTAACTCTTTCCATAACATCAATATGATGTTGATACCTAAATCAGGAGGAGTTGCAACAGAGAAAGAAAATTATAGACCTATCTGCCTGATAACTATAGATTTAAAAATTTTAGATTTATCCCAGGAATGCAGGGTTGGTTCAATATTAGGAAAACTGTTAGTATAATTAATTATATTAATAACATATCTATCAGAAATCATATGATCAAATCAATAGATGCTAAAAAAAGCTTTTTACAAAATACAGCACTCATTCCTAATAAAAATAATAGAGAGTGTAGGAATAAATGGTTTGATCTTTATAATAATAAGTAGTATCTATCTGAAACCATCAACAAGCATTATATCCAATGGGGATAGGATTGAAGCATTCTCAATAAAATCAGGGGTGAAATAAGTTTGTCCATTATCACCATTACTCTTCCATAATGTATTAGAAATGTTAGCCTCAGCAATAAGAGAAGAAAAATTGACAGAATTAGAATAGGGAACGAAGAGACAAAACTCTCACACTTTGCAGATGACATGATGTTATACCTAGAGAATTCTAAAAAGTCATCTAAAAACTACTAGAAATAATTAGCATCTTTAACAAAGTAGCAGGGTATAAAATAAATCCTCATACAAATCATACAAAAAAAAACTACTGGATGCAATTAGAAATTTTAGCAAAGTTGCAGGTTATAAAATAAATGCTCATAAATGCTCAAATTTTCTATATATGACTAGCAAGAAGACACAGCAGAAAGTGCTAGAAAGAGAAATTTCATTCAATGTAACCTTAAAAAAATTCAATTCCTGGGAGTCTATTTGCCAAGGCAGATTCAAAAACTTTTTGAAAACAATTACAAAACTCTTCTCACAAAAATAAAGTCAGATTTAAATACCTGGGCAAACATCAACTGTTCATGGATAGATCGAGTTAATATGAACATGACAATTCTGACCAAAACTAAACTACTTGTTTTGTGCCCTATCAATCAAAATTCCAAAAAAATTACTTTAATGAGTTAGAAAAAGGTGGTAAGCAAATTTATATGGAGAAATAAAAAGTCAAGAATTTCCAGGTATTCAATGAAAAAAAATGCAATAGAAGGTGGCTTAGCCTTACCCGATCTAAAATTACATTATAATCAGTCAGCAAAATGATCTTGTTTTGGCTAAGAAATAGAGTCATGGATCAGTGGGATAGACTAGGTGCAAAAGCAAGAAATAATTATAGTTATCTGCTGTTTGATAAATATAAAGAGTCCAGCAATTGGCATAAAAACTCTCTTTGATAAAAACTGTTGGGAAAATTAGAAGTTAGGAAGGAAGAAATTTAGATTACCCAACCAACACCTCACATCCTATACCAAGATAAGTTCCAAATGGATACTGGATTCAGACATAAAATCTAGAAGATCAAGGAATAGTTTACCTGTCATATCTATGGAAAGGTAAACATTTTATAATCAAGGAAGTGATAAATATCATCAGTAAAAACAAACTATATAATTTTGATTTCATTAAATTGACAAGCTTTTGCACAGAGCAAACCACTGGAACCAAGATCAAAATAAATGGATTAAATTGGGAAATAATTTTTGCAATTAGTATTTATGACAGAGGAATCATTTCTAAAATATACAGAGAACTGAGTAAAATTTTGAAAATAAAACAAGCCAACTTCCCCAACTGATATACAAATTATATGGAAAGGCAATTTATAGCTGAGGAAATCAAAGCAATCCATAGTGATATGAAAAGTTGATCCAAATTATCACTTATTAGATAAATGAAAATTAAAGCATCTCTGAGATACCACCTCACACCTCTCAGACTGGCCAATATGACCAGAAAATACAATGATCAGTGTTGGAAGGGACTCAGGAAATATGGGACACTATTACATTGTTGGTGGAGCTGTGAACTCATGCAACCTTACTGGAGAGAAATTTGTGTATGGCCAAAAGGCAACAAAAATGTGCATACCCTTTGACCCAGCAATACTACTACTGAGTCTATACCATGAAGAGATTATGAAAAATTGTTAAACTATCATTTGTATAAAAATATTCATGATGATAGCCATGTTTGTAGTGGGAAAAAACTGGAAATTAATTTAATGTCCTTCAATTTGGGAATGGCTTAACAAAATGTGGTATATGTATGTCATAGAACACTATTGATCTATTAGAAACTAGGAGGGATGGGAATTCAGGGAAGCCTGCAAGTATTTGCATGAACAGATGCTGAGCAAATTGAGCAGAACCAGGGAAAACACTTTAAACTCTAATAGCAACTTGGAGGTGATGATCAACCTTGATGGATTTGCTCATTCCATCAGTGCAACAACCAGGACAATTTTTGGCTATCTGCAATGGAGAATACCATCTATATTCAGAGAAAGAATTAGAAAAAAAGTTATCTTTTTATATAATTTTACTATCTCATACTTCATTTTTCTTCCTTAATGATAGGATTTCTCTGTCATCACATTCAACTAAGATCAATGTATAACATGGAACCAATGTAAAGACGAACAGAATTCTTTCTGTGGTGGGTGGGGGGAGGGAAGCAAGAATGGGGGAAAAATGTAAAACTCAAAATAAATAAAATCTTTCTAAAAATTAAAATTAAAATTAGATAAGACATTAAGATTAAACATCTCATGCTTTATATATTGAACTATCCATGGACTTAGAATTTAAATGAAAGTTATCATTTTATAATGGAATATTGCCTCCCCTCTTCCCATTAACCTTTCAACACATACACATACATACACACACACACACACACACACACACACACACACAAACACTCTCTCTCTCTCTCTCTCTCTCTCTCTCTCTCTCTCTCTCTCTCTCTCTCCTGAGAAAATATCTTCTCAGTATTATAGAATTCAGAAATCTTAACCCTTAAGCTTAATATTTTATGTAGGGGAAAGTATCAGCCCCTCCCAAAGAATATCAGCTCAAATGAGAAAAAATATTTCCTAATTCCTCAGAGTATAAATAGAATCATAAATGTTGAAACTAAAAAAAAACATAGAGACAATTTACAAGGTTATTTAAAATATCATCAAGTTCAACAAGTTCACCCCTATCCAAATCATGAATTCATTGATACTTTCTGAGAAGTGATCTTCAAACCTTTACATTCTACAGATGAAGATGTTGAATGCTAAAGAAGTTAAATACCTTCTGCATGTCACATTAAAATAAAGGCAAACATTTAATTATATAAACACATGTAAAACCAGACCAGCAATGGCAAAAGGGAGAATTCTGGAATATATATTTACAAAAGTAGATGAAAAACAAATTGCTATTCATTGAATTAATTTAGAATATATAAAAAATGATTTCTGAATATTGAAATACTAACATTGGCTGTAGGGAGCCACCATCTCATGAGGATGAAGACAAAACCTAGAAACACAATAAAAAGAAGAGCAACATTTTGTCAAGGGTGAGGACACAGAAAACCCAAGACTTAGAAGCAGGGAGGTTTCTTTTAGCAGTGTTTAAGACCTCACACTTGTTACATGGGAGATATATTTGTTAATCTCTTCAAGGGGATGTTTGGACCAAAAAAGAAAAAAAAGAAAAAAAAAGAAATGTAGATTCTAGTGGTTAGTCTAGATATATGTCCTCTAGAAAGGACAACTATTTTGTACAAACTTAAGCTGAGTGAAAGCTCACTATAATTTTAAACATAGAAAGAGTAGAATTGTTTTTAAATAGCTTCATGGTGTGGAGTGTGGGTGATCAGTACAAGATCTGACTTCTCTGATGCAATTATTTCCAGAAAATACAGGTATGACTGCAATGACAGAGAATAAGTGAATTTGACCAAGGAAGAACTGATGAAATTGTTGACAGATTAGAGATACATTCTTAGTAGTGTTTGCTAAAAAAACAGCCATGAGAGCTGTACAAATCACAGATAGACTTGAACTTCATTCTCTTAGTCACCTGTACCACTAAAGGTTATGGGTTCTATGAAAAACTGAAATGGTTGTCCGATCAGTTTCAAAATCAGAAATGAAACAACAAAATTTCCTCCTCCTTCTTTTCTTATCTCCCTCTTATTTCCTTCTATTTGTCCTTTACTCTCAAGTAACAAACTGTACTACTTCAGGGCATTGAGGTACTGGGAAGCCATTTTTTCCTATCCCTTATCACAGTATTTATTGTTTCATACTGTAAAGGTGACAAATATAGGCATGGAAATTAATTTCTTATTTAATATAAATATTTTCCCCCAAATAGGGAAGTTTCTGCCATTCCTTGGTATTTTTACTCAACATTTTTGTTGTTTAAAATATCAATTCTCCATTTAGTACTGGGAAGTGATTTCAAGGATATGGACAAGAGTTACTGGAGTTAACAATTCAGGAGGAGAGAACAACACTGCTCTCATTGGTTAGTGAGATCTTTATTGAGGTTCATTTTGGTAGTTAGATTTTACTTGAACTCTGTATATTTTTAAGTAGTTAAAATTTTTTAAAAGACAAAACACTTTAGAACACACAATAGGGTAGTATGATTACTATGGGTTTTGCAGTAGCAACTTGAATACTGATTGTGGTTTCTCTTTTGAAAGGAGAAACAATGATAAAAACCAAAAACCAAAATGATTTTTAATTTTCAATTTCAAATTTGCCTGATTAAAATAGAGATATATGTAATGTTATGTCTTTGTATCTTTATGTATTTCATAAATTTTTGCTTGCATTTGTGTTCACATTAAGAAAAAACAGCTTTGGGGTTATGGTTCAGAATAGGGTGTTCATTGAGAGCGTTGAGTCTTCAATAAAAAAAGTGTTTATAACTACTTTTTTCCCTTGTTGCTGTTCAGGTCAAGCTATGATTATCTTTCCATCACACTTGAGTAACTTACAAAGGACACAATGATGGCTAGTTTTTATTGAGAAGAGCTTTCTGACATATTTTGACAAAAAATAAAAAGTCTTTTAATTTTGGTCAAATGTATGGTGTTTCTGTTTGAAACTATAGTAGCTATATCCTACACTAACCCCAAAGCTTGGCTGAAAATATTTTAAAATCACAATCAAGAACATCAGACACTTCTCTTTATTGTCTAAGAAATAAATTGAACATGAGAGATTGGAAAGTCTTTATACTCAAATATTTTTCCCTACTTTGGAATAATCTCCCTATCTGTATTAGTGTGAAATTTTCTTTACTGTCCCTAATTACTTCATGGGTCAGATTTGCCATCTGAAAAAAAAAATAAATCTTTACTTTTTTTGCTATAATATTTTGACAAACACTGAAAGAAGCTGGAGCTGTTAAATTTTATTGGACGAACTCAACTATTTTGCTTGGTGTCGTAAAACACATACTGCTTTCAATACACAATTAGTAATCAAATTAAAAAAGTTTCCTAGAAAAGGCAGGGAGAAGAAAATTTGACTGTAATTGCAAGGTCTATCTTCTTCAAGCAAAAAATGAGCATGTCTATTTAAAACAAGATAGATATATTGACTTAAATCTACCAGGATGTGTTAGTTCAAACTGAAAAATTCAAGGGAAAATGACTGTTCAAGTGTTGGTTAGTGAACTGAGGTTTAATGTGATAAATGGCAAATCAGTCTTGTGGAATAATATAGCTGTAAGAAAGAGAAAAAAAATGGCTGAAATCTTGTAGTTTCAAATTCAGAGGTTTTATATCCTGGATCAAACTTTTAATATAATTGAAATGTTCAAAATTAAAGACAATCAGGAATGATTCTTAAGTAAAAATAGATTCATGATTTGATTACTATAATTCACTTATTTTAATAGTCTCTAAAATATTGTTTGAAATGATATTGGTTAAGTTAAAATAATTAAAAATTAGACTACATAACAGAGGAATCACAAGTATGATGTATGAATTACTTGATATTTTCAGAGGAGATATAAAATCAAGTTCTTGAGACTGTAATGTTGAAAGTAAACTTGGATCTGCGATGACCCTTCCCTCCAGGAAACCAACAAGTCCCTACTTGAGAAGTCATATACAATACAACATCAAGTAAGAAAAAAGGAAAGTACATAATCAAGTGAAGGACATTAAGAGAAATGATTCTTTAATTGCAATCATAAGGTAAGGATTAAAGGACTAAGAGTTTCATGTAACAATGTTTAGGAGTCTGTGGAAATCTTTCAAGTGCAATAAATGGGGATTCTCATCCCCACAATATATGAATGATGTTACTTATACTCTCCTTGAAGAATGCCAATAAACCTGCCATCTTGTTCAAAATGGCTACATGCATGGATCTATAAAACTGCATAATTTTTATGGACTGCAAATCAGCTGGAAGATCAAAATCACTTACTACTCCCAAAGTGAAATCCAGTCAATAACCTAATATCAAATTTGAAATACCAGGTCATAACTCATCACCATTTTCTATCATATGTGATTATAAGAAGAGAGATTTAAAGATGACAAAAGGCCAAAATGGAGTTTGATAAATTGTGACAAACTAGTTCAATGTAGTGTGACTCTGAGTTCCAGGCTTTTTCTTCTCCTAACACGTCTTCAGATTCTTTAGACTTTGTCCTCACCCCCTCCATCTGGCCTTCTTATATCAAAGTTTACTTAGTGCCCAAGGCTTCCTCAACTTTTTACATCACACTGTTTCTGAGTTCCTTTTTTCCCCTGATGACATCCTCTGAGATGATGTATTCCATTTTCTGAAAGAGCTCAAGATAGTGATCCATGCCCTTGTGTTCATGTATGTCTACTATCTTTTTATACTGTCTTAAAATATATAATTTTTGGTCAAAGTATATGAACAGGAAGATGTCAGGGGAAGAAATTGAAGCTATCTATTGTCATATCAAATCTATAATTAATTAATTATTGATTAGAGAAATGTAAATTAAAACAACCATGACATTTTACCTCATACCTAAAATGACACAAAAATGCAATTGACTGATTTTGGAGGGAATATAGGAAAACTGCTACACTAATACACCTTTGGAGGAGTTCTGAACTGATCCAACTACTCTGCATAGAAATTTGGAACCATTCCCAAAGCGCCATAATGCTGTGCATATTCTTTGCTTCAGCAATAGCACTACTAGCTCTGCATCCCAGAGATCAAAAAGGGGGAAGAGATCCATATTTACAAAATATTTATAGCAGTTCTTTTTTTAACAACAAAGAATTAGAATTTGAGGGAATGCTCATCATTGAGGAATAGCTGAACAAATTGTGGTGCTGGAGTACTATCATTATCTAAGAAATTAGGAGTAGGCAGACTACAGAAAAACCTCGAGAGACCTATATGAACTGATGCTGGGTGAACTGAACAGAACCAGGAGAACATTTCACACATTAAGAGCAACATTTTGTGATGATCAATTATGATGGATTTAGCTCCTTTCAGCAGTTCAGTGATAAAAGTACAGTTCTAAAAGAACCGTGACTCCACATGCAGAGAAAAAAATATGAAGGTTGAATGCCGACTAAAGCTTACTATTTTCATTTTTTAAAAATTAGCTTAATTTTTTTACATAGTTTTTCTTCCCATTAATTCTGAGTCTTCTTTCATAATATAACTCCTATAGAAATATAATAAACAATGATTGCACACATATAACACACCAATTACTTGTTCTCATGGGTAGGAGGGGAAGGAAAGGGGAATTAAAAACTTACAAAAAGATGAATGTTGAAAACTATATTTGCATGTAATTGAAAAATATAAAACAAAATAACATACCATTCCAAAATTAAGATAAAATATATTTACTATATTCCCCTATTGGAATGCAATCTCCTTGAGGTCAGTGATATCTTTCTTTTTATTGTTAGTGCTTAGTATATTGCCTCACACATAGTCAGTACTTAATTCTTATTGACTAAAAGACTTTTGGAAATATGTACACAACTTTTGCTCTGTCTTCTCCTAGTAATCAGATGATAACCTACAGCTTGATGGTCCAGGAGCAAAAAGTTTGAACCAAAGGTTTCTTTTTATTTTTTAAATTTAGAGCAAAATTTTTAGCACCCTATGACAATAAACTAAGACATTTTTGATTGAAATCTGAGTTAAGAAGAATTTCTGGTCTTCTTTTGACCATCTTTAAGTAAGATTTCTGTTAGAGTTTTTAATCTATAGATCAAGATGGGTAGGGAAGCAACCAACACATAGTGCATATGTATTTTAACCTCTAAGCTATTCCTGTCATTTCTAAAATGTTCAGTTCCAATTCTATTTATGTAATTCTGTTATTACTTTCTTATCTGACTTTAAAGATTGTGTATATGTTTCCTTTATTTTAACAAACCTTCCTGAATGAATGCCAAAGAATAAATGTTTATCAGTTCACAGATAGAAGCATCCTGATTTATTACCTAGTCAGGTTCATGCTTTCTGAAGACAAGAAACACAAAAAGAGATGGAAACTATGGAAGCCTAAGTATTAAAACCTAAAAATTAAGAAAAATAAAAATAAATGTCTTTCTGTTCTTTACATACTGTACTTTCTCTTCCATCTCTCTATCTCTGTGCTTTATATATCCCTTCATAGTCTCTGTCTGAAATTTCCTTTCTTTTTAATTTTTTCTCATAGAATAAATCTTTTGTTTTAATGTATTTCAACACTATTCTCCCCCTGCTCTCCCTAATTGTTACTATTCTTCCTTACTATTATTTTCATATTTCTTTAGTATATACCATTTGTAGACATTTTTTTCTTCTGAGAATAAAAATAACTAACATTCATATAGCATTTTAAGGTTTACAAAGTGCTTTACTAATATTAGTTTATTTGATCTTTACAACAGCCTTTGTGAGGTAGGTGCTACTGTTTGTCCTCTTTTAACAGATAGAGAAACTGAGACCAATGGTTTAAAGGATTTTCATGAGGGTTACGCAGTGCAGAGACTAGATTTGAAATCCATTCCAGAACATTTCTTAAAACTAGAGATACTGTTTTATTTTGTTTTTATATCCCATGCCTAGCACAGTGCCTATTAAAGGAGTCCTTTATAGAGTCTGACTGACTAATAGATACAATATTTTATGACAGAATGCTTGACAAAAGTATGGATATTCTCAAACATATCTGAGATGTTTCATTTTTTTCACAAATCAAAGCCACAATATTTTCATTCCATAAATCATGCCAATTTAAATCTCCCTTAATATATTCAGCATCAATTTTTGTCACTTGTTAAATTTCATAAATTTATAATATTATTATATCTAACTAAAGTGGAAGGTCCAACTTACTCTACTGAAGAATATTTAAAACTGAAAAAGGGAAGCTATTTGGTGCAGAGGATAGATCACCAGCCCTGAAGTCACCAATACCTGAGTTCAAATCCAATCTCAGACATTTAATAATTGCCTAGCTGTGTGGTCATGGTAAGTCACTTAAGTCCATTGTCTTAAATAAATAAAAAAATGACAAAATATCCAATTTTTAACCATACTTATCAGTCATTAAGAAGTCACTTTAAAAAAAAGCAATCGTGAAGGTCATGATTTCATCAGTTAGAAAAAGGCTATTTGTTGTATTTTAACTTCTCTAGCTTGAATACCGTTTGAAGCATAGTCATAATAGCTTATTTAAGCAAATATCTAACCTTTGTGGTATAGTCATGTGGTATGCAAGCCTATTCTACCTCACCCCTAATCTTGCCTCCTGTTTTTATTTTAATTTACAAATCTAGTTTCATTTCATAACCATCCTCTTGAGTTTCTTACTTCTAGATATGGAAGCAGTGTTGTAGTGTTGGACCTGGAGAATGGTATACCTGGGCTCATAACCTGTTAATTTAATTCTTGATATTTTATCAGGGTTCATCTACCAAAAGTTCAACCTTCTCTTTTTTTCTGAAATTAACTTATGGAATTCTTTTCAACTACAGTCCTTCTCACTTTTATTTCCACCCCCCCCACCAGCTCACATCAGTTCAATCGTTCACTGTTGCTAGGCAATCCCCCCACATCTCCCTTATCAGTTTATCAATCCCCTTTCCACAGTGGCTTTTTCATCCTTTAAATTCCCATGACTCCTCCCTGAACTTGAGTTCATTCTCAGGGAGTTCTCTCTTCTCACCTCTTTAATTATTGATACTTTCTACCATTATTTTTTCTTTATCCCTCCCTTAGATGATGAAGTGATCTTATTGCTTACCAAGACCAAACCCTCTTCATGTTCAAGTGATTCTATTCCATCCTATTTCCTCCAACAGATAGTTCCTTCAATCATACAAACTCTTAAAATTATTTTCAATCTCTGTCTACTCAAACATTCCCCACTGCTGAAAAACATACTCTTGTCTCCCTCATTGTGAATAAAATCCTCATTTGTGTCTTCCATCCCCATTATCATCCTATGTGTCTTCTGCCTTTTGTAGCTAAACTTTTAAAAGGGCATCTAAAACAAATACCTTTACTTTCTTCTTTTGTTCCCTTCTTTTATAGTCTGACTTCTAAGTCTCATTCCCTTAAAACTGTTCTCTCCAAAGTTAGTAATGATCTCTTAGTTGCCAATTCCAATGGTAATTTCTGAATTCTCATTCTCCTTGATCTCTCTGCAGTCTTTGCCAACTGATCATTTTTTCCCTCCTAAATAGTTCCTTCTCTCTAGATTTCTGGGACACCAATCACTCCTCTTTTCCTTCCCATGTATTTGACTGCTCTTTCTCTATACTTTTTGATGTAGCTTCAAAGGTTTGTCCTTTGCCATTTTCTCTTCTCCTTTTAAACTACTTTAGTTGTTGTGGATTTAATTATGCTCATGATTCTCAAATCCTACCTCAGACTCTCAGATGAACTGCAGTCTCATAAATCCATCTTTCAAACATCTTTAAATAGATCACCAGAAACAATTATTCTTTCCTCCCAAGCCCTTCTCCCATCCTAAGTTCCTTATTATGGTAAAAGGCAATACCATTCACCCAGTCCCTCAGATTCATAATCTAGAAGTCAACCCTAACTTCTTACAATCTCATCCCCCATATCCAATCAGTTGCCAACACTTTTCAGTTTTTCCTCTCTGAAATATGCCCTTTTCTTCTTCTTTTTTTTAATACTACCACCACTGTAGCACAGGTCTTTTTCTCATTATGCTTTTTTACCATTATACACTGCCTGCTTCAATGTTCTTCTCACTCCAATCCATAGTCCTTTCAGACACTATTAAATAGTACATACAATTGCATCATCCTTCTACTCAAGAAACTCTGGTGACTCCCTGTTGCCTGTAAAAATAAAAACAAATTACTCTTCCGAACTTTGAAAGCCTTCTATCAGTATATTCTCATAATACAGAATCTTAGTCAATGAAACTGGTCACCTGGGTACTACATGAATAAGACAATCTATATCTCAGAATTAGATATTTTTCTCACTGTCCCTCACACTAGGAATATTTCCATTTTCTGCCATACCTACAGATGTCTCTGACTTCTTTTATTGGAAACCTTATTTATCCCTTTTTAATTTTAGTGTCTTCCTCTTGCAAATATTTCCTGTGTATTCTGTGTATAGAATGCTTTGTATGTATGTTGTCTCTTCTATTGTATTGTAAGTTCCTTCAGGGTAGGGGATGTCATTTGCTTCTTTTCTATCACTGGCTTTTAGAACAGTCCCTGTCACATGGTAGGCATTTAATAAATGTTTAAATTAATTGATTGATAGCTCACAATTAAATCTAGATATGGTCAACCAGAAAAGAAGATTTTTCCCTATCTGTGGATAAATGGTATCTTTCTTATCTGAGGACCAAAAGTAATCTTCTGAGAATTCTCTTCTTTCTTTCTCTTATGGCTAGTCTCTGTAACAAATATTTTGAACAATTTCTATCCTTAATACAAAACTATTAGTTTTAACTATACAAATGTCAGCTATGAATTGCTTTATTTTGGTCAAGTCAGGATCCTATAAACCCATATCTCTAAATATTTCCTAATTATCAGTCATCCCATACTATTTTTGTTATATATTTGTTCACTTAGTCTTCTAGGTTAGCCTTCCCTACAGTCCTTCAAGAGGGGATCCTGAAATTTTTAGCTGGTGGCTTTTGGCTTACTTTTTTGGTCTTGAGATTTCACTGATGTGTGAAAGATCTTGTGGTAAAAGTCACATCATCTCGCCATCCTCAACCACTACAACAATGAGAAATCCTAAATTGTTCTGCAGTTTATATTCTTTGTTGCTCTTAAAGCAGAATTCCAAAAGACTAAATGACTTTCTCAGAAACATGTATCCAGTATGCATCAGCAACAGGACTTGAAAGCAGGTCTTTCATACACTGAGACCGATTGTACACTATGACACACATTATTGTTAATTTCATACACATATATTATTATCAGATTTTCAATGTCCTAACAAATCTGGAGGATCATTTCACCACAGTCTTGAATGGTTTTATTGTAAGCAAAATGAAGTAATATCCGGAGAACATCAAAGGACTGCAACTTCAAAGCCATGAAATCCTAAGGAATCATATAGGAACCAGCTTGTCATATAGTGAGAAAGGATTGGCTGAGGGCATTGCACAACCCATGAGATTTTTTAAAAATAGCAAATAAAAAGGAAAAGTGAGTAATCACAGGCCATAAACTTAAATCAGACCCAATGGACTGAAGACAAATTAAATAGTAATATTGATCATAGATATGATCGTTATTATATTATTTTAAGTATGAAGTACTAAATTTATCATGGTGTTACTTCACAAATTGGGTATTAATGTCAACAATATTGAGAAAAACATCAAAAGAGAGAAAATCTATAGATCATCATACTTGGTTTAATATTGTCATGACAGAATATCACCTTCCACACATTACCTGTTTTGATCTTTTTCTTTCTTCAAAAAGACCCTTATAATATCTTCTAACTTTCCAAACATAGCTCTTAAAATTTATTCTTTTTTATCTTTTTTTTATCTTTTCTCTTTTCCACAAGTCAAAACTTTTCTCATAACTTTCTCCATTCATTCCACTTTGACTCCAGTTGTTGAAGATTGTCCTTCTAGCCACTGCGAAGGTCAGCTTCTACCGTGAAAATCATCCCATCTCTGCCCTTATCCCATCATTGGTCACTGTTCCTTTAGCCCATCTTTAATACCAATTCATCTACTGCCTCATTCTCTGATATTTACAAACAGTCTTGTATTTATCTCCCCTATTAAATAAATAAATAAGACATCTTATTTGAGAATTTTATCTTTTGAAATGAATTTCTTCCCCTTTACAGCCAAACATCTGGAAAAAGCCATCTACACTTTTTTTTTTACCCAGATACTTCATAATCCTCTAACTTTTCTTCTCACAATTTAGATTCTGATAGCATTTCTCATTGAAAATGATTATTCCAATTCACCAATGACCATTTAATTGTTAAATTCCATCTTATCCCTCTTTCTTTTTCACATCTCCACAGCTTTTGATACTAAGAGAAATTTTTCTTTCTTTGATATTCATAATAATCAATCAAGAAAAATAATCAATTGTCTACTAACTATATGAAACTGTGAATTAGTCCATGATCTACCTATTCTCTCTAACTATTCACTCAATCTTCAAAAATAAAAAACAAAACAGCACTTTCTCTTAAGAAGCTTCCATTTTAACTAGGGAAAACACATACACACACATACACAGAATAGAATGTTGAAAAGAGATGTGAGTAACCTGGTTAACCACAGAGAATGTTGCTTGGGTCAAGTCTTAAAGGGAAATTGAACATTTAAGGCTATGGAAACTTAAGATGATTAATAAATAAAATTTGCATCTTGAGAACTTTATAACATTTGAATTTTTTCATATTTTCATATTGAACATCAATTTCCCTGCACTCCAGTTACATTTCCATTTTGGTTCATGTTTTTGGAGTCTTCTAATCCTAAATTCTGCACTACATATGTTTGACCTTAGACAAGTCACATGTCATCTTTGGGCTTCAGTTTTCTCACCAGTAAAACAAAAAGGGTTGGCCTTTAAAGTCCCTTTCCTCTCTAAATCTATGATCCTACCTGTTCTAACATATTTTAGTTTCTGCAACCTTATAAAAATGTGACTTCTGGCTGACTATTTAACTCCTTTGAAAATTTGATATAGGAATGATTTCTTCTGGACTAGCACAATTACCTTTTCTATGTTCTCACAGCAGGTTTCACAAAATGTCTTATGATCACAAGGAGCTAACCGATAGTTCACTATGCTTTTTTTTTCCCTTGAAGCTTAATTGCATCTTCTCAGCAGGATTATCCCTCACAATTGATTATCTCCCTCCCATTGCTACCTAGTGATTTATTCTGGTCAAGCCTATCTTTAAGAAACAGTATTTTTTTTCCTTCAGCTATTTAGACACACTCCAACAATCAACAATGCAAACTAATTCATTCATAATGATTGCACTTGAATAAACATTAATTTTGAATTTCTCTTTGAAACAAAGTTATTGGGATGTTTTCCCCCAATCTTCCCAAGTGAGAAATATAAGAATATTTATGGTACAGAATTTCTATTTCTCACCTAAAAGGATTGCATTTTCCTACTTCAAGTCCAAATTAATTTGTCTAATCCTTTCTTTTCAAATATGTATGCATGCAGACCCATATGCATGCATAAATATACATGTGCATAGATATAGCATATAGCTATATATGTATATGTATATATAATGCTATATGCATATTTAGATACACACTGTTGCTTTTGTTTCTTCTTTGTGTTTAATTTTGAAAGACAATCAATGAAATCATGAGGTAATATCTTGACTTGAGTATGAACTACATTTAAATAAGGCATTGCTGCACAATTCTCAGAATTCTCCAGAGATACTAAAGTCCAGTAGCAAGACATAGATCAGTATGATTGGCTATGATCTGGGATGCAGTGGATGACCTTGTAACCTTGACCTCTTTGATGTCTATCCAAGCTGTAAGCACCTACCTCCACAGCAACTGTTGCAGCCAACTTTATCCTCCCCACCAGAGTGGGGAGATGTCTCCAAACTCCATTGAATTTGATGGTTAACTCTGACGGTTGCTCTCAATCTGTGAATTTTATTAGGGTATAGACACTGCTCATGCTACAATTTCTTGGAGCCATAGATGAGAGTTGATTAATTGGTGGTTCACCAGAGGTAGAAGAGTAGTTCTAAAAAGAGCTAAATACACTCTCAAACTAGAGGCACTGGTCCCCTACTAATATCCTATATAGCCCTTATATAATATATATAAAACCATTCATGTGTGTGTATATATCTATCCTTTTTCGTCCCTCATCTTCTGGCAACTGAAGAGAACCAAAAGTAATGACTTGCAATATATGTCTTTATGCCAATGGATATGGATATGTAAATTATAAACATATATAGAATATATGCATATACTAATATAAAATATTGATTATGAAACTACATTTCTAAATTTAAAATATTCTGAATTTATGGAATAAAACATTTTCATAATATAATAAAATAGAAAGATGGTTGCAAATGAAACTAAAAATCTATGTATCATTAGCTAGTTCTTATGTAAAAGAAAATTATCATGTACATTTCTTTTTTCTTCACTCCATTAAGCACAAATACAGGAGTGTGTGTGTGTGTGTGTGTGTGTGTGTGTGTGTGTACATACACTATATATAGGTATAGTGTGGGTATGTGTATATATGTATCTATGAACGTGTGTATAAACATATAAGTACACATGTATACTATTTGCATATTGTATAAATATGTGCATGTCTGCTTATATATTTACACATGTATATATGTATATATTAATATATAATAAATGATTGTGTGAATATATATAATTATATTCACACCTATAACTATGCCTATATATATACATATATTACTACTATTAGTACTTTGGTATCAAAGAGGACCAAGCCAACCAACCAATCAATGAATTGCTGGCATGTAATGCATAATTATGTATAAACTTTATATATATATATATATATATATATATAGAGAGAGAGAGAGAGAGAGAGAGAGAGAGACTCATACATGTGTATATATATAACTATTCTTTACTAGCTTCTATTTATCAATTGTTTCTCTGGATGTGTATAGTATCCTTTTTCATTTGTGCTTTATAGTTAATTTGGGTATTTATAGAAGTCAAAAGAACATTTGTTCAAAGTGTTAAAATGATATTGCTACTGCTATGTACAATGTTCTAGTCATTTAATTGGTCATTATTCCATTCCATAATTTCTTAAAATCATTAAGCTCATTTCCTAAAGCTCAGAAGTATTCCATCACAATCAAATGCCACAGCTTGAAAACATAATTTAAAGTTTAAAAAGAGGAAAATATTTAAAATTTTCACAAAGTACCAAAATTGTTAGGGTTAATGAACATTTTTGGATCTGTGTCTCTTGGATCTAAAATAAGCTTATATCAATCAGTACAGCATGCTTCGCACTAAAACCCTGAAATACTTCAAGTGGGTTTCCTCTTGAAGTTGAATGGAAGGGAAAAGAAGAAGAGGTACTGCAGGTCAAAAATGGTCTCAGGTGAAGCCAGTAAAGTGGAGCAGTGGATAAAGAATGGATTGTGTAGTCAAAGGGATCTGACTTCAAATGCGGCCTCAGACACTTAATAATTACCTAGTTATGTGACCTTGGGCAAATTGCCTTGCAAAACGACTAAATAAACATTGCGTTGCAAATAACTAAATATACAAACAAACAAACAATCAAACAAATAAATAATTAAGAAAGTGTCCAGGGAAAAAACATAATGTCAGGAACAAAAGAAGACCTGAGTGACAATAGCCAACTTTCTCACTACAAAGTTATTATTTGTCTCTTTATCTATTTTTTTAGTTTTTTTTTTTTTTTTGCAAGGCAAAAAATTGTCTGGCCATGAGAAGCTTAAGTCAGCAAAATGTTCTAAGTTAGAGACGAAATTGAAGAGCAGTGGACAACTGGAATTCTTGTGTCTACAAGGATGGTTCATCATGAGACAAGAAGAACTAATGATAAAAAAGAAGAGACTGATTTCAAGGGAATACACAGTTTGTAATACAGGTTCATGAAACTGAATATACTAAGTATGTAACCAAGCACAAGGCTTGTGCAAAAGATGCCTGAAAGCTAGGAGCAGAAGGTACTTGAACTTCATGATGAATAAAATTTCAGTTCAATAATTTATTGGGGCTTCTAGGTGGCACAGTGGATAGAGCACCAGTCCTGGAGTCAGGAATACCTGAGTTCAAATCCATCCTCAGACACTTAATAATTACCTAGCTGTGTGGCCTTGGAAAAACCACTTAACCCCATTGCCTTGCAAAAAAACTAAAAAAAAAAGTAAAAGAATAATTTTATGTAATTTTACTGAGCTGGAAAAAATAGGAAACAAAACTCATCTGGAGCAACAAAATGTCAAGAATGGCAAAGGAACTGATGAAAAATCTGTACATGAAGGTGGCCTCACTCTATCAGATCCAAAGCAGTACTATATAGTGACACTCATCAAAATTGTCTGGTACTGGTTAAGAAACAGAGTAATGGATCAGTGGATTAGGATAAGACTATATATGAAATTAAAAATTTTTGCACTAATAATATTAATGCTGCCAAAATTAAAAGGAAAGCAGAAACCTGGGAAACAATCTTTACATCTATAAAAGGCTCATTTCTAAAATATATAGAGGATTTCATCAAATTTAAAAGGTCACAACTCATTCCCAAATTTATAAATGATCAAAGGATATGAATAGACAGTTTTCAAATGAAAAATTAAAACTATATATATATATATAAAATCTTAGGAAAAAAAATGCTCCAACTCACTGTTGATTAGAGAAATGCAAATTAAAGAACTGTGAGGTATCTCCTCATACCTATCAGAATTGGCCAAGATGAGATAAAAAGGGAACATGATCAATGTTGGAAAGGTTGTGGGAATATTGGGACACTGATGCATTGTTGGTGGAGTTTTGAATATATCCAACCATTCTGGAGAACAATATGAACTAGGCCCAACGAGTAATAAACATGTTCACTCCCTTTGACCCAGCAATTCCAATTCTAGCCCTATATCCAGAAGAAATTTACAAAAACAAAAACAGAAAATTCCTACATGTCCCAAAATATTCATAGCAGTATTTTTTGTAGTGCCAAAGAACTATAAATTTGAAGATTTTTTTGTAGTGTTAAAGAACCATAAATTGGGGAATGCTTAAATAAGTTATGTAACATGAATACTATAGAATATTATTGTTCTATAAGAAAACATAAATGGTTGTACTCTAGAGAAGCATAGAAGGACTTATAGGCTATGATGCTGTGTGAAGTGAGTAGAACCAAGAGAACAATATACACATTAGCAACAGTATTGTGATATGATCAACCTTAATGGAAGCAGCAACTCTCAGCAGTTCAGAGAGCTAGGACAAATATATTAGACTGGCTATGGACAATGGCATTCCCATCGAGAGGAAGAAAAACAAAACCAAACAAGAAATGAAACAAAAACAACAAAAAAAAAAACCTTCAGAATCTGATGAATACTTTATAAAAATTATCTCTTACATATTTCTTTCCCTTAATCCTAATTCTTTATACCAAAATGACTAATCTGTAAACATGTTTATCTTGTGTTTGTGTTTGTGTGTGTGTATGTGTGTGTATACAATGCTAACCTGACTAAGGGGAGGGAGCTGTGAAGGGTGAAGAAGTTTTGTAACTTAAAAATATACATCTTCATATGGTTGAATGTTAAAAAGTAAACTAGATGAACTTAAAAAAATATCAGCTAGCATTAAGGATAAATGTTTGATGCTAGACAATTCATAAAAACAATAGCTTTATGCAATACATTTTTTCAAATTTCATGCCCCATAATTAATTTGTGTTTTATACATAGGGAATAATGGTTTGTCTGTGTGTGTGTGTGTGTGTGTGTGTGTGTGTGTGTGTGTGTGTGTGTGTGTGTTTCTATATAGTGCTTCCTTAAAGTGTAAAATATTTGCTGGTTGATCTCTGAATCTTAGAATTCTTAGCTTCCTTTAAATTTAATAAACATCTAAAAATGTTTATTGATGTTAGAAGCATTACAGAAACTGGATGATTCCTTTATGAGGAGTCAGATTGAAAGTAGACAGAAAAGGCTACTCTGTTGCATAAGGACTCCAAGTCTAGGAAAGACTTTTCAGTGTGATGATCAGAGATTGTTGGTCTCCTCAGATAAAAGATCGTGTAGCAATATTGCTAACAGACCTCTGCCAGCCTCAGTTTCCTCAATGGTCATAACGAGATAACAATAGTACCTGCCTACTGAGGAACATTATGACAATAATATTTGTTAGTGCTAAGCATAGTGTCTGGACATAGTAGGCACTTCATAAAAGTTTATTCTCTTCCTTGGGCTCCTACGAAAAGTTTCCAGCTTTTGGGGGGGGGGGGGGGTCCTGGAAGCAGAGAAGGGCAGTTTTGCCTAGAGCAGACATAGTCTTCTGGATCTTAAAGAGACTTTTGATAATAGAGATTTTACAAACTTTAATAGCACACTGAAGAAAATATTCTGTGACAAGCCTAATCTCCCCCTTTAAGAATGATTTTCTACTTTTAAAAAATGACTTTGTCAAAATCCCTAAATTCTATTTGCCACTAAAAAAAGAGACGTAGTTTTATTAGCTTTAGTATTAGTATTAGTATCACCCTGATTATTTTCAGGTAAATATTAGAACTTCTGAGTAGTTTGCTTAATGCTTCCACCCAATCTCAAAAGTACACATTTTAATTTTTTACCTTTGATATGCATAAAATTGACTAAGATATTTTGGATTTTGAGCAACATATTTATCCTTGAGAAGCATCCTTACCATCTAAATCCTTTAATGAGTCCATCAGTTTCTTTACTTCTTTTCTCCTGATTTCCATTAGAACAAATATATTCCTTTGACAAAGCTCTATAAAAAGGCACAGCATTATCTATTTGTGGGTATATATGGCCCATTCCATTTATGTGGGAAGATAGGATGAAGGAGCCTTAAAGTGACCCAAACAAGTATATGCTTTGCATGGAGGTGGGGTGAGAGGAAGGGGGAATTCAATTGCTTTGATAAAAGTGAGAGGTCATATATTGGGAAAGCTCTAAAACTGTATTACTATCCAAGGGTACACATAAGAAAATTTTCTTGCAAGCAAAATGTGTAAAAAATTGAAGAACTCTATATTCCAGACCCCAAACTATGATGTAATACAAATACATCTCTTCCAAGCTTTCTATTCTCTCATAAAATATGATATGGTAACAAGAACTTTCTTTACAAGTAGGAAAAATTCATCTTTTAGAAACTTTACTTTTGGACTTGTAACCCCCAGAAATTTTTTTCATGATGATATGAAGTACTATTTTTCTTTTTTCTTAACAGATAATAAAACACTCGGTGTTGAAACTGTTTTGTTTCTGTGATCTTATGTAGGACAGGATGCCCAAGAATCCTATTAAAATGCCTGGGGATCTTATATCTTAAATGAGATTACTTTGCTTCTTATAGCTTTCAGCTTCCTGTGTTGATATTTCAAGCATACACAGGTACCTTTATTATTAAATCTTTAACAGGGAACCTCATCTACATCACAAGATGATTCTATTGCATCATTTGTATTCATATTGACAGGGCAGAACATTGTGTGAAGACATGAGAGCTATATTCTGATTTCAGGGGAGGAAGGAAGAGTGCAGACAGTTGGGGTAGAATAGAGTTTTGTGTGTGTGTGTGTGTGTGTGTGTGTGTGTGTGTGAACATATATATGTAGGTGCATATGTATGTATATTTGATGCATACTCACAAAACATTTATAAAAACAATTTTATATAACATATGCATGGGTTTATATGTATATGTATACATGTATGTATTTGTCTATGCATATATTTATGCATGTATATATGAGAGGGGGGGAGTTTCATACAATATTCATCATCAAAAGCAACAAAAATAATTTATGTTGAGTATGTCCCTACTATGAAATTTCCTTTCTCTTCCCAGGCTTCTTTGGGGGATGTGATAAAAAAAGTGAATTTGAAAAAAGAAATTATACTTCAGAAAGAAACCCATTTTACAATCTAGATATACCTTAAAAAATTAAATGTCACATTTTTTAGTATGACAAAGAAGGACTAGTGATACAATTTCCCACCTTTTACCTATACTTTGGAAATTGCCAGATATAAAAATAAAGCAAGAGAATAAATTTACCTGATATATTTTATTAAAAACCATTTCCATCCCATTCAAAATACTTCTTTAGCACCTACTCATGTGGGAAATATAAACTGATAATATAATAAACAAATAAAATATAGTTCTTGTCCCTAAAGTCACAGATTTGAGTTTTCCATTTTAGTAGAAAGTTCTTTGAATTTAGAAGACAATCATAATTATAATTAATTGTATATTTAATTGTATCATATGGGAAAATTAATTTTATATAATCTGAATTTATGATACTATACAATGATCATAAGCCTTTAAAATTTTAATTTTTCAGGTGTTCTTTTGATCAACTTTAATACTTTGGAAGATCTAAGACTTCATTAATGGAGATATTCTTCCTGCAAATATGGTTCTTAACCTCTTTAGCTTTGAAAATTACCTAGTAACAAAGTATCTTATACAGTGGCACTCTAGACAAGTGTAGAGAGGCTTAATCCTGGAAGTTAACCCGACTAAGATGGCACTGGATAATACAGACCTTGTTACAGATCAATATCCAGATAGCCAAGAACTAACAGACTGAAGTCAGAAAGACTTTTATCTGGCACTATAATTTTATAGACAAGGAAATGAGGGTCTATAGAGGCTACAGTCTGCCTATGCTCCCATATACAGTAAATGACAGAAAGAAGATTTAAACCTACACCAAATGTCTCTAGTTTCACTGTTTTTTCTTTATCATATCATTCCACTTCTACTTGTACAACTTTCAATAAACATACTATATATAATAACACTTTAAGGTGGAATGAATTCCTTCTTATTTTTCATTCCTTTCCTTTAGGACTTTCTTTAAAATGCCATAGAAACCTCTTCAATCTAAAAGTCCTCCCTATCCCTAGACTACATCTCACATTGGAAAAAACCCTCCACCCCTGAGAACTCTCCATCTGATTCACTGAGTCTTATCTGTACCTTCATTTTAAGAAGACCTAGTTTAATTAGGTCTACATTTCTGTTGAAGCTGTATTGATGATGTTTCTCTTTAGGATTTTCTCTACCAAATCCCGTCAAGTCAGTTTTTCCTCCCTTCATCTCAACATATTTTAGTTCTGTTTTAATTCCCTCATGAGAAGAAAAGATCCTTGAAGATAAATCATATATTTCTGTATACTACATGGCAAACTTTTAGTAAATATTTATGTATTTGATTTGACTAGATTTTGGAGGAAAATAGAAGTTACCCATATGGGAGAACCATGGCAAAATCTAAAGAGTTAGGAGTTGAGTCAAGAATAATGTCTGGCTTGAGCATGTCCTCCAAAAAGAAGGTATATATGGACTCAAAAAACATCAAAGTAGGAGGTCACAGGGATAAAGAGAATTTTCCTTTGAGAAGAAAGTTGAGGTAAAATCTGATAAGTCAGCAGTGATCCTGGGAAAGGAATAAAGGTGCTTGACCTGGACACTAAACTAAAATAGAAGTTCCAGGAAGAATTCACCAATAGGAGTGGCAGTGAAGGAGAGAGATCTTCAAGAGAGAGAAGAAATAGGAAAAAAAATTTCCAGGGTGAATGAGTAGCAGAGGCATGATGGAGGACTATAGGCAGAACTATTAGAGCAGAACTGTTAGAAAAGAAAGTGATTCTATAGTTGAAATAGCGAGGACTATGTAATTTGAAAACAGTTCAATCTCTGTTCTCCCATTTACTATCAGCATGATCTGTATCAGATCACTGATTGTCTATGATTCCATCAATCTAACTACCATCCAAATAATGGGATTGGATGAGATAATTTCTCAGATTTTTTCCAGTTCTAAAATTCTATGACATGAAAAGTGAAAAAGATTATAGATATATAAAATTACTATTTTTTTCTTTTAAAAATATGTTCTTTGGGCAGTTAGGTGGCGCAATGGATAGAGCACCAGCCCTGGAGTCAGGAGTACCTGAGTTCAAATCCTGCCTCAGAGACTTAATAATTACCTGGCTGTGTGTGTCCTTGGGCAAGCCACTTAACCCCTCATTGCCTTGCAAAAAAATATGTTCTTATTTAATTAAAAATATGTGTCATTGATAAAAAAATAACCTCCATTGAACTATTTTTCCCCTTTTGAGAATAAGTAATGCTGCTACATGGTGATCTATTTCACAACATGATTCATGATTTCTAGCAATTCCTTAGAGGAGAGAGAGAGAGAGAGAGAGAGAGAGAGAGAGAGAGAGAGAGAGAGAGAGAGAGAGAGAGAGAGAGAGAGAGAGAGAGAGACAGAGAGACAGAGAGACAGAGAGACAGAGAGACAGAAAGACACGGAAATTACTTGGGGGACATACTTCTCCTTTCCTTAAAATGGAGTATTTTGAGAAAGCATTTTTGAATATATAATAGGAAAACTTAGATGTAATTATACTTTGTTGCATGGTACTATTGTGTGACAATGTTAAAAGTATCTCATGGCTATTTCAACATTCTATGCCTAGGATATCCTACTGTCTTGAACATAACTTGGATGATAAGTAGAAGGAAAACCTCAAAATTTCAAACATTTTTTGGGTAATCATTATACTCAACTAATTCTCCTCACAGTTTGAATTCTATCATATAAAGTTGTCATGCCCTTCTCTGTTCATGTTTCTATAGAATAAGATAGAGGATTCTAACCAGGGATTTCTGCTTTACAAGATCGGAGAAAAACATAAGAAATCTCCTTGAGTACAAATGCTCCTGAAGGAAATTCTATGGAAAGAAATATAGAAATGAAATTAAAAATAATGCATGAACTACCTTTGTAATAAGAACAACTATTGAAGAAAAAATGTATATAAACAGGTTCCATACATTTGTTCAGATGTCTCCACAAAACAAATAGGATATTCTTCGTTGGGTTTTTTGCAAGACAGTGGGGTTAAGTGACTTGCCCAAGGTCACACAGCTAGGTCATTATTACATTTCTGAGGTCAAATTTGATACCAGGTCCTCCTGACTCCAGGGTTGGTGCTCTACCCATTGCACCATCTAGTTGCCCCAAGCAGGATATTCTTAAAATCACTATCTCCAAAATGGCTTAAATATCCAATTTATAAGGAGAAAAATTAATAACTTTTATTTTTACATGTCCTTAATTTCCCAATAAATCTCTGTTACTGTTTAGCAACTATCAATAATCATAATTGAGATGAAAATGAAACAGATGGAACTCAAAATCTTGCTGAAATACTCTCACAGTTGCCTACCAACTCCTCTCTCTCAATCCATATTTTGGGTCTCTAATTCCTTGGTAACTTTCTCAGGGTCACTGTAGTGTGTTTTAGGTAATTAATTAAGTAGCTCACAGACTCAATACTATATAATATAGTCTCTACTGGAACATCTATACTAAAGACAAATCTAGTTGCAAAAGTATTTAAGATAGGAAGCAATATAATTTATAAAAAAAGAAATTGAGTAACAAAAACCATCATCTTCATCAATATACAAGCAAATAAATAAACTTTGATGAAATTTTATAGAATGAGCGGTATGTTTTTCCTGAGCTCAGAGTGACAAAACTCAATCTTTCCCTCTTTGCTCTCAATATATTCTCAATAGTCCTCATAAAGATGGGGTACCTCTCAGGAGACATGTCTCTGTTACAAGACAACAACTTTGTTACATTAAGATTCCAGCCAAATGCTTTTTCAAACCTGCTCATTACCACTACTAAGAGTCTAACTTTTTTTATCTGCCTTCAAATTCCATGAGGGCCGAGTTGTGTTTCTTTTTTTTTATCTGGGGGTGGGGGCTTTCATTATATACCCATCACTTATATAAGTGTCTGGAATTAAGTTCTCACTTAAGTCATGATCATAATGTTTGTCTTTTGTTCTAAAAAACACCTTGGCATCAGGGAGGTGATGCTGCAATAAGCACATTTATTGCATTTGAGTTGGGTGAGATGCTAAGTCTTCAGCCTCACTTTCTCATCCAGAGCCATCTGGATCTAGTGGCTAGACGTGAATCAGAAGATTGGGGATGACTCTGGATGTGGGGAAGTCAGGATTAAGTGACTTGACCAAGGTCACACAGTTAGTAATAGTCAAGAGTCTGAGGCTGGATTTGAACTCAGGTCCTCCTGACTCCAGGGCTGGTATTCTATTCACTGTACCAACTAAGTCAATATTTATCACAGTGCACTTTAGGACTCCTCCTATGTTAAGACCAAAGACTTCCTAACTTCCCACTTCATGTGTTTCTACTTGATTTTATTTTATATATTGTACATAAAAATTTCCAGAATGTAGCTTTTAACATCTTGTTCTGATTGTATCATGGTATTCTGAGTCTAAAATGACAAAATGGGTGTAGATCACTTTGCAAATCTTATTTCTACATAAATTTCAGGATTTATGAAGAACGAGAACAAGAACAAGATGATGATGATGATTATGATGACCTTATTTCTTGAGTCTCTGGACAGCCTATATTCAAGTAGTTTCTAAAAAATTACAAGAGTATGCAGTTAAAGATTAATGATCAGGCACTTTAGGGGGGAAAAACAAACAAAATATTTTTAGGTTGTCAACAGTACTGACATTTTAAACTTAGACAGTCAATTTTAAATAAATCAAACAAGTTTTATTCTGTAGTGATTACTGATTTTTGAAGTACAAAGCACTCACGATGAAAATTTAACAATATCTCCCGACCAGCACTTCTGCTTTTGTCACATGATTGTCCTCTTCTCACATAGCGACCATATTAATCCATGTTATCATCACCTTTCTAAGACTATTGCAAAGGATTTCTAAATATCTTTCAAGTATCTCCCCACTCTAATCAATCCCTCATATAAGTGCTAAACCAATTTTCCTAAAACATAGATCTGAATACACATCACTCACCTCCTCAAAGAACTCCAGTGGCTCTCTCATACATCTAAGATAAAATATAACATCCTTCATTAGATATTTAAAGTTCTTTATAACTAAGTCCCGTTCTACCTCTCTAGGCTACTTACCGATCCTCCACAAACTCTACAATTAATCCAATCTGATTTACTTATTCTCACAAATTACATTCCATCTTCTACCTCCATACCCTTATAATGAGTGATCCTCATGCAAGCATGATCTTTTTCTTTCAATTCTAAGCATCTGTGAATTCCTACAAATCTCAGCTTAAACTCACCCATCTGCACCTTTACCTACTCCTCCTCAGCTGCAAATGATTTTCTACTCTAAGGTTACCTTTCATCTACTCTTGTATGCATCTTGAATGTACCAATTTATGCACATTTCTCTATTAGAGCATAAGTTTTTTTAGATCAGGAACTGACCTTTTTCCCCCCTTCCATTTGAAAACTTAGCACAATGTTTGGCACATAGGGAGAATTTCATAAATTGTTATTGATTGCTAGATTCATTAATTCACTATTTTCTACTAATAAGAGTTCTTGTTTGGTGATGCCAACACACTAGGCCTAGGATTATAGATGTCTGGGAAATCTAGGAATTAGAACTTCTCCAAGTGAGTGATGTTCTCTTATTCCCATGAATTGTAGGAAATGACATTCTAGAATACTTTCTACTTTAATGTGGCCTTTATACTTACTTATTGTTCCTTGCATCAAAAATTCTCTTGATTGTATAATAATAAAAAAAAAACAAACAAATGATACCTTCTTGTTACCATTGACCTTTAGAATATAGACCCCATTGGAATCATTGCCTCTGTTCTTTTGCCTAAGGGAGGAAAATTTCCCTCCTCTCTGACAACCAATTTAATTCAACTTTACATGTAAGTTAATCTTTTACCACCCTTACTCACCAATTATTTGCTGTATCTTTATCATAATAGCGAGATCAGTTTGGTACTAGGACCAAAGTCCTTCTATCTAGTTGATTTCTATAGTTTCTCTTGTAACCCCTTTATCAATGCTCCTATCTGAAGCTCCAATTTTCTTGGACTATTGCTATAGTTTATGTAAAGTTCTCAGCACCTTCAGTCACTCCAAAACCATATTAGTATTATTTTAATAATTTTAATGTAAATATTAATGTTTTCCAATACGATACAATAGTAATTTCTACCTATCATTTTTGTAAGGTTTTGAATTTTACAATTTCCCCCCACCCTTTCTTCCTATCCCCCCACAGAAGGCAGTTTCATAATCTTTACATTATTTCCATGTGATACATTGATCAAAATTGAATATGTTGAGAGAAAAATAATATCCTTGAGGAAAAAATAAATTTTAGAGGTAGAAAAATTATGTAAAACATAAGACAATTTTAAAAATATATAGAAGGTAATAGTCTTTGGTCTTTGTTAAAACTCCACAGTTCTTTCTCTGTATACAGATGGAATTCTCCATCACAGATACACTAAAATTGTCCCTGATTATTACACAGATGGAATGGGCAAGTCCATTAAGGATCATCATCACCCTCATGTTGCTGACAGGGAGTACAATGTTCTTCTGGTTCTGTACATCTCACTCAGCATCAGTTTGTGCAATTCTTTCCAGGATTCTCTGTAATCCCATCCCTCCTGGTTTCTAATAGAAAAATAGTGTAACATAGCATACATATATGCAACTCATTGCTCAGCTATTCCCCAATTCAAGGACATTTGCTTGATTTCCAATTCTTTACTACCACAAACAGAGCTGTTATTAATATTTTTTATCCAAGTGAGGTTTTTACCATTTTTCATGATGTCTTAAGGGTACAGACAGAGTAGAGTTATTGCTGGATCAAAGGGTACATGCATTTTTATTGCTCTTTGGGTGTAATTCCAAATTAATCTCCAGAAAAGTTGGGTCATTTCACACCTCTCCCAACAATGTATTAGTGTACCAGTTTTTCCACATCCCTTCCAAAATTGATCATTGTTCTTTCTAGTCATTTTAGTTAGAGAGGTGTGAAGTGGTGCCTCAGAGATGCTTTAATCTGCATCTCTCTAATCAGTAATTATTTAGAGCAGTTTTTCATATGGCTATAGATAGCTATGATTTCCTAATCTACAAATTGCCTTTGCATATTCTTTGACCATGTGTCAATTAGGGAATGGATTTTTTTTTTATAAATTTGACTGAGTTCTCTGTATATCTTTAGAAAGGAGTCCCTTTTCAGAAATGTTAGGTATAAAAAATGTTTTCCAATTTACAATATTTCTTTTGATCTTCATTAAAGTGTTTTTGTGCAAAAGCTTTTTTTAATTTCATGTAATCAAGTTTTTTTCTTAATAATACTCTCCAACTATTCCTGGTCATACTCTTCCCTTTCCATAGATCTAAGGGATAAACTATTCCTTGATATCCTACTTTGCTTACAATATTGTCTTTTATATCTAAATCCTATATTCATTTTGATCATATCTTGGTAAAGGATGTAAGATGTTGGTCTAATCTAGGTTTCTGCCATAATAACTTCCAACATTCCTAACAATTTTTGTTGAAGAGAAAATTCTTATCCCACAAGCTAGACTCATTGGGTTTATCAAACAGCAGATTACAATCATTTCCTGCTTTCAGTTTTGCACTGTCTATTGCACTTATCTACCACTCTATTTCTTAACCAGAATCAGTTTTTATGATAGATGCTTTATAATCTAATTTTAGATCTGGTAAGGCTAAGCCAGCTTTTTTTGCACTTTTTTTCATTAAATCTCTTGATATTCTTGACTTTTTATTTCTCCATATTAATTTACATATAATTATTTTGTAGCTCATTCAAGTGATTTTTTTGGAAGTATTATTGGGAAGGCACAAAATAAGTTGTTTAATTTAGGTAGAATTGTCATTTTTATTGAATTAGTTCAGCCTATCCATGAGCAGTTGATATTTGCCCAGTTGTTTAAATCTGATGTTCTTTGTGTGAAAAGTATTTTATAGTTGTTTTCATAGTTTCTGAGTCTGCCTTGTCAGGAAGACTCTCAAGTATTTTATATTCTCAGTTGTTAATATACTGAAATTTGTCTTTCTAGCATTTCCTGCTGTATCTTGCTAGTAATATATAGAAATGCTGAGGATTTATGTGGGTTTATTTTATATCGTGACTTTGATAAAGGAGTTAATTGTTTCTAGTTGTTTATAAGATGATTTTTTTGTTCCCTTCTCGCTTTCTTTTTTTTTTTGATTTATTTTTTTATTCTCATTTTGTACAAATTTTTTTTTACATTAATAAAATATTCTTGTTTACAAGTAAACAAAATACCCCTCCTCCCCCATGAATATAGATAGACTTGCTTGGGCGAAAAAAGTAAAGGGGAGAGAATTAAAAAAGAAATAATAGTAATAATTGTAGGTATAGCCAGGTGGCGCAATGGACAAAGCACCAGGCCTGGAGCCACAAGCACCTGAGCCCATATCCAGCATCGTAAACTCAACCATCACCCAGCCGCGTGACATGCAAGCTACCCGATCCCCACTGCCTTGCAAAAACCAAAAAGAAGGAAAAAAAAAGACCCAAAATAAAATAAAATAGTAATAATAGTAGGGGTGGCTGGGTGCAGACAGAGCATTGGCCCTTGAGCCAGGAGCACCTGGGTCCAAATCCGGCCCCAGACACCCAAAGATCACCCTGCTATGTGGCCCCAGGCAGGCCATCCAGCCCCACTTGCCCTGCACCCTCCCCCAAATAATAATAACAAAAAATGTGCTTCAGTCTTTGTTACAACACCAACAACTCTGTCATGGGTGGATCTCACTCTTTAAGATAAGTCCATCACAGAAGTTACTTCCATATTTTTCCAACTTTGCCATTGCTGATTGCAACTCCCTCCTTTCTTATTTCTCCACTACCATATACTCTATTTTCTCTCTCATTTCACTCTGACTCTGCTGTAGGGTCGTTGACTGGCTCAGCAGACAGATCCCTAGTCCTGGAGCCAAGAAGCCCTGAGTCCCCATACCACCCCTTAGGCCCAGAATCCACCTGGCCCTATGGTCCTGGGCAGGCCTTCCAATCCCAGCCCCTTGCATGAAGTAAAAAAAGAAAATGTGTTATATCTGACCACTCTCCCCCCATGGTCCATCCTCTCCTCCCCTATTCACATCCCCACCCCTTCCCCCTGCTCCCCCATCCTTCTTACTCCAGATGTCTATACCCCATTGAGTATATTTGCTGTTTCCTCTCCTAGCCATCCCTGATGCAAGCAAAAGTTCCCTCATTCCCCCTTGCCTCAACCCTTCCATATCATTGCAATAGCTCATTGTAATAAAAAAAAAATCATATGTGAAATGTCTTGGACTATTCCTCCTCTCCTTTTTCTTTCTCCCATTCCATTTCCCTTTTTTCCATTGACTCCATTTTTACACCATATTTTATCTTCGAATTCAGCTTTCTCCTGTGCTTCAACTATAAAAGCTCTCTCTACCTGCTCTATTAACTGAGAAGGTTCATATAAATATTATCAGTGTCATTTTTCTATGCAGGAATACATGCAGTTCATCATCATTAAGTCCCTCATATTTCCCCCCTCTCCTCCAATCTCCATGCTTCACCTGAGTCCTGTATCTGAAGATCAAACCTTCTGTTCAGCTCTGGCCATTCCAAAAGGAACATTTGAAATTCCCCTGGTTGATTGAAAGTCCATCTTTTTTCCCTGGAAGAGAACATTCAGCCTTGCTGGGTAGTTCATTCTTGGTTGCATTCTAAGCTCTTTTGCCTTCCGGTATATTGTATTCCAAGCCCTTCTAGCTTCCAATGTAGTTGCTGCTAAGTCCTGTGTGATCCTGACTGCAGCTCCACAATATTTGAACTGTATCCTTCTGGCTGCTTGTAATTTTCCTGAAGTAATTCTTTGAAAATGAAGTCAAGGCTCTTTTCCTGATCATGACTTTCAGGTACTCCAAGAATTTTGAAATTATCTTATCTAAGTATGTTTTCCATATCAGTTGTTTTTTCAATGAGATATTTCACATTTTCTTCCAATTTTTCATTTTTTTTTGTTTTGAAGTATTGATTCCTGATTTCTGGTAAATTCATCAATCTCCCTGAATTCTCTTCTTTGTCTGAAGGATTTGTTCTCCTCAGAGAGTTTTCTTATCTCTTTTTCCGTCTGGCCAATTTTGCTTTTTAAAGCATTCTTCTCCTCAATAACTTTTTGAACTGTTTTATCCATTTGACCTAAGCTGGTTTTTAGCATGCTATTTTCTTCAGCATTTTTTTGGATTTCCTTGACTAAGCTGCTGACTTCATTTTCATGTTTTTCCTGCATCTCTCTCCTTTCTTTTCCCAGTTTTTCTTCCAACTCCCTCATTTGATTTTCAAAGTCTTTTTTGAGCCCTGTCATAGCCTGAGCCCAATTTCTGTTTGTCTTGGAGTCTTTAGATGCAGGAGCTTGTGCTTTCTCATCTTCAGACTGAGTATTTTGATCCTTCTTAGGCTCATTTGCAAAATATTTCTCAATAGTCTTCCTTTTGTTTCTTTGCTTGCTTATTTTCCTGGCCTGGGCCTGGTTTGGGGATGCTTCCTAAGCTTTTGCGACACTCCCACAAGAGTCTCAGTGTGTGAGGCTCTGTCCTTTCTCCTGGTCTCTGAATGACCATAAGTGCCCCCCTCTGCCACAGGGCTGAGGGGGGGGGGGCTGCTGTTCTAAGGTGGGGGGGGGGGGCTAGCCTGCGATCAGGATCTGAATGTGGTCAAAGCCCCAGAGTCCTGTTCCAGGGGCAGAGGACTGAGCTTGCAGTTTCTCTTCACTCCCCTCCCTCAGCTCAATGGGCTCATGCCCTGGGGGCTCCTGCTTACTGGCTCTGCCTGCTTCTGTTTCCTGCTCTGGCTTGCAGAAAGACCAAGCTGCTCCTGGTGTATCCCGAGGGCTGGGCTCCACGTGCTCCCTCTGGCAGAGGTTCCCTGCTGTTCCCCAACTTTGTGCCCAGTGCTCCTCGGGGTGCAGCTCAGGAGACTCCCCCGCTGCTGTAAGCTGAGACTCCCAGAGCCCTGTGGCTGCCTCTGGTAGGCTGAAGTTCTTTCGCTCTTCTGGGCCACCCCTCTGGTGGGCACCCCTCCGACCCCGGGGAGCAGAGCTTTTCCGCTCTTTTCCACGTTACCTTGAATAGGAGATCTGCCTCCCTGGGTCCCTTTGTGGGTTCTGTCTCTTGAAAGTTTAGTTAGAGTCCTTAGCTGATGAGTTTTATCAGAGAGCTCCTAAGACTGGATACCTTCTTGTTACCATCTTGGCTCCGCCCCCCTATAAGATGATTTTTTTAGGATTCCCTAGTTATACCCTCATGTCATCTGCAACAAATGAGAGTTTTGATTCTTCCTTGCAACTGTAATTCCTTCAATTTCTTTTTCTTCTCTTATTGCTGAAGCTAACATTTCTAATACAATATTGAATAGTAGTGGTGATAACAGTCATTTTTGTTTCATTACTGGTCTTATTGGGACTGCCTCTAGCTTATGGCCAATGCATTTAATTCTTGATAGTTTCAGATAGATACTGCTTATCATTATAAGGAATTCATTCCCATGTTCTCTGGTGTTTTTAGTAGGAATGGGTGCTATATTTTGTCAAAGACTTTTTCAGTATCTATTGAGATATTCAAACAAATACTGTTGGATTTCTTATAGATATAGTCAATAATATGAAGACTTTTATTAATATTGAAGCATCCCTGCATTCCTGGGATAAATCCTGCTTGTTCATAGTGTATTATCCTAGTGATAATTTGTGCAATTGCTTTTGCAACATTTTATTTAAGCTTTTTGCATCCATATTCATTTGGGATATTGAACTATAATTTTCTTTCTCTGTTTGACTCCTCCTGGGTTAGGTATCAGCACCATATTAGTGTCATAGAAGGAGTTAAGCAGAATTGTATCTTCACCTATTTTTCCAAAGTTGTTATATAGAATTGGAACAAATTGTTCCGTCCATGTTTGATAGATTTCACCAGTGAATCAATCTGGCCCAGGAATTTTTTTTCCTTCGGGAGTTAATGATGGATTGTTGGATTTCTTTTTCTGAGACAGGGTTATTTAGGTATTTATTTAATTATTTGATTAATAATTTAATTATCTCTTCATTTAACATAGGTAACTTAATTTTTTATAATTATTCTTCATTTTCACTTAGATCATCAAATGCGTTGTCATATAGCTGGGCAAAATAATTCTGAATTTTTCATTTATGGTACTGGTAATTTTGGTTCCTTCCTTATATTTTAATCAAATTAACCAAGGGTTTATCAATTTTATTTTTTTTCATAAAACCAACTTTTGGTTTTATTTATTAGTACCACAGTTTTCTTGCTTTACATTTGATTAATTTTTTCTTTAATTTTTTAGAATTTCAATTTTTCCATTTAATTGGGGGTTTTTAATTTGTTCTTTTTCTATAATTACTTTATTGATTTTCTCTTTCTCTATTTTATGCCTGTGAGCATTTAAAGCTGCTATGGTTATGTCCCATAAGTTTTAGTATGTTGTCTCATTAATGTCTTCGTCTAGGATGATATCATTAATTTTGTCCATAATTTGTTTTTTGATCCACTCATTTTTTAAAATGAGGTTATTTAGTTTCAAATTAGTTTTAGGTCTATCTCTCCAAAACCCATCATTGCTTATTATTTTTATTGCAATATGATTTGAGAAATAATTATTCACTATTTCTGCCTTTTTGCATTTGTGTATCATCTTTTTATGCCCTAAAAAACAGTGAATTTTTGAATAAGTGCCATGTCCTACAGAAAATCTATATTCATTTCTATCCGCATTCAATTTTCTCCAAAGTTCTATCATGTTAGAATGCTAGAAAACATTCTATTTGCCTCTTTAACTTCCTTCTTTAATTTATGGTTAGCCTTATGTAAATCTGAGAGGGAGAGATTGAGGTCTCCCACTATTAGAGTTTTGCTGTCTGTGTCTTCCTGTAACTCAATCAGCTTCTCCTCTAAGAATTTGGATGCTATACCATTTAATACATAGATGATTAATACTGAAATTGCTTCATTGTCTATAACAAATATAAAGAGGATATAGCTTTTCTCCTTACCGCATTTATTGATATCAATCTTTGCAGCTGCTTTGTCAGAGATAAGGATTTCTACCCCTGCTTTTTTCATTTCAGCTGAAGCAAAATATATTTTTTATTTTTATTTTTTAATTTTTTAACATTTTAATTGTTTTCCAATTAGATTCAATAGTAATAAGTACCCATCATTTTTTGCAAGTCTCTGAATTCAATTTTTCCTCTCTCTTCCCTTCCCTCACCCCCACACAAGGCTATCTGACACTCTCTACATTGTTTCCATGCCGTACAGTGATGTAAATTGAATGTTATAAGATTAAACTTATAAGAATAAACATAAACCCCCTCCCCTCCCCAAGAAGATGAGACCTCAAGAATAGAGAGGGAGAAAAAAATGTACTTCAGTCTGTGTTCAGATTTCAATGACTCTGTCTGTGGGGTGAGTTGCTGTCTTTATCATAAGTCCACCAGAGAAGTTGGTTCAATATTTTTCCCCTCAGTTGCTCTTACTAGTTGTACCTCCACTCTATTTCTCCCCCCTCTCATTTATTCTGTTCATTCTCCTTTCTTCCTGGCCCTGTCCAAAAGTGTGTTAAATCTGAGTACCATCTCCCTCAATCTTCCTTCTCTTCTATCACCTATTCCCCACCTTTCCTCCCCCATTGCCTCTTATCCCATCCCTTTCTTCTTATTTTTTCTCTAGGGTAAGATAGATTTCTTCAACCTTTTAAGTGTGTATATTATTTCCTCTGTGAGCCATTTCTTATGAGAATGAAGGCTCATTAATTCCCCCCCATGCCTTCCCTCTTTCTATTCCTTTGCAAAAATTTTTTCTTGACTCTCATGGGAAATTTCCTAGCTTCTTTATCTCCTCTTTCCTTCCTTCCTGTACTTTCCTTTATCACCTATTGACTCCATCTCTTTACTATATTATACCATTATATTCTTCTCCTTCCTGTGTCCTGTCTATACATGCTCCTTATTACAGCTCTTATAAATGAGAAAGTTCATATGACTTATCAATATCTTCTTCCCTTGCAGGAATACAAAGAGTTCAATATCATTAAGTTCCTCATAGTTAGTCCCTCTCTTCCACTCCCTCTATGGTTCACCAGAGTCCTGTACTTGGAGATCAAACTTTCTTTTTGCCTTTGGTGATCTTGATAAGAAAGTATAACAGTACCCTGATTCATTGAAAATCCATCTTTTCCCCTGAAAGAGGATGTTCAGTTTTGCTGGGTAGTAAATTCTTGGTTGTAAACCAAGATTTTTGCCTTTCAGAATATCATATTTCTATCCCTACAAGACATTAATGTGGATGCTTCCAGATCCTGTGTAATCCTGACTATGGAGCCTTGGTAATTGAATTGCTTGTTTCTGGCAGCTTTTATAATTTTCTCTTTGATTTGGGAGTTTGGGAATTTGGCTATAAAATTCCTGGAAGTTTTTCTTTTGGGATCTCTTTCATGTGGTGACCAGTGAATTCTCTCTATTTCTTATTTTACCCTCAGTTTCTAGGGTCTCAGGGCAAGTTTGCTGTATTATTTCTTGAAAAAAAAATGAAGTCTGCATTCTTCTCCTGGTTGTGACTTTCAGATAGCCCAATAATTTTTAAATTATTTCTTCTGGATCTGTTTCTGAGGTTGGTTGTTTTTCCAATGAGATATTTCACATTTTCTTCTAAATTTTGTTTTTTTTTTAGCAGAGTTTTATTTCTTCCTGCTTTCTTGCAATGTCTTCAGTTTCCTTTAGTTCCATTTTGCATTTGAAGGAGATTTTTTCTTCAGAGAGCTTTTTTATCTCCTTTTCCAGCTGGCCAATTCTGCTTTTTAAGGCATTCTTCTCCTCCTTTGGCTTTGGTTTTGCTTTTTCCATTAGGCCTTAACTGGTTTTTAACATATTATTTTCTTCAGTATTTTTTTTGTATATCTTTCATCGAGCTTTTGATTTGGTTTTTCATGATTTTTCTGCATCGTTTTCATTTTGCCTTCCAATTTTTCCTTCCCCTCCCTTAATTGCTTTTCAAAGTCTTTCTTGAGCTCATTCATATTTTTTATATTATTTTCTATTTCTCTTGTAGGTTTAGGATGCAAAAACTTCTATTTTTGTCATCATCTGAGTATGCATTTTGATCTTCCATAGGACTAAAGTAATTATCTATGGTCAGATTCTTCTTTTTCTGTTGTTTACTCATTTCCTCAGCCCAAGACTAATTTACAGCATTTCCAAGGATTTGGAGTAGATTTTGGGGGATACAACCCACTGGGTCCTTTATTCCTCTAAGATCTTATGCTCTCTAGCCTGTGCTTTGATATAGAGATGGCCCAGTACTCCCATTCTGCCCAGGGGCTATAAGGAGGGATCCAGCTATCTTAGTATGGAAGCCTAAACAGAAATATATGAGTGTAGGCAAACAACAGAATTCTATCCCAAAGAGAGCAGAGAATTATCTGCAGACTTCCTTACCATCTAAGGAGGTGCAGGATGCTTTGTCCCAATTTTCTCTGCAGGTTCTGTGGCTGTGCTCCTCACTCCACCCTCACCCAGGGGCAGCAGAGTTCTCTCATTGCCCTCTTCAAGCTGTTCCTGGTGATTTCTGGGCAGCGCTGGACTGGGCTGCACTGGGTTGCCCTGGATTGGGCTGGGATGTGCTGTGGCTTTGTTTCCAAACCCTAGTCCTAGTGAAACACACTTTTCCCAGCAGAACTTCTAAGTTATCTTGGACTGGGAAAATGTATCAATCAGTCTTTCTGTGGGTTCTGCCACTCTAAATATTGGCTGGAGCCATCCTTTGTTTTTTGGGAGGTTTTGGGGCATAAGAGTTCTTGGAAAATGCTGCCTTCATGCTGTCATCTTGGCTCCACCCCTGAAACAAAATATATTTTACTCCAACTTTTTACTTTTACTTGATATGTATTTCTTTGCTTCAAATGAGTTTCCCATAAGCAACATATTGTGGGATTTGGGTTTTTAATCCACTGGGCTATTTGCTTATATTTTTGGGAGAGTTCATCCTATTCACATTCAAATTTGTAATTATAAACTCTTTATTGCCTTCCATGTTATCTTCTCTCTATTTTTATTCCCCCCCTTTTTACTTTATCCATATTCCCCAGTATTTTGCTTCTGAATACCACCTCATTCAGTGTGTTTGCCCCCTTAGATCCAATCCCCCTACCCTTTATTTCCTCATTTCCTTCGGCCCTTCTTCCTTCCCTTCTTTCTTTTAGCTCCACTTCTTCTTTCCCCTCCTCCCCCTTTCCACTTTTAGTACTTGAGAGGTAAGATAAGTTTCTTAACTTTGTTGAGTATGTATATATTAATCCTTCTTTGAGACAAATCTGATGAGAGTAAAATTCAGGTGGGTCTCACCTCCTTCCTTCTTCACCTCCATTGAATAGGTTCTTTGTACCTTTTCATGTAATGTGATTTACCATATACAGTCTCCTACATCCTCCTGTCTCTTTATTGCCAAACCTTTCTATAAAGAGATATTGCTTTTAAATAATTCCTGAATCATGCACAAGTCACGAGTGTCCATTACTTCTGGTTAAATATATTCTCTCTAATAGAGTTACACATCTCAAGATTTATGAGAGTCTTTCTTTTATGTGGGGATATAGCCAGATTTATTTTATTGGATAGTAGTTTTTTTTCACGTTTTTACCTTTCCATATGTCTCTTGAGTCTTGTATTTGAAGTTCAGATTTTCTATTTAGCTCTGATATTTTGATCAGTCAAAGTAGAAAGTTTCCTATCTAGTAAAATATCCATTTTTCCCCTCAGGAAGAGGAGGCTCAGTTTTGCTAGATCATGAATTCTTGGCTATATTCCAAGCACCCTTTTTCTTCAGAATATCATATTCCAGGGCCTTCCATCCCTTAATGTTGATGTACTAGCCACATCATATGTAATCCTTACTGTGGCTCCTTGTATCTAAATTGTTTCTTTCCAGTTGCTTGCAATATTTTCCTCTTTTATATTGTATTTCTGGAATTTGGCCACAATATTACTTGGCATTTTAATTTTGGAATCCCCTTGGGGGGGGGGGATTGATGTATTCTTTCAAACTATTTTGCCCTCTGGTTTCATTATATCAAGGCAATCTTCCTTCAATAAATCTTGAAATATGGAGACCAGGTTTTTTTTATCCTCAATTTTTTCAGGAAACACGATGATTCTTAAGCTCTCTCTGAATCTATTACCTAGGTAAATCTTTTTATTGAAGTATTTAACATTTTCTTCTATATTTTTTCAATTTTTTTGTTTAATAGATTCCTTTTGTCTCTTGAAGTCATTAGTTTCTGCGGATTCTATAATTTATTTTAGAAAGAATTTTCTGCATTTACTTTTTGCAACTACTTTTCCAATTGGTCAATTCTATTTTTGAAGGAGGTTTCCATTTGCCCAATTGTGCTTTTCAGAGAATTATTTTCTTTTTGCACGTGTTCAGTTGTATTTTCCAAGGATTTGCTTTCTTTTTGTAAATTGTTACTTTTCTCTCACAAGTTGTTAATTTTTTCTTGCATTTCTTTCCTATTTTTAAATAGATTTTTAAATTCCTCTCTCATCTCTTCTAAGAATTCTTTCTGGACTGCAGACCAATTCATATTCTCCTCAGAAGTTCTAGCTCTTTCTAAGTTTAGATCTTTGCCTTCAAGTTAGCTTTAGATGGTCCCATCTTTCTGTTGTCTTTTCTTCATTTTCCTAGGATCTTGTGTTAGGCAGGGGCTGGTTCATAGACCTTTGGTATTGAAAGCTCTAGAGAGTTTGCTCCCTTGGCTTAGTGACTCCACTAGACTTGCAAGTTTGGAGGGAGGGAGGTGCTGGTTACTTTTTCTTGAGTGTCTGGGACCTTGATTTGTAGCCCAGTGGTAGAGGAGTAGCAGTCTGGATTATCCTGGAACAATATGAGTTGGGCCATTAGGCTATATAATTAATCTCCTTATTCTTCATTGAGTACTGAGAAAGATCTGTTGCCCACACCTGAGTCTGGGGAGTCTGGGGGGTTGTTACTCTATTTGTTCTAGGAAGATTCACTTTCTCCCACAGGGATGGGAAGGGAGGGGATTCAACTGGCCACATGGTGACTCCTTTCAAAATACAGGGCTCACAGCCGTGGTCTTCCAGCCAAGTCCAGCTGACTGGATTGATATTTAGCCACACTCTGGAACTCTCCTGCCTACAAATCACACAGCCAAAGCTTCCACTGCTCTTCTCAGATTAGTCCTGGGCTTCACCCTGCCAACTCTTGGCTGGCTCTCTGCTCTCTGCCCCTGCCTCCCTGATGCTCCCCTGAGACAGACCTTGGTGGTACATATTCTTTTAGGTTCTCTTTTTTGATTTTGTGAATCCAATTTCTTTTAAGAGACTTGATTCCTACTAGTTCAAAGGGAAAGCCAGGAGACATTAGGCTAGTACCTGACTTCTCTATGCCATCTTGGCTGGAAAAATCTATTAATTTAATCTTTATCATTTCACACCAATATTCAAAAAATCCCTGTAGTTAATCATTGCCAATCACAGTCCAAGTTGCTCATGTAATCATTCAAATATCTCTTCCTTATATCTTTAACTGTTCATGCTCCAATCTTTTAACAGAATGCTTTTCTCCACATACCCTATGATCCAACAAAATTGAACTAACTCACTTTTCCCACCAAGTGTCTCCTTGCTTTTTGATGTCCATTTGATCTCCTACTTTTGCTAGTCTGTATAACATGAAGTGTCACATTTCTAGGTTCTGCCTATGTGCTATTCCATCTTCCTTCTTCTTAATTATTTCTCTCATTTTTGAGTGAGATTAAAAGTCACTTCTTCCATGAATATTTCCTTATTCTCTCCAACTAACAGTAATATCATTCACATTGGATGCTTTAGCACTTTGCCCTTATTTGAATTACTGTTGCAATTTTTATTTAGGTACTTTAGTCTTTATCTTGGAGGATAGGTCTAACTCTATAGAAATATATAGTTTCACAAAATTCCTCATGAATTAAGCTCTAGATTTCATAAACAATTGATAATAAATATTTTTCAATGCATTTACATATGTATCATCCTCTCTACTTATTGTTAAGATTTTTTACTTGCAATAGATTTTGTATATAATTCACTTTTGATTCTTTTCAACTTCCTTGAATGTGACTAAATAATGAACTGGTGGATTATTTCATAGGTAGAAGCTTGGGAGTAGAGGTTATTTCATTTAAAACTTTTTATCTCTTCTGTCTAGCACAGTGACTGGTACATAGTAAGTACCTACTAAATGTGAGTCAATTTATTGAATAAAAATAAAATTGAATTGGATTTAATAAAAATGAAAGTATTTGCTAAAAATAAAATGGTATAAAAATCTTGCTATCTCTCCAGTATTTCATGATGGAGGTACTATGTTATACATGCTAAATAACTTTTTGTGGCACTTTATTGCAAGGCAACCAATCAATTATTATTCAATGTGGAAGTCAATATATTCATTTAAGGTACTTTTACGGGGGTCAGGTGTCAAATTAAAGCCTACAAGAAGAAATAGATCAAGATGTTTTGTATAAGTGCTTTAATAAAAGGCATATTCTACCCCAGGGGTCTTAAACCACTGCTTTTCCAAGAAATATTTTCTGCTTCAATCATTTTGTCTTAGTGTTCTCATCATAGGAACACTCCATTACAGTGGTTTTATACCACTGCTCTTCCAAGAAAAAAAAAAAAACAAAACTACTCAGTGATTTTTATTACACTGTACTTTCAAGAGGCATATTCTGCTACAAAGAAGTCATAAACTGAGACAGTCTCTGTATTCTGCAAGTATAATTCAGTACTTTTGCCTCACTAAAAATGTGTTTATCTTTGAAAAAAAGGTAGGTATGTTGAAATCTTTCCTTTCTCTAAGAAACAATTGGCTTCACATAGACAGAGAAAAGAAAGAGAATCTCTGGTTCTTACTAGTTTGCTATCCTCCACATAAGAATCTATGCTAATTCACTCAAAATGTATCAGACTGAAGTTTTCATTAACTAGAAATCAAGACATTGCACTAAAGCAATGCGGCCATATCTGGGACACCATTTCTCTGACTTTACAAAGTAGAGAATTGAATTTGAAAATCAAACAAAAACTGATGCCAAAATAAAGTCTACAAAACTGTCCTTGGTTTTATTCCAAAAAATTCAAATAGCAATCATATCAATTTATTGAAACGTTTTTAAATCAATATAGTAGCTAAAGTTCCCTTTAATATTTCTAACAACTTCACAGAATAGCTTCCCATAAAGCTCCCTTTAAATAAATTCCAAAATAAAATTCTATATTTTATATTCAAATAAATGCACATAAAATGAATGCAAAAATAATATGAAATAAATATTTATATTTCAAACAGATCAAAATAAAATTCTTTTAAATATCATTAAAATATGATTTATTCCCAAAGTCAAATTTACTCATGTCTTTATATGAATCCAAATAAATTGAATTCAGTATTTGTTGATACTTTGTTGTGAGCCAGCATATAATATTTATCACATGGGATTTAGATGAAATATTTCCTGAAACACTCTGGTCTTCATCCCCACAGGAAATCTGGCTATCATCCTTCCATATGTATCTTGAATCACACTGGGCATCAAAAAGTGAGTTTTTATCTTATTTTTTCTGGTTTTTTACCTCTCCCTAACTTCGTAGAAACCAGTTCTAAACCATAATAGTGCTTCTATACCATCACCTAATTATTTCTCTTTATTTGAGAGGAGGTACTCCTATCTTATTCAGGTTAGAAAGCTGCAACTATTTAGAGCATCTCTTACTGATTAGTCTATCTCTTCCATTTATGATTTAGGGTATTTACGTCTCCTGCCTTAGATCTCAGTAGACCATAAGTATTCACCATATTTGTTGCAGACTTGGTATGAATTTTCAATCTCATAGAAATTCTGAATTCATTCAGCTAGTGCCATAGAAGGGATTAAAAGATTTCAGAACAATGACCAGCCATGTTCCCTTTTATGTTATCTTACCGCACTAGATGATATATTCTCTAAATATTTGGCCAAACTTGCTTGTTTATATTTTAATACTCAGAAATTATCTTTTGGATAGCCTGTAATAAATGTCAAAAATGTGTTTGTTTTTCTTCTAAATGTCCTCAGAAACACTTACATGATACAAGACATGGAGGAACATCTGAGTTTAAATTCTGCCTCAGAGAGTTAGCATCTAAATCAACCTGGGCAAGTCATTAAACCAGCCAGACTAGGTTGGCTCATCTTTAAAATGAGGGTAATAATTGCACCTGTCAGATAGTGTTGTTTGGAAGATAAAATGAATTAACAAATGAAAAGTCCTCTATAAATCTTAAAATCCCATGTAAATTTCAACTATCATTCTCCTTATTGTTTTTTTTTTTTATTATGGCAAAGGCCTCTACCATCTAGATGCATACATAAACTTAAGAGTTATTTAAAAAAAAACCCACTGACACTCTGTAGAGGAAGCAGAATCTCTTTAGACAGAAAACTAGAACCATAAATCCTTAAGCACTTATGAGGCTGTGCAGTGTTCCAGGGTTCAGTGTATTTCATATGATATCATCGACAAATAGAGGTATCTAAGACAAAATGATAACTAGGGATTCCTTTTTTATTTGTACTCCAGGTTAGATTTTTTTTTATTATCTTTCATTTTTTCAGGCTAGGATACTATGATATTGATCCTAGGCATCCTGCTTGTCTCTTCTTCCACCCCAGATTTATAATCCCAGAGGTTTGGGGAAAACCTGAGATTTTCCCCAAGATATCTCTACCTGAAACCACAGTTGTAGGCCTTTTGAACAGAGAGCATTTTAGGAATGTTCTATGCTTGAATAAGAGGACTTTTCATAGTCAAGGAACTTTCATCCAGGCTGATTTTTCCTGTGGTAAGGTAGGTTGGTGTTTTAGTAAAGAAATTCTTTGTGTGAAACTCAGGCTCATGGTACCCCATTGTAAACCTTTGCATCACATATGGCACACCTGAGGATAACTGTAAATTTAACAGTGATTTAAAGACACATGTTAATATATGATGCACAAGAAAGAAAATCAAAAGCAGAACTAATGTTCAGTTTTGGATAAACTTATATGTATATATATATATATATATATATATATATATACATATATGTATATATATAATTACAAGTTTTCCACATATCTATATATAGATATATATATTTACTATAATATATATATATATATATATATTATCAGTAAATATACTATCAGGTATATTTTATATATCAGAAGATATTTAAAATTAATATAGAGTTAGTAATACCCATTTGTCATAGAAATACTGGCTAATCATTTCCTTCTTTCATAATTTTTTTCTTTTCTTCAATGTCATCCTTATATTTTTTTCAGTAAAGCTGAGGATTTCTATTTTTATTTTATTTAACAATTGATATTTCTTTTTATTTTTCCAATTACATATTATGAAAGGTTTTCAAGATTCATTCACATGTATATGCATATTTATAGGTTACATAATTTCCTTCCACCCTCCCTTTCCACCCTCTCCCTCATCGACAAAACAGTCTGGTGAACATTGTACATATACATTTGTATTTAACATGTTTATAGTTTAGTCATTTTCTGTAGGAATAAATAGGATTAAGGGAAAAGAAAAAAATGAGAAAGGAAGGAAAAGCATTAGAAATTTTTAAAAAAGTGAACATTGTGCTCATTCAGTCCCTATTTTTTCATTTTTTGCTTTTGTTTGTTTTATTTTTCTTCCTGTGGATATGGATAGCATTGTCCATAACAGGTCTTCTTGGGTTGTTCTAGCTCTCTCAATTACTGAAAGGAGCAGCTTCTAACACAGTTGATCAACTCATAATGTTGTTGTTATTGTGTAAAATGATTCTTCAGTTATGCTCAATTCTCTCAGCATCAGTTCCTCTAATTCATTCCAAGCTTCTTCAGAATCTGAGCCTTTATGACTTCTTATAGAATGCATAACATTCATATACCATAATTTGTTCAGCCACTCCCCAGTTGATGGGCATTCCCTCAATTTCCAAATCTTTGACATTATAAAAAGAGCTGCTATGAATATTTTAGATTATGTGGGAGCTTGCCCAATTTTTTATGACTTTTGGATATAGGCTTAGTATTGTAAACTGAGATTTTTTTTAAAGAACAGCTAATAGTGAGAGTCAAGAAGGCAGAGTAAAGGCAGCAATTCACCTGAGCTCTCCCCTAAACCACTACAAATACTTTTAAATAATGACTGTTCCCAAACTCTGAATGACATAGTTCACAAAAAGACTGATTGAAACAATTTTCCAACCCAAGCCAATGTGGAAGATTTGGCAGAAATGATCACATCTTTATGTTTTTGCTATAATCTTGATTAAATTGGGTCACTTCAAGGTTCTCCCAAACTTGCAGGGTTTGGAGGGATCATTGTTGCTTTCTTCTCTGCCCTTTCTTAATTGTTTTATGAGGCAATATTGCTGGGTAATTTGATGACTAATTCTTAACCCTCTGTTTCTTTTGCCTACCATTCTTTGTTTTGCTGGAATACAAAGGGATACAAAGATAGTGGTACAGTGGATAAAGTACCAGGTCTGGAGTCAGGAAGACTCATTTTCCTGAGTTCAAATCTTGTCTTAGACTAACTGTGAGGTCCTGGGCAATCACTTCACCCTCTTTGTCCTAGTTCCTTACCTGTAAAATGAACTGGAGGCATAAATTGTAAACTACTCCAGGATCTTTGCCAAGAAAACCCTAAATGCAGTTACTAAGAGTCAGATATGACTGAAAATGATTAAATAAAAACATTGGAATTAAAGCAGGTCTAAATTTCTTTGTTTCATAGATTATTGTGGTTAAAAATATCAACAACAGGTGGACAGGCAAAGAGCCCTTCTGATCTTCATATGGCCAATAGATTCATTTGCCAAAATTGAACAGGATTGTTTCTAGGATGGTAGAAACTGCTGATAAAGTCTAGGAGAAACAGAAACAATTCACCTTATCAAAAAAGGACATTCTAGTAGGAATGTTATAATGTGTACAAGGTTTAATTTAGTATATACTGTACTGATGTTTAAAACGTAGTACTTAAAATTTGACCAAATTATCTTTTACTCTGAATATAGCTTTTGTGATAAATAGAAAACTGTGAGAACAAAACAATTAAAACAGTTGGATTCCTCTTATAAGGATGTAGTTTGAAGGAATTGAAGATGCTTAGCATGGAGGTGAAAAGATTCATAGGATCATGGAATATTAGATTTTGAGACTGAAATAATATAAGAAGCCATTAGGTCTGACCCATACATTTTACAGATGAGGAACATGAGAGGCAGAGACATTAAATCACTAGCCCAGAATAATAAAGAGTGCATCCAAGCTGTGATTAGAACCTGTATTCCTGATTCCAAGTCCAGAATACTAACCATTACTACTCATTATCTGTATTCATGGATTACTTAAAAATATTAGTCTTCAAGTTATTAATATAAGGTATTGAATTACATGATTTCTAAGATACTATTTTGAATGATGGTGGACATGGATGGTGTTAGGGGATTAGTATAAATCAAAGCATATGATATAAATGAGCATAATTTATGTAGGACATTATGAAAACAGTTATATTTAAGTTAGTAAAAGAGGTCAAAAATCAATTTTTCTTTCTCCATTCCAGAGATTCTTCATAGACTAGAAGAGAGTTCTTTCCTAGCAGGTGGTTCTATCTTTTTTGTACATATGGGAAAGGTGCAAAAGAATGTGACATATCAACTATGTCTCATTTTCCCCCAGAGAAAATGAGGTTCCCATATGCTTACAAATTACTATTATTTTGCCTTCGGGATTGTCTCTAACACATATTCTTTTTCCCCTTAAAAAGTCAACTAAATGGTTTTCATCATAGCTCTTTTGGCAACCTGATTTCAAAAATTGAAGTTTAAAAGCTTAACTAATTGTGCAAAGTAGAATTAGAAACAAAAATTCATATAATGAAAAATAAAAGACATAAATTTACATGTGAATTTCTTAATTTAATATGTATTGCATGGTTATATTATTTAAATGACTTATGATTTCACTGGTTGCCATCAACAACAGTTTCAATCCCTTCATTCCTTAATCAGTGAATCTTTCTTGGCATCCTAAGGGTTATTCATGCTTATATTTATGTGAATATAAGTACATACACACATAAGTATTATACATACTAAAATAGGCATTTTATATGTATTTAAGAGACCTGAGTGGATATTCACATATAAATATAGATAGATATACACATATGTATATATGTGTGTATATTATATTTGTATGCAAACATACATATGGAGAGAGAACTAGACAGAGAAAGAGATACATGTATGTGATATAGAAGGTATGTAGATAGCTAAAGGATACTTCACATATGGGAGGTAATAGACTAATGAATAGCATCTACTGAAGCTGGTCTTTAAAGCATAGTTAATTTTCTTGGCAAAATCTTTAAGAACAGAGTTCTCTTCTGACATGATGATAATAGTATTGATGATAGCTATTTTACTTTACTTGACCTTTATGTATGATGATGCTAAAGATTAAACTTATAATAAGGAAAATTTTAAAGTTGAACTATGACCAAAATAAAGAAAAACAGAATCTAATTAAATCTATGCTCAGTTAAATGATAAAATTTACAAATTTCTTTTGGTTTACAAAGTATGTACATATTTTGTTAATTGGATGGGAAATTCAAAAATTCACTTAAACTTTTATTTTATCATTTTTTTAAAATTAAAAGCATCTTTTTCCCATTTGTCTCAGGATGTCCCACCTTTCTATTGAGCAAAAGTATCAACAAATATGCATGATCAAACAAAACAAATTCCCTCATTGACTACATCCAAAACTGCATTTTCCATTCAGCATTTTGACTTCATCACTTCTCCCTGAGATAATGGTTATAAAGCTTCATCTTTGATTCTCTGGAATAATGATTTGTCATGCAGTAATCACAGTATTAAAGTTATTCAAAGATATTTTTCTTTTTAATATTGTTATTATAGGACATTTTTTTCTCCTAATTCTGCTTATTTCAGCATGCATCCATTTGCAGAGATTTTCTACGTTTCTTCAGAAACTTTATATATCATTGTTTCTAATGGTACAATAATATTTTTTACATGTACATACCCTAACATGTTTAATCATGCTCCAATGGATCAGCACCCATCATTTCTATTTTCTTTCATATTTCTTTCTTTCTTTTTTCTTCTTTCTTTCTTTCTTTTTTCTCCTTTCTTTGTTTCTTTGTTTCTTTCCTTTCTTTCTCTGACTCTCTCTCTCTCTCTCTCTCTCTCTCTCTCTCTCTCTCTCTGTGTCTCTCTCTCTCTTGCTCTGTCTGTCTGTCTCTCTCTCTCTCTTTCTCTTTCTTTTTCTTTCTGTTTGCTATTGTGGTAAAAACTCTTGTATTTATTTCTATACATGTGATCCCTCTCCCTCCTTTTTATACTCTTTGGGGTCATATACCAAGTTCTGCTATCAAATACTCAAAATAACTTGATCTTTTGAGTGATTTGGGGGGTATAGTTACAAGTTGTTTTGTTTTGTGTTTCCCCACTGAACACCAGAATAGCTGGATTGATTCACAGCTTTCCCAATATTGTGTAGAAATTCTTACTGAAACCTTAAATACAAATTCTTAAATTCTTGTCAGTGATCAAATATGGACTTAATTCATTGATCAAGCATATATCATGTAAGACTCTCAATTCTCAACTTTTCTGTGATAACAAAAATGTGTCTCTATGTTACAGGGTGTTACTACTTAAATATATTCAGGGAAACAATATGTTGAATTCAGAAAGTGTCAACCTTGTGTATTCCTTTCTGAATTCAACTGTTTTATTCACAAGATAAGCTAAATAATTAAAGATAGTTCAAAATGTTTTGCACCTTTTTTTAGTCAGCTACTTGAGGCTGGAAATTGTCTAGATTTCCAGTGTGTTCCTTGGGATTTTTTCTGTTGTGGTACTTTTGTGTGAAGGTTGCTAGCACATAAATAATTCAGGATACTAACATGAATTCCATTGTATTCCAAGAGCAAAAAGCTTGATTTGTCTAAAGCTTTAAAATTATGCCATACATACAAATACTCAAAGGTCTCAAAGGGAATGAATGCATGTTTTATAATTACAAGAATTTCTTAGCTGGTACTTTTATACATATCTTCTACTCATTGGGGAATTAGAGAAAAACAAAATGCTTCAATTGTCCCAAATAAAGTAGAACAGATTTCTATTTTCTACTTTTTAGGACTGCCTAACAAACCTGATGTTGCAAACATACAAACAAAAATGAATAAGATAGTTCAACTTCAAAATAATGGAAATTGTTTTACATATGATGCTGATTCATGCAGACTGAACTCAACCTAAACTCAACAATATAAGAATCTTATTCAATAAGATACATAAGCTGTGCTTATCAAATGCCTTTTTTTTTCAGGGGAAAGGTGGTTGTATGCTCATGTATAGAGAAAGATCTACAATATTCCAAATGGATAACATTTTTCAAGTTTGGAGTTTAAAGCTGTTTTAGTCTGATAACATAAAAGCTATGGTAACTATGCAACTATATACTTTTATTACAGAACAATATATTTTGGGTGCCACAGAATATTGGTAAAGTTTGCTTCATGTATTTATTTTGTATCTCAGTGTCTTTGAGCCACTAAAGGTGATGCTGTAGAAGTAGTATCATAAATCATTGTTTTTAGAACTTTTGATAGATCAATTCCAAATATTGTAGAGAAAATAAAGTGGATATGAAAAATCCAATTTTATTATTTTAAAAAGACCAGATCATTTGCTTTCAGAATATTTTTCTTATTGTTTATTTCTTTATTCTCCTAATATTATATCTTAGGAGATTCTTTATATTGATGTATTTGTTACCTCATCAATGACGCTTTTTATTTTTCCTTTGAGGTCTAGCATAGAAGATACTTATTAAATTGAATTCAAGGGGATTAGACCCCTCCATTTGTAAAGATTCATATCTTCCAATTCTGTTACATTCTTGTCCATCTCCTTGTAAGAATTGTAATAATTATATGTTTAATAACCATTCTGATATTTAGATAATACTTTAATATTTTTCAATGCATTTTATGTATGATATTTCATTAAATTTTCACAACAATGTTATGAGGCAGGTGGTGTTATTTCCTCCATGCATGTGACAAGAGTGGAACTGATAAAGATTAATTCCTTGATCAGAGTTAGTAAATGTAAGAGGGTGGGATTTCAACTAAGATCTTCTTTCCTACAAAATAAATACTCTATTAATTCTTCAAAGAAGATTTACCTATGAAGTGGAAGTCCCCTAATTTATTTTGATATATCATATTAATGTAACATAACACATAGTGAATAGTGAGGCATTCTCAGAATCAACAATTCCTGGGTAATCTGCTCTTCATTTCTCACTAACCATGAGACCCTAGAAGTAAGTCACTTAACCTCTCAATTCCCAGGCAAATTTCAAATATTATACATTGCAGAGGAAGTGCAGATTTATACTGATAGAACAAATTTGTTCATTTTCTATACTAATCAAATTATAGCTCTGGTCAACAACAAGGACAATATCACTATGCTCAGTACATTCATATTTTTAAAAAATCAACAATCATTTATTAAAATCTCACATGTATGTTCTTGACACCAGGAAAAGTGCTGGGGATATAAAGTTAAGAAATAAACCACCTTATTCCCAAAAAGTTAGCACATTCCATTATGGGAATAACATTATATATATATATATATATATATATATATATATATATATATATATATATATATATTGAGAGAGAGAGAGAGAGAGAGAATTGATGGTGGAAAAGATAGATATTAATAAGTAGATTTTTAAAATATCTGTTATATACTTTCCATATAAATATTATCCCTGGTAATGTGCTAAATTCTACTCAGATGACCACCATGTATCTTTCAAATGACCTTTTAATTGACTTAATGGAACCTAGTCCCATTACAATGGTGGAATAAGATGCTTGAACTAATGTACTAAGTGTAAAACTGACAGACTGAATGCCACTATATTGTCAGAATGATATTCTTTGTTTATTCTTTCTATCTGAATTGTTGTCCATTTTCTTGTTGAGAGGCCATGAATCTTGTTGAGGAAGTTTTATAGTATTCTAGGGTTCTATTCAAGTAGGTCACACAATGCTATTCCTGATGTCATGAAGACCCATCTTTCTACTAGTTGTGAAATCCTGGCCAAGTCACTTAACCCTGTTTGCCTCAGTTCCTCATCTGTAAATGAGCTACACAAGAAAATCAAGGAAATGGCAAAACTTTCCAGTATTTTTTGCCAAGAAGCTCTAAATGGGGTCATGAAGAGTCAGATGAGACTGAAACAACTGAATAATAACAGCACGGTTCTATGCCATCAGCACTCTGCATGAAAAATTGCCTTGATTAAATATCCTTAAATCAATTCAGTTTTTAGCAAGCAACAGCTGAGTGCACATAAATGTGATAGGAACTATAAAGCGCAAATGAGAAAGAAAAGGGAAAAGAGCTAGTTTTAATTACCTTTCTCTACCACAATATACTTGTACCCTGTTTATTTTGTTTGAATGAAGCTCCTGGTATTATGTTATATAAAGTGAATGATTAATAATTATTAGTGTTGAGAAAGCACAGCATGGTCTATGTTATTGCTCAATCATATTTCACTAGTGTCCAACTTTTCATGATTCCATTTGGGTATTTTCTTAGCAAAATTATTGGAGTTGTTTAACTTTTCCTTCTTCAGTTCATTTCCAAATGTGGAAACTGAGGAAAATAGGGTTAAGTGACTTGCCCAGGATAATATAACTAAGTGTCTGGAACCAGCTTTGAACTCCAGAAATAATCTTCCTGTCTCTGGAACCAGTACTCTATCCAAAGACATGACCTAGCTGCCTATTCTGTTCTATGAGCATAGAAATGTTAGAATAATCCAGTCTCTTTAGAATAAACATAGTTTTTACTGAGGAATGAATTATTTGTGAAAGCATGATTTAGAACTAGAAGAGATTAGAGATCATTTAATTAAATTCCTTCATTTTATACAGAAGGAAACTAAGATGCAAGGAAATTTATTGAGAATTACATAGCTGAAAAGTACCAGGGCTGAAATTTGAAACTGTCTATACTAATAATAAAATCTAATGCTTCCCATCCCACCCTATTTATCTCTCTTCTTACTACCATGCATCTCACTGTGTATTGGAACTCAATACAATTGGCATAAAATCAAAAAAATCTGAGCATTTGGAAAACTTTAAACTCAACCTGGAATCCTGAGGAAATAATGTGTTTAATCTATGAACACTTTACACAAGTAGACTTAATTGTTTTATATATTGCTTGATATTAATACTTATCAACTTGTTGAACAGGATTAATTCTACAGTAATATTTGTCAGAATTTTTCATGATTCTTACATGTCATGTGATGTTCCTTATTTGAAGAGTTCTAAATACATTTTAACATTATGTTGATCCTAGCACAGATTATTTTTTTATTTTCTACATGTGTTTGATTGAGTCCAGCTGCTTTTCTCATGACTTCATCTTTTTAAGTACTATTGCTACTTCCTCACATGGTACATTGGGTACTGGGATAGAGTAGTCCAAATGTGATGATTACCAACAATAAGAATATTTTAGCATAAGAATGATCCCAGATCTGTTTCTTTTCATAAATATTTCTAGTCTTCTGGTTTTGTCTATGATACATTCAGAACAGTGTAACTTAGCTATATTTAAGCCATTTTCTGCAGACTTGATTTGTCAACCACTTTGTTGGTTGCTTTCTGAAAGTGTCTTGATGAAAATGTCCCATCTTCAATTTCTTTTGTTGTTGTTGTTGTTGTTGTTGTTGTTGTTGTTGTTGTTGTTGTTTTCAAGGCACTGGGGTTAAATGACATCAACATCAACACAGGCACATAGGCAATTATTTAGTGTCTGAGACTGGATTTGAACTCCGGGCCTCTTGACTCCAGGGTGGGTGATTTATCCACTGTTACTACCTAACTGATTCCCATCTTCATTTTCATACTGTTTTGCAAATGAATTTGTTCTTTGGACTAGTACCCTTGATTGACAGGACAAAGTGATTAGCGTCTTTTGTGTGAGAGGTGTTCTCTGAATTGTTCAGTGTCTTTGTTGTAGTGACTTTACATATTTAAACTTCTTTAGGATAATGTAATTTACAAGCAATATCTTTGCTTTTGAACATTTTTTCATTTTTATGTTCCAAAGTTTATCTAAATAGTGGGTATAGAATCATATATATAATTATATACCATATATTCTCCTTCTCATCCTTTTTCTTAATTTTCCTAATTTTGTAATTTTGAAAAGATTAAGAGGCAGAAAAGACTTCAAAGGACAGCTAGTCCAATGCTTTTGTTTTATATGTGATCAAACTAAGTTCTATAACATGGAAGTGATTTGTTCAAGATCACATTAAGCAAGAGAGTAGGAATTAACTCAGAGCTTTATACTTTGACCTTTCCTCTAGCCACAATCCTATTGTTCACAATCAGTTGATAATGAAATTGCAAAATCAGTATTTCCCATCTATTTTCCTTCAATGTAATTATTATAAAATTTTGTGATCTGAATTTCAAAGAAATTTAGTGCTTACTAATGATTATATGAAGAATAAGCATCAGCATCATTAAGAATAATAAGAAAAATTAAATTTTAGAAACTAAATTTTCACTTCATACTCAGAATATTGGTAAAGAAACAATTAAACTTGGAGATTACAGAGAGAAGAACACAAGACACTATACAAACAATGTTCCCAAAATTAAATAACATAGGAAATTTTAGGACTTAGAGAATCCTCACTATGTGTTGTCAGCTATGTACTGCTGTTCTAACTGTACCACAATTAGAATGTTCTTATCTTTAAAAAGAGACTGTACTTAATGATCTCTAAGATTCCTGCCAGTTCTAACATTTCAGAAACATTGAATAAACAATTATCTGAATTTATTTGTTGCAGATGACATGATCACAGATATGCATATGGAAACATAGAGTCCAATTCAACCTATTCATTTTATCAGTGAGAAAATTGAGGTTCAGAAAAGTGGTTTTTCCAAGAATATATTAGGAAAATTCTCAACTAAACAATACTTCAAAAGGAGACAAAATAGTCTTTTTTAACAAGTACTCTTCCAATCTAAATTTTTATATAGTTTCTGCACAAAATTTAATAATCAAAATCTGTAATAATAACACATAACAGTTTCATTTGTATCCAAAATTGAATTAAAATTTATATTTCTGATTTCTTTGGATATAAATAGCATATCCTGTACTTTATTCATTAAACCATAAAATGAAATGTGGGATAGCTATAGTTAAATACCAAAAATACAGTTCTACCAGAAGTAGCCATAGTACTTGTTATTCAAGTATAAAAAATTGTTCAAAGTAGTCTGCACCAATAATTTCATTTTCATTTTAATGATTAAGTCCTGAAACTCCCTTTCAAATCTATTGAGACTTTCAAGTACTCTCTATTCATGTCAATATCCTTGAAAGTTGTTCTGATTTGAGCAATAGTGGACAGTGATTCCTCATCCAATTTTTCAATAGCTCTGCTTCTGAATATGAAAAACAGAGCCACAAAGACTAATATGTCAGTGTTATGGCAGGTGGAAGTGTACTAAGATGAAGCATCCTTCCTACGTAAAGCTGAACATATAATTATGATCTGTTGATGATGGTCAACCATGTACAGTAAAAGAAAAACATCATCTGAAAGACTAAAGTAAAGAAGTAGACATAGAAAAGTGGGTTTTGTGTAGCAGAGGGAACAGTAATTAATGAAAATATTTTATTGACTTGAGCCATTTTCATGGCTGCTAGTCCTCCCAAGAAACCTGGTATTTTGCAAGAGAATACTAAGTACATAGATTCTCAGGGATCTACAGTAGCTAATGAGTGATTTTACAATTATAAAGGAATCACAAGAATTAGAAAAGTTGTTTAAATTTTTAAATGGTGCTTTTCCCACAAACATAGGAAGCAGATTGCAGACTTACACTCCTTCTGCTTCACAGAAAATGCCTCCTTTTAGACACTTTTCTCCCAGATGGCCATTCTTTCTCCATCGCCTACTCTCCCAAAGGAAGTATTGCTAGTAACTGATATTTTCCTTAACCCTCATATATTTAGCACACTTTGCATTACTTCAGAAAGACAGTAGAATCCTGAGGTAAACCAGAGCAGCCTCATCTCATTTCTCATTCATTTGACAGGAGATTCACTTATTTTAAATAATATTAAGGATATTTCAAAATAATCTTACATTTAAGATAAAAGATCATAAAATGCTTATATGAGACATTAAAATTTTTCTCTTCTAAATTTTGAGAAGGCTTACAGCTTTAAATAGATATGGTCTGAGTTTGAGTACTATTGCATCTACTGCTGAATTTTAGAGAGCTTATGTTAGTGAAACATCTGGTTAAAACACATGAAAAAGTTGTTTTTCTTTGTTTTACTAAAGGGAAAATAAGAGTTGTCTATTAATGTATAGTAATTTGGTAACTGCTTCTCCTGCATGCAGCCATTGTTCTTTGAATCATGATAAATAGGGTCAATATACCTGGGAGGTTGAGGGTTCATTTTAGTCACTGACTTAGTGTTTTGTTCCTAACAGTTTCTTTGTTTGAAATCTTCAAAATACTTGCTTCCATTGACAAAATTCTTTAATTCTATTATAGCATATAAGTAAAAGCCTGAAATGGGACTTGTGGTTTAGTCTGCTAACTGAGAACACAATTCTGGCCATTATAAGTTTTCAAGTGGTCATGCAATTGAAATTCAATGGAACTTGATAGATGGATAGAGTTAGAGACTTGATTTAATGAGTGAGTACTACAATTTATTCCTGAGTTAAACAAATAGATTTTAAGCACTTCCTAATATATTGTGCTATGTGTGATGGAAGAGATAAAAAGGCATTAAACCACAGTTCCTGCCTTCAACAAGTTTATAATCATCAGGGGACATAGAACATACATATTCAGATATATAATTTTTAAAAAGGAAGAATGTGTTAAGTGTATGCTAGGAGTACTAACAAATAAAAAATACCTTCAAAGAAAGGAAGGATTGCTTCTGAAAAACATAATTGGGGAAATTTTCACAGGGGAGATAGTATATTCACTGGAACTTGCATAGTACATCAGATGGAGACTAGAGAATGAGCTTCCATGAGTATCATCACATCACAATCAATTTATAACCACAACCTCTATCCAAGCATGTTCCTTTCAATTGTTTAATACAATTTTTAAGAGTTAAAAGTATCATTGCATCATAGTAAAATCTATACCAATACCCTTCTGACTAGTATATACCTTTCAATTGTCCTAATAGACATATAACTCTCAAGAGTAGTATATCACATAATTATCAATTTATACTCACACCCTCTAAGTATGCTCCTTTCAACCAGCATAAGAGAAATACGGTCCTCAAGAGTTACAAATAGTTTCTTCCCTTGTAAGGATGTAAATAGTTTAGTCTTATTGACCAACTTTTTTTTCCTGTTTACCATTTTATGTATCTCTTGAGTTTTTTTTATCTGAAAATCAAATTTTCTTTTCAGTTCTGGGGATTTTTTTGTTTTATTAATCGATATTTTGTTTTTCTAGCTTCATGTTATGAAATATTTTCAACATTCATTCATATTGCATATAAATATTTTTAAGGTACATCATTTCCTTCCACCCTCCCTTCCTATTGCCCTCCCCTCAGCAGAAAACAGTCAGGTGAATATTGTACATAAATATTTCTGTGAAACATGTTTAAGGATTAGCTGTTTTTGGTATGAGGAATTAGGGAAAAAGGGAAAAGAAAGAATACCATAGTAGAGGAAAGAAGTACATAAGAGAAATTTGTTTTAAAAATTGAATGTGGGAGCCAAGATGGTGACAAGAAGGGATCCAGTCTTAGGAGCTCTCTGATAAAATTCATAAGCTAAGGGCTTTAACTAAACTTTCTAGAGACAGAACCCACAAAGGGACCCAGTGAGGCAGTTCTCCTACTCAAGGTAACCTGGAAAAGAGCAGAAAGGCTCTGCTCCATGGGGTCCAAGGGGCAGCCTGCCAGAGGGGTGGCCCACCAGAGCGAAAGAACTTCAGCCTCCTGGAGGCAGCCCCAGGATGCTGGGAGCCGCGGCTCACAGCAGCGGGGGAGTCTCCTGAGCTGCACCCCAGGGTACACTAGGCACCAAGTGGGGGAACAGCGGGGGAACTCTGCCAGAATGAGCATGTGGAGCCCAAACCTCAGGGCACAAAGCCAGTAGCTTGGTCTTTCCACAGCCCAGTCCCTGAAACAGAAGCCAGTGGAGCCAGTAAGCAGGAGCCCCCAGGGCATGAGCCCATTGAGCTAAGGGAGGGGAGTGAAGAGAGACTGCTGAGCTCTGTCCTCCTCCCCTGGAACAGGACTCTGGGGCTCTGATCACTTTCAGATCCTGATCACAGTCTAGGCCCCCCATAGAACAACAGGGCCCCCCCACCTCGGCCCCATGGCAGAGGGGGGTGCGTAAGGTCATTCACAGACCAGGAGTGAGGACAGAGCCTCACACACTGAGACCCTTGTGGGAGTGCCCCAAAAGCTCAGGAAGCACCCCAAAACCAGGCCCAGGCTGGGAAAATGAGCAAGCAGAGAAATAAGAGGAAGACTATTGAGAAATATTTTGCAAATGAGCCCAAGAAGGATCAAAATACTCAGTCTGAAGATGAGGAAGCACAAGCTCCTGCATCTAAAGACTCCAAGAAAAACAGAAATTGGGCTCAGGCTATGATGGAGCTCAAATAAGACTTTGAAAATCAAATGAGGGAGTTGGAAGAAAAACTGGGAAAAGAAAGGAGAGAGATGAAGGAAAAACATGAAAATGAAGTCAGCAGCTTAGTCAAGGAAATCCAAAAAAATGCTGAAGAAATTAGAATGCTAAAATCCAGCTTAGGTCAAATGAATAAAACAGTTCAAAAAGTTAATGAGGAGAAGAATGCTTTAAAAAGCAAAACTGACCAGATGGAAAAAGAGATAAGAAAACTCTGAGGAGAACAAATCCTTCAGACAAAGAATAGAATTCAGGGAGATTGATGAATTTAGCAGAAATCAGGAATCAATACTTCAAAACCAAAAAAATGAAAAATTAGAAGAAAATGTGAAATATCTCATTGAAAAAACAACTGATATGGCAAACAGATTTAGGAAAGATAATTTAAAAATTATTGGAATACCTGAAAGTCATGATCAGGAAAAGAGCCTTGACATCATTTTCAAAGAATTACTACAGGAAAATTGCCCTGATATTCTAGAAACAGAGGGCAAAATAGAAATGGAGAAAATCCACCGATCACCCCAAGAAAGAGATCCCAAAAAAAACCAACCCATAGGAATATTATAGCCACGTTCCAGAACTCCCAAGTCAAAGAGAAAATATTACAAGCAGCCAGAAGGACACAGTTCAAATATCATGGAGCTACAGTCAGGATCACACAGAACTTAGCAGCAGCTACATTAGAAGCACGTAGGGCTTGGAATACAATATACTGGAAGGCAAAAGAGCTTAGAATGCAGCCAAGAATGAGCTACCCAGCAAGGCTGAATGTCCTCTTCCAGGGAAAAAGTTGGACTTTCAATGAACCAGGGGAATTTCATATGTTCCTTTCAGAATGGCCAGAGCTGAACAGAAGGCTTGATTTTCAGATACAGGACTCAGGTGAAGCACGGAGAGGGGGAAAATATGAGGGACTTAATGAGGATGAACTGCATGTATAGAAAAATGATGCTGATAATATTCATATGAACCTTCTCAGTTAATAGAGCAGGTAGAGAGGGCTTTTATAGTTGAAGCACAGGAGAAAGCTGAATTCGAAGATAAAATATGGTGCAAAAATGGAGTCAATAGGAAAAAAAGGGAAATGGAATGGGAGAAAGAAAAAGGAGAGGGGGAATATTCCAAGATATTTTACACAATAAGATTGTTTTTATTACAATGAGCTACTGCAATGATATGGAAGGGGGTCGGCAAGGGGGAATGACGGAACCTTTGCTCTCATCAGAGATGGCTAGGAGAGGAAACAGCAAATATACTCAATGGGTATAGACATCTGGAGTAAGAAAGAGGGGGGAACAGGGTGAAGGGGTGGGGATGTGAATAAAGGAGGAGAGGATGGACCATGGGGGGAGAATCATCAGATATAACACATTTTCTTTTTTACTTCCTACAAAGGGCTGGGATTGGAAGGCCTGACCAGGACCATAGGGCCAGGTGGATTCTGGGCCTAAGGGGTGGTATGGGGGCTCAGGGCTGCTTGGCCCCAGTTCCAGGGATCTGTCTGCTGCGCCAGTCAGCGACCCTACAGCAGAGTCAGAGTGAAAGGAGAGAGAAAATATAGTACATGGTAGTGGAGAAATAAGAAAGGAGGGATTTGCGATCAGCAATGGCAACATTGAAAAAATATGGAAGTAACTTTTGTGATGGACTTATAAAGAATGTGATCCACCCTTGACAGAGTTGTTGCTGTTGGTACAAATACTGAAGGACATTTTTTGTTATTATTTGGGGGGAGGGTTCAGGGCAAGTGGGGCTGGATGGCCTGCCTGGGGCCACATAGCAGGGTGATCTTTGGGTGTCTGGGGCCAAATTTGGACCCAGGTGCTCCTGGCTCAAGGGCCAGTGCTTTCTGCCACCCAGCCACCCCTACTATTATTACTATTTTATTTTATTTTGGGTCTTTTTTTTCCTTCTTTTTGGTTTTTGCAGGGCAGTGGGGATCGGGTAGCTTACATGTCACATGGCTGGGTGATTGTTGGGTTTATGAGGCTGGATATGGACTCGGGTGCTCATGGCTCCAGGACTGGTGCTTCGTCCATTGTGCCACCTGGTCATACCTACAATTATTACTATTATTTTTTTTTAATTTTAATTTTTTTTTCTCTCCCTTTACTTTTTTCACCCAAGCAAGTCTATCTATGTTCAAGGGGGGCGGGGTATTTTGCTTACTTGTAAACAAGAATATTTTATTAATGTATAAAAACATTTGTACAAATTTAGAATAAACAAAATTTAAAAATTGAATGCAGTGTTCACCATATTCAAGACTTTTTGTTGGTTTGTTTCTTTAGTTTTTCTTTCTCTGCAGATAGAATTGTCCATATTCCATCTAATATGGTTGTCCTAGCTCTCTGAGCTGCTAAAAAGATCAGCTTCCATCAAGGATGATCAACTCACAATGTTTTTCATGTGTACATTGTTCTATTGGTTCTCATTCCTTTGCTCAGCATCAGATCCTGTAACTCATTCCATGCTTCTCTAGTGTCTGACCATTCATGCTTTCTTATAGAACGATAGTATTCCACAACATTACTGTACTGTAATTTGTTTAGCCATTCCCCAATTAATGGACAGCCCCTGAGTTTTCAAATCTTTGACACTACAAATAGAGTTTTTTATGAACATTTTGAAAATGTAGGACTTTTCCCATTTTTTATGATTTCTTCTGAATATAGACCTAAAATTGGAATTGCTGGTTCAAAGGGTATGATCAGTCTTATTGGCCTTTGGGCATAGTTCCATATTACTCTCCATAGTGGCTGGATCATTTCACAACTCCACCAACAATGCACCAATTCCCCAATCTTCCCACAATCTCTTAAACATTGATCGTTTTCCCTTTTGGTCATCTTAGCAAATCTGATAGATGTGAGGTGATAACCTCACAGTTTTTTTATTTGAATTTTTCTAATCAATAATGATTTGGAGCATTTTTTTCATATGGTTAGATATAGCTTCAATTTCTTCATTTGAAAACTGTCTTTTCGCATCCTATTATCATTTGTCAATTGGGGAAGTTCTGCTGTTATTGTCAGATGAGTTTGAAAGTTCTCTATTTATGCCCATTTTTCAACTGAAAGAATATGCTAAATATTGCAGGGTAGTTGATTCTTGGTCATAATCGAAGCTCCATTGCCCTCTGGAGTATCACATTTCAAGTCATCCAAACCCTTCATGTTCAATGTACTTTTTTGGTGAATAAGTCCAGAGTAATCCTGGCTGTGGTTCCTGGGTATTTAAATTGTTTTGTCTTGGTTGCTTGCAGCATCTTCTCCTTTAATTTATAATTCTCAGATTTGACTATAATATTTCTTGGAGTTTTTATTTTGGGATCTCATTCTGTGAGTGATTGAGGGATTCTTTCAAGGACTATTTTATTCTCTTGTTCTAGGCAGTTTCCCTGATATTTTTTTCTGAAACATATTGTACACACTCATTTTCTGATTGTGACTTTGAGGTAGACTAATAATTAAAAAAAAATAAATTATCTCTCCTGGAACTATTTTCCAGGTAATTCATTTGTTTTCTAAGAGGTACTTTACATTTTCTTAAATCTTTCCCCAACTTTTTTTTTATAGAATTTTAATGCATTAAAGAACCAATAGGTTCCATTTGTCCAATTCTAATTTTTAGAGTTTTTATTTTCTTAGGTTTTGTGTTTCTTTTTCTTTTTGGTAAATTTTACTTTTAAATTAGTGACTCCCTATTTCCATTTGGCCAATTTTACTTTTAAATATTGTTTTCTCCCATCAATTTTTCACAATTATACTGTTTGATTCATTTCTTTTCTCAATTTTTTCTTCTTCTTTACTTTGGGGTTATTTTCAAGGTTTTTGCAAGGCAAATGGGGTTAAGTGGCTTGCCCAAGGCCACACAGCTAGCTAATTATTAAGTGTCTGAGGCTTGATTTGAACTCAGGTACTCCTGACTCCAGGGCCAGTGCTCTACCCACTGTGCCACTGACCAGCCCCTCTACTTTGGGTTTTAAAATCTTTTTTGAATTATTTCAAGAGGTCTTTTTGGATTTGAGACCAATTTATCATCCCCTTTGAAGTTTCACATGTAAGCAGTTTGTCACCCTTTTCCTATTCTGAAGGAGAAAAATATTTGAAATTTTGAAGAAGTTGAAGTTTTCATTGTTTTCTGTTCCAATAGTAGTTTTCTATGTTTAGAGCTTTTGCAGGTTATTTTTGCTCCTTTTCAAAGTTAAGTTCTGCTACTGCAGCAAAAAAGGTGCAATTCCAAGATTTTTGTGCTAGGAGCTTGAGGGGGGCAGGGCATTGAGTCCCTGCTTTTCTTCCCTAGCTTCTTAGGTATTTGTGATTTGGTGCATAAGGGTAGCCCAAACCAGTTCCTTCTGCTGCACCAGTGTTCCCAGGTTCAAACATTACCTTCCAAACTGAGTTGGGACCCTCAGTGTTAGCGTCCTGTACTACTGGTCTGCTGAGTCAGGACTCAGGAATTTACTTAGTAAACTGTGCTGGGGCTCAGAGCCTCCTCCTGGTTTCCTAACTCTCTCACCTATGCTGGGTTGCACTATCCTTTTACTTTACATAAGACGGGCCTTTCCTGAAGTTCCTCCAAGCTATCTGGAGAGCTGCAAAGTTGCTTAGCTTTGTTTTCTGTGGTCTCTATCACTTTGGGGTCTGTTTAGAGCTTCATTTAAGTCATTTCAGGAAAGCCTCAGGGAGCTTCTCAACTTCTTGCTACCTTCTTGGCTCTGCCCAGATGACTCCAGAACCATATTTTCTATTGAGTTTTATAATGGCCCTCATTTGGCAAGAATACTTGAGGATTTCCTATGAGAGAAGGAGGGACTGAAACTTGGATACGCTTTGCCCTAATATGAAAGGTCTCCCTCTAGTAGCTCATATGTATGACAAAGTAATAGCATCTTTTCCAAGAGGTATGTTGCAATAATAACATAACATTCAGTAACTCAGTAATAGTAACAGAAATAAAATATAAACTATGAGCCTGAGATTATGAATCCAATGAAGTTTATGGTCCTTTTCTCAAGGAGGTCTGCCTGTGTGCTAAAAGAGGAATTCTTTCATTAGATATTAGGATAAGCCCATTGAACTAGTACAATATGTTCACGAAAGGGAAAGACAGAAATGAGAGAATTTCATAGTTTCAGAGGACCCTCTCCTGATTCTCTGGGCAAAATGATTATTTTTATCCCATATTATTAGAAAATTATTAAAATTGGGGAGAACCAAGCGATTCCCCCCCTCCTATTTCCTTATTCAAACTTTCAAGGATAGAGTTGATTTATCATTATCAGGTCCTGAGAAGTTGTTAGTTAATTTGAATTTGATAAGCATCTATTATGTGTCAGACAAGGGAATACTAAGAAAGGTTAAGGATCATGAGTGATCTCAGGTAGTTCACAGTCTAATTGGAAGAATAATGTACAAGCAACTTCATACAGTTAAGTTATTTACAGAATAAATTAGAATCAATGGAGGGAAAGCATTAACATTAAAAGTGATAAAGAACTGTTTCTTTGGAATTCTCTTTAAGTAGAACTTAAAGGAATCCAGGGAAGTCAGAAAATAGAGATAAAGAGACAGTTCCAGGATTGGTGAGGGCAGTAAATTAAAAATGCAGAGTCAAGAAATGGAGTTTCTCACATCAAAAACGTCAAAGAGATGGGAAATATTAAATGCCCTCATTCACCTACATTTCAGAATGTTCTTGCATGGACAGCTATTGCATAATGATATATTGTAATATAAGTTAATCGAGTTCAACATAACATAACATTCCCTTGATATTTTCATTATATCTCAATAGTCTCTGAAATTATACTACTGTTCTACCTTCAAAAGCAGTTTTAGTAGAATGACATGCATAGAGGAGAGGATGGAAGACTTTGAAAGAGGTTAAGGAAAGGCAAGGAAGTGACAATAGTAAATGTGTATATACTACACGAATATGGTTGAAAATTAGGGAGCATAAGTGTCAATGATGGGATTTTTTTAATTAAGACAACCCTGAGTATATTTTCTAACCAAAATTGAGATCTTGTGAATAAAGAGAAGATGCAAGAGAGAAAGTGTATAGGTATGTGAAGGTGAGGAGAGAATGGGTTATGTTTTAGAGATGAAATAAACTTGTTGGAGAAATAAGCAGTTATATCCTGAACTTCAGTGTTATGATAATATACCTCTCTATCTACTAAAGATAACCCAGATTTACCAAGCTCACATCCTAGTAAAAACATTATAATAGTCAAGTCACTAAACTTCCACAGGCCTCAATTTCCTTTCACTGTAAAATGAGAAGTTTAAGCTTTGAGACCCAAGGTCCCTTCTAGCTCTACATTTAAAACCAATTTTGTCATTACCAGAGTCAGAGGGAACAAGAGAAATAGAACAAAGTCTTGATTTTGACAAGTAATGAAGATAAAGAGAGTAAACATTAAAGGAAAGGTTGTTCCTTCTTTGCCACTGAGAAAGATAAGAGCTACAAGATGCATGCAAAAGATAAAGCTAAAGAAACCTCTAAAAGAAAACAAGCAAGTGGAGAATCTCACTTACAACCTTTTCAAAGGAACTAAATAAACACGAGTCATTCCAGGATGGTGAGTTTTATGTTTGAAAAAAAAATCAAGAAATAGAGGTTTTTGTTTATTGTAAGACATCATTAAGTGACTAATATAGATTTAGGTATGAAAGAAAGAAATTTCATTAACATATTTCACATGTCAATTTTTTCATCCATATTTGGAATTTTGAGTTAACTAGAGCCATCCCTAATAGGAGTTAAACCCCTTGAGAACTGTCATTTTCATATTCATCTTTATATTGTGATATCTGACAAAAAGTGGATATTTAATTAATGTTAGTTGCTTCATTCATTGTTGCCTTTCAAAAGTGGAGAATAATTTTCTTCCATGTGGTAAATAGTTAAAAAAATAAAATTAGTTTTGTATTGCTCTTTTTTTAGCAACATGACATCATGAAAGAGAGTGACTATAATAATAAGCTCTAAATGAGATAGGGTGCTTATTCTAGCACAAATTTATACCACGATAGCGTGGAATCAAAATAAAAGTATGATAACAGGTCTAGGGAGAGTATTTTTGGTTTGATTTTGTGTTTTGCCATCATGCTAGTTACAAAATCTTCTCTCCTTAAGTGACTCTATTTTGTAGTGAGAGATGCAGTGAAGTATTGCATCCCAAAGAAAAATGAATGAATTTACTTGCCAAAAGTCCAAGTTTCATTCCCTCAGACATAACCAGGTGTTGGATTAAATAACATTCTGATCCCAGGCATTAAGAAGATCTTAGTTTAAATGTGGCTTTATTACTTACTAGCTATGTTACCTTGGGATAGTGACTTAAGCTGTGCTGCTTCAGTTGCTTTATCTGTAAAATGGAGATAATATTATCACTTACCTTCTAGAGTAATTACTAGAATAAAAGGAATTAAAATTTGTAAACCTTTTCCAGTGTCAGTACCTGGAACATTATAGGCACTATATAAACATTGCTTTTGATGGTGGCATGATTGTTATTATCCCAATAACAAATCCATTCATTGTCAATTTAACTTATCTGGATGCAATTATTGAAACCATTACTATTGAACCTGAAATAACAATGATTATTTGTCTTTGGATCCAGAATTTATTGACCCCAGCCTAGTCCTTAGCAGTCCAAGGAAGATCTCATTTACAAAAATTAGGGCTGAACATCATCTTCTGGATCCAGGGCAATGTGAACAGCCCTCTGTACCCATAACTGTGCTATATGGACAATTTGTCCTATATAACCCAGATACTGAGTATGTACCAGCAGAATGCCTTAAGGTCTTCTCCCTTTCTCAGGTTCCAATACTATTGAGCCCCTGAATAAGTAAATGTCTGTACTACTTTAAACTAATTTTTTTAGAATTCTTTTTTATTAATAGTTTTGAATTCCAAATGCTTCCCTTTCTCCAGCACCTCCTCTACAATATCAATTATATATGTGAAAGCATGAAGAAATGTACTTACATATTAACATGTTATAAAAAAACAAGAAAAACAAATTGAGAAAGCTATACATCAATTTATACTCAGAGTTCATCAGTACTCTCTCTCAAGTTAGGTAATATTTTTCTTCTCGGGTCCTTAGCAATTGTCTTGGATCATTCTATTAATTAGAGTAGCTACTTAAGTCTTTCACAGTTGATCATCAATTGAATATTTTTGTCATTGTATACAATGATCTCCTGTTCTGTTAATTTTACTCTATATTAATTCATATACATCTTCCCAAGTTTTTCAGAAATCATCTCATTTATCATTTCTTATAGCACAAAACATTTCATCACAATCATATACCACAACTTGTTCAAATCACCTCAGTTTTTAATTCTTTCCCACTCAATTTCTAATTCTTTTTTATTCTTCAAGTTCCAATTTATATTTAGAAAAAGAGCTACTTTAAATATTTTTGTGCATTAAGTCTTTTTTTTAATCTTAAACCAACTTGATACAATCAATAAACTCTGTTGATTTTGTCAATCCCTTGTTCTCAATTTATCCTAGGACATTTATATATTTCTGGAGCCTACTAATTCTTATATGGTTACAGTGTATCTCATTATCTCATATTTCCTTACAGTTGAGGATATGGTAAACCAAATGCATTATCATGATATTGCTAATGATATGTGGAAATCTTAGAAACTGCTCTCTTCTCTTAAATCATTCTCTTTTTACTTTCAAAACATTAAAGGACAAGGGCAGTCATTCTTTTTTAGACCTTCAGATAGTTCTGTAATGATGAGATACCATGAAGGATTTAACCCTTTTACCTCAAGAAATGTTTATTCTGGATCGCTGCTCCCTTGATTGCATGTGCCTCACATAAACCACTATGTTGAACCAGGCTCTATTGCTCCTTCATTTTACAACCTTCCTACCCTCTCCTGTTACACAGTCCTGCTGCCAGCCAGCATAGTAACCTCTGATCCTTTCCTGTCCCTTTCTTGTCCTGGAGACACAATGAAATCTAAATTGTACGTGCTACTTTTCAATGGCCCCACTCACCAGCCTAGTATATCAGTGACTCTCTAGTCACCACTCCCTGAAGGCCAAGTTGTTAGATTTCATTTATCACCCGGGGCTCACTTGCACTATGCAGAATTTAGGTGGTCTCTTGTGTTCCCTCCTAAAGCATGGATCTGCACACTCCCATTCCATTTAATCACTTAACAGTCAGATTAGCTTTTCTAATGAAATGCTTACTTCATAGATTTTGCGAAATATAAATATTTCTCCTAATATCTGGTGTGTAATTCCACCAATACCATTTTGGTATCTAAGAAGAGGGGAAGGATCAAGTCCACAATTGATCTCAGCTCCTACATAGTGTTACTCACACCTATTTCCAAAGTCAATACCACAGCTCTATTTGGTATTATATGAGATACTGTGATTGCTCAGAAAACATTAGTCCTCGGATCCCAATAATTCTATAACTGGAGTTCTGGAATCCAGAACCCATTCCCTGCACCTAGAACTAAAAAGGACAGCCAAAACCCTGGGTGACTGACAAGCCCAAGGGAATCTAAACGTCGCCTTCAGCCCATTTCTTTTCCAACCCTACGAGATCACAGCACTGCTATGAAGGAAGGAAGCACATCTTGGTACTGGTAAAAAGAGGAAGCGCTTTAGCTCATTCAGATATATTTAAAATCAGCTATAGCTATGCATCCAATAAAAAGATACTGTTCCTACTCTTATGGAAAGTCAGAATAGAAAGTCTTATCCCAGGAACCTGTCCCTGGCATCAATCTCCTTCCTAGGTGAGTCTGTATTTGGTGGTTTGGGGATGTAACAACTTCCTGTCACAATGTAATTGCTTTTTAATATTTGTCACAATTGTAATTTGCTTTTTGTGTATATGTCCCCAGAGTTTGGTCTTAAGTATTTGATTTGACTATTTTTGGTTTAGTCATTTATTATACTGTTGTGATATCACTCAGGAAATGTAGATTTGGCTAGAAAGTATTCATAGAACAGAACTATTCTTTATGTAAGGGCGTTTGCCTCCATGCCTCTCTACAAAGCCTCCTTTCATTGACTGTAACTGTGTCATTAATCTATCCATGTACTGTCACTGTTTTTCTTTCTAATACATCTAAAAGATAATAACCACATGGCCTGGATGTCATAAACTAAATCAGGAGGATGGAAACATCTCTCCCTCTATTTTACCCCAGCTCTGAGAAATGGGCCTGAGGTATCTATCTGTTCTGTATTGTTTGTCTGAAAATTCAGTCTCCTCTGCTGATCTTGTGGTGATTCTCCACTGATCCTGGGAGTTTCAGTCTTGATGATTATGCAGCCAAGATCCTAAGCAGAATGATGTGTCCATCCAGGGAAGCCCAGAGAAAAAAGACACCTGGAACTCAAACCTGAGCGAGATCTTAGACTTACAACTAAAATGGAAATCGAATAGCCTTTCCATCTCCAGAGAATAAAGCAGTGCAAAGGAGCAGGAGGATTATGTGTCAAATAATCATATGATTATGTCTCAAATTGTCAAGAACCAAATTGTATATTTTGAAGTAAACTTTCTTTCGGAAATAAAATCTCATTATTAGTGATTAAATAGGGTTGCAGGGGACGCCATTATATTAGAAAGAACATAGTAGTGGGTGCTAAAGACTAGATACATACCCCTAAATCCCTTAAGGGCACTGGAGGATACTGAGTGAAAGGCCAAATGTAAAATACCTGGCCTTGGAGCAGCGTTGTTTATGATAGAAGTACAGATTGATTAAATCTTTCAATGATACACACACACACACACACACACACACATGCACACACACACACACACACACACACACACAGAGAGTTTCATATTTTCTGAGAAAATGTTAATTAAGCAGATAGGAGAAAGCCTTAAAAAGGATGGTAAGGGAGGAAAAGACATTCACTAAGAAATACACTAAAGGTGCATACCCTTTGACCCAGCAATTCCACTACTGGGTCTATATCCTGAAGAGATGATGAAAAAGGGTAAAAAAATTACTTGTACAAAAATATTTATAGCAGCCCTGTTTGTGGTGGCAAAGAATTGGAAATCAAGTAAATGTCCTTCAATTGGGGAATGACTTAGCAAACTGTGGTATATGTATGTCATGGGACACTATTGTTCTATTAGAAACCAGGAGGGATGGGATTTCAGGAAAGGCTGGAGGGATTTGCATGAACTGATGCTGAATGAGATGAGCAGAACCAGGAAAACACTGTACACTCTAATGGCAACATGGGGATGATGATCAACCTTGGGGGACTCAGTGCAACAATCAGGAGCAATTTTGGGCTGTCTGTAAGGGAGAGTGCCATCTGTATCCAGATAAACAGCTGTGGAGTTTGAACAATGTTCAAAGACTATTCCCTTTAATTTAGAAAAACACAGATATCTTATTGTCTGATATTGTTACCTCTTAGACTTCTTGTCTCTTCTCTAAGGATAAGATTTCTCTCTCATCACACCCAATTTGGATCAAGGTACAACATGGAAACAAAGTAAAGACTGACAGATGGCTTTCCATTGGGGGTCGGGGGGAGGGAAGCAAGAATCGAGGGAAAATTGTGAAACTCAAATAATATCTTTAATAAAAATTAATCAAAAAACAAGAAATACACTAAAGGGCTGAGGACATTTGGTGCAGACTCAAGAGGGAAGGACAAAGTTAAGAAACTTCCAGAGCTTTTCGGAAACAACTTTAAATGAAACCTCTACAAAGATCCTAAACCTAAAGATCCCACTAAAACTAAGAACAAAAGCAGTTTTCAATTCATGATTTCATGGAGGAATTTCAGTAAATATCTTTCATGAAGGTAAAATGGGAGCATACCCCAGCATAAGTTGTAGAATATGAAAAACCAGGGAATACTCTTAGTCACAGCACACTTCATGGCTCAAAAAGACAGCAACAGAACAATAGTGAGGATCCCAACCCCAGTTGGAAAGACAAAGTACATCCACTGGGAATTCTGATATAAATGATGGAACAAGGAAGAAACTTCTACATAGGCAATAACATAGGCAAGTGGAAAGCCATGGACTTGATCCCAGCCTTAGCACAAAACGTTAGGGTCCTTGTTCCCCCATAACAGAATTTAACTATCAAAATAAACAAAAAAATTTAAACACCTAAAGCTACTATTATAATAGAGATGATAAAAATACCATCTTAGAGAGGAGAGCAGTGACAAAATATATGCATGAGAAGTCTCAAAGGAGTTTATGAATTAGTCACACATCCCAAAAGACCTCTTGAAAGAGTTCAATCCTTTTTAAACAGAAATGAAGAGAAGAAGAAGAAAAATGGAGAAATGAAATGAGAGTCAAGCAGGGGAATTATGAAAAATTGACTAATGAAATCAGTTTCTTTATAAATATGTATGAGCATGAAACATATTGAAGCACAAGGACCTTTTATAATAGAGGAAAAGAAGGGATAGTGTGAGCACTAAGTAAATCCTACTCCCAACGGATTTGGCCCAGAAAAGTAACAACAAACATTGCCAATTGGGTTTAAAAATTTATCTTACCTTACAGGTAACTAGAGGATGAAGAGGAAAGAAACAGGAATAAGGGATTGACAAAAAGGAGGACTAACATAAAGACAAAAAAGTAAAAATCCTAAAGTAAAAGGGGAAAGGGAGAAGGAAAGGAAAAGGATCTAATAGAAATAGAGACTAATCCTAAGGCAGCAGTCAAAAGCAAAATATTGTTGAGGAGGGATAAATTGAATGGAAAGAGAAAAGTATAAACTGGGACAGATAGCATGGAGAGAAATCCATAGTTAGCAATCACAACTGTAAATGTAAATGGGATGAACTCTCCCTTAAAATGAAAGCACATAGCAGAGTGACTTAAAAGCCAAAATTGTACAATATGTTTTGTGTAGAAACACATTTGAAACAAGAGATACACACAGGGTAAAAATAAAAGGCCAAAAGTTCAGCTGATGTAAAAAAAATCCAATAAAAACAGAAGTAGCAATCTTGACCTCAGATAAAGTAAATGCAAAACTAGATCTCATAAAAAAGGATAAAAAAGGAAAATACATCTTCTGAAAAGGTAACATAGGAATTGAAGTAATATGAATATTAAATATATATGCACCAAGTGGTATAGGAAAAAAAGTTAAATGAGTTACAGGAAAACATAGAAAGAAAAAACTATAATAGTAGAAGAACTCAACCTTCTTACTCAGAATTAGATCAATCTAACCACACAATAAATAAGACAAAAGTTAAGAAGGTGAACAGAAAGTAATAAAACTTAGATATGACAGACCTCTGGAAAAAAATTAAATGGCAATAAAAAGGAATATATCTTTTTATCTTCAGTACATGACATTTACCCCACAACAAAGCATTTATTAGGTTATAAGCCCCACCACAGTCAAATATGAAAAAGCAGGAATATTGAAAACATCATTTTCATGATGCAATAAAAATAATGATGCAGTAAAAATGACATGTAATAAAGGACCATGAAAAGACAAACTAAAAATTAATTGGAAATTAAATAACCTGCTTTTAAATAATGAGTGGATCAAACAAGAAATCACACAAATATTCATCAATTTCTCCAAGACAATGAAATGATGAGACATCATACTGAGATTTGTGGGATGCATGCAAAGGAGCTATTAGGTGAAATTTTATATCTATAAATATTTATATAAATAAAATAGAGAAGAAGAGATCAATGAATTAGTCTTGTAACTAAAAAAAATTAGAAAAAGAACAAATTAAAAATAAATTAAATACCAAATTAGAAAGTCTGAAAACCACAGGGAAATTTAATAAAACTAAAAGTAAGAAACAAGTGAATTTATAAATAAAACTGTTTGATTTTATGAAAAAACAATAAAATACATACTTGGTTAATTTGATTTTAAAAAAATTAAAAAGAAAACCATATTATCAGAATAAAAAATTAAAAGGGTGAAATCACTGTAATATGAGAAGGAAATTAAAGTAATAATCTGGAAGCCATTTTTCCCAATTGCATGCCAACAAATATGAAAATATAAGTGAAATGGAATAATATGTGAAAAAATATAAACTTTCCAGATTAAAAGAAGAAGAAATAAAATATTTAAATAACTCATTTTAAATAATACTTTGTAGATACTCACAAAATTGTTGCAAAATTTATATAAACCAATATATGCATGTATTAAATTTTATATTTTGTGCTATATACTATATTATGTAACATATAAAATGTATATATGGACATAATATGAACATGCATTGATATTTAGATTATATAGTGAAATATATATTAAAATGAATACTTTGAATTTTGTGTCCCCTTTTGTCTTTGAAAAGTAAATTTTGAGAGACTTGAGATAATTAAGTTCTTTTCCAGTTCAGTCATTAAAATGCAGATGGGAATTTTAAGTACAATTCAATGTTACAAATGTGAACAATTTTATCAACTTAACTTTTTCTATTGTATTTGTTAGGAAATAATAAGTTAAGAAATGTAATGTGTGAAATCTTTTTTTAAGGTAGTGAATATATGAATGAAAATTTATTCCAAGAATTTTTTTCCTATTAAGTTGGTTGCTGGATCAAGGGGAAATAATTGATGTCTGGTCACTTTTTCTTTTAAATAGAGAATTTGGGAGGGTGCTGAGATATGAAATGTTGCATGTGCTTTCAAATGGGAAAAGACAAAGGAAGAAGGAGATGAAGAAGATGGGGAAGGAGGAGAAGAAGCTGAAAGAGGAAAATTTGGAGGAGGAGGAGGAAAAGGAGTAAGAGAAGGAGAAGGAGGTGGAAGAGGAGAGGAGGAAGAGGAGGAGGAGGAGAAGGTGGAGGAAGAGGAGTTGGAGGAGATGATATGGGGAAGAACCATAGAAGGACTTTTGTAGTTAAATCTGGGTACCACTGCATCAATATTAGAAATCAGCCACAAATAAACGCTGTGGGTAATTCATGGAGTGGACGTATTTGAATACAATGGATACTTGTTATGATTAATTCTATATGTTCTTTATTATCTCCCCTTAATATAAAATGATTCTGCCTTCTGATAGAGAAGTGATGTGATCCAGATTGAGCATGGATTGATAACGACAAAGGTGTTTGGGATTATAGAACCTTATTTAGATTAGAATGATTAATGATATTAGATAGGGAAAAAAGTAAGTGATTTTCCTAGAAATGATTGAAGAAAAAAAAAACTTACTTGACATTAGTATCTGCCAACTGTAGAATGACTATATAAATTGTTGTACATGAGCCTAGAGGAACATCACTGTGCTGTAAGAAAAAGTAAATATGATGAATAAAGGGAAACATGGAAAGAATTAATCAAATTGATGGAGAGATAAGTGAGCAAAGCAAAGAAAATTGTTTTCACAAGGATTAAAACTATTTAAATAAAAAAGAAAAAGAAAAAAATAAAAATTAATGTTGTAAATTTATAAAGAACAAGCCTGATTCAAAAGAAAAGATAGGAGAAAATATTTCTACTCTCATTAGAAACAGAAAGTTTACAAGTGTTGCACATTGCACGTTTTAAAAACTTTTCAATCTATCAGCAATGTTGATATTTCCTCTTTTTCATTTTTTCTTTATAAATGTATATTGTTATATGGTAGGATAGTAAGGTGAAGGACATATACCGAATTACAATAATGTAAAAATAAAATAAAAGACAAAAACTTTTCAAAATTACATCAAAAAAATGGAAAAGAAGGATATTCTTTTTAAGTATTCCACTTCTCCTAGGCTGTATCTTGGAGAGGAATATTTCTACTAAAGTTATCTTAAATTGATTTAAATATTTCCCAATTTTTTTCAATTAATTCATTCAAAATCAGTTTTGTGTAGATAAAACCATATTATATCATATCTTAATTAATTAATTACGAGTAATATTCTATCATACAAGATTCCTTGAAGTCAGCACATTAGATAGAATGTCCTTTCATTTGTCTTAGTGTATAACTGAAGTAAAAAACTGATAATTCCATATGGTGATAGGTACAAATACATTCCCTCTAGTAAGACCTAAAATTTATTTATCACTGAAATCATAAATTACTTCTTGGCATATGATGATTGTGCCTATATATAATTCATTTTTGAAGTTTGTATGATAGTATGAGAAAAAAAGTTCTTTTATATGGATGAAAGGAGAATTCCTGTAATAAGCAATCAATATATGTTTATCAAATGGAAATGATGAATTTAAAACAAAATAAATAAGGGAAGAAATCTATAAAAATAAAGTGTATGCATATGTTTATGGTTTAAAGTGTTAGTATGTTTTGCACTGATTAATCCATTTGTTATTTGCAGTAACCCTTTGAAATTCAAAGTACAAGCCATAATTCTCATTTCTCATATAGAAAGCATCAGTGACTTGCCTAAAGTCACATAGCTAGCAAGTGATAGGTATAGGATTTAAAGCTAGGTCTTCTGACTCTAAATCTACTTGGTTTTTATTCACTATTTGACCGAATATAACCTTCTAAAATTAATGAATAATTCACAAATAGAAAAAGTAACTTAATCCATCAAACCCAATTGATCCTAGGGAGACTTTTGTTTTTTTTCTGGTCAAGGAACCTGTTTGAATAGATTATTGTCTCAATAATTAAAATAGATACAAAGGGACTTCTTGCTTGTGTCTATCCTATCTGGCACTGAATTTTGAATGATTTGAATTGTTGATAAAATTGTATAAATACTTAAAAGTCTGAGTAGGTTTGCCTTAGCACATGTAACATAACAAATAAGGCACTTTAAAATCAAATTTAATGAATAATGCAAGCACTAAAACTTTTCAATTTAGTCGCTAAAATGAAGTTAGGATTATATGTCTAGGGAAAAAATGAAACATTGGTTTGATTTTTGTGTTGTGAAGTATAACAAAGTATTACTTGTTATTTTCAAAATTCCATATCTTTTTCTTAACACACCACATGTTCAAATGTTATGTTTAAAATCATCCTGAACCATATCACTTTTTGATACCAATCCTTTTCTTTAGTTGAACATAGGAATAACATGCAGAGGGTTCTATGCAGAAGAACTTCATTCTTTTTTTATTTTCAAATCTTCTTAAATCAAATGTTTAATTATGAAGTGATAACTAGAAATGTTACCACTTGAATTCAAATTATTATTTCATTAAATTTCACAATACTGCATAAAACTGAAAAAGTGAACATTATGATGATGTTATAATTACTTAGTAATGAGATATTAAGCTAAATAACAAGTAAATAGCCTGTTTTAGAGGGTCTAATGTTAAATGTTCAAGTAATAATGTGAGTTTTCCACAAATGTGACCCTGATAAGGTGCACTAGGGTCTTAATTCTGTAGCTTCATTATATTAATTATGACTTTTAGTTGAACATCATGATCAGCAACATTATTCCATACATATGAAATAATTCACTATTTTAAAATTTCTGAGGCTTATGTATATACATATTGAAATATTGTAATTGTAAGAAAGCTGAAAGTTATCTCTGAAAGGGACCAAAAAAGAGAGAGCTCTCTACTAAGGGGGAAAAATAGCAAAACAGTCTCTGGCAGGAAGAGCTAAAGGAGAAAGAACCATAAAGAATATGGGGTTTAATGATAGGAATAAGGTATATGTATTTAGAAGAAAGGTATAAATGAGGAAGAGTTGTTAAAAGGCTATTTTCAAAAGAAAACAAAGACTAAAATTGCAGGAAAATAGAGTGTGGGGTAAGATATCAGACTTTACAAAGGAGCTTGCCACTTCAGTTCTTGTCTCCATTATACCCATCACATACACATACACACAAACACACACACACACACACACACACACACACACACACACACAAACACCCCAGAAATATGTGCAAATAACATGATGATACTCTGTTTAAAAAATCTTCTGGGGTTCTTTCTTACCTATTGAGTGAAATTTCAATGTCTTAACCAGGAATTTAACATCTTCAACCATTTGGCACTATGCAATCTTTCCATTTTTATTCTACTCAAATCAATTTAATTCAATACATATTTCTTATAGATTTATTATAACCAAAATAAAATAATAGTTAAATTAAGTTTAAGTCAGGACCAGATATAATGTGTATATATATATATATATATATATATATATATATATATATACATACAGATAAAAATACTATAAGTTAAACAGCAATAAAAACAAAAGCAAAGTGTTCTAGGAATATTTAAGGAAAGAAAAAATGCTAAAGCCCCCTTGACTAAAGCACAGCATTCAGGACTAGGGAGAGGTATAAGATGTATTGGTGAATGTGATTCCATATTTTGGTATGCCCTCTATCACAGCAGTGAGGGGGTTGGAAGGGGAAAAGGGAGATTTATAATGCTATTTCTTTTTGTTGGAGGAGGAAGGACCTGATTCACAAAGACTAAGGAAAGCAAAAAAAAAAAAAAAAAAACAACTGGAGAAAAAAGCAGGAGATACCTTGCAATATTTGATTACAGGAAATAAATTCTTTACTAAACAAGAGACATATTTATTAAAAAAATAAATCTTTTGGTTTGTGTAAAGCAAAAAAAGCTTTTGTTTGAATAGTCTCATTGTAACTAGATTATTGAAAAGCAGTCAAGAGGAGAAAATTTCATGGCAAATATCTGATATCCAGGATATACATATAATAGAAACAAAATTGTTGTAAGAATCATTTCCCCACATAAAAATGATCAAAATATAAGAAGAGAATTTTAAAAGGTTAATAACAAATATATGAAAGAATGATTCCCATCCACTAACAATAAAAGATTAAAATTAAAGTAACTGATATTTCACCTCACATTCATCAGATTATGCAAATATGTGGAAGCAAGAGGTTACATTTTAAATTTAGGATATGACTAGTAGTCCTGTCTGATCAGAAAGTAGAATGTCCAGAAGTTAGGATACAAAATAAGTTTGAAGTAGTAGAATGGAGCTAGGGTGTTGAGAGTCTCAAAAGACTGGTGATTTCAGTCATGTCTGACTCTTCATGATCCTATTTGTGGTTTTCTTGGCAAACATACTGGAGTGGTTTGTCATTTCCTTCTCTATGCCATTTTACAAAGGAGAAAACTGAGGCAAAATCAGATGACAAACCCAGGTCACATAGCTAATTAGTGTTCAAGGCTAGATTATAACTCAGTAGGATGAGTTTTCATGACCTCAGGCCCAGCACTCTCTCCACTGTACCATGTAGCTAACCTTCTGAAAGGGATGTAGATACACAAATATTTTGTGAGCAAAATATTTTTATGATCAAAACTATTCATTAGGAAGGGTTTTTTAATGTCTTTGTTAAGAATATATTTGAGAGAGGAGAGACTAGAGACAAGGTTATGAATTAATAGGATTATTACTATAGTCAAGATGAGAGGTGATGAGATGAGGATCTGACATAGGTTAAAAGGAAGGACAAAAGGGGCTATTATTCAGCAGAATCAGTAATGGAATAAAAAATTTAGGAGGAAAAAGGAAGTGCCAATGATGAATTATAGGCTTTACAACTTGAGAGATTGGTTCCCTTATCCATTTTATTGTCTCAATTCGACTAGAGAGCTTCCTATGCACAAAACTTTGATTATACTCATACTATTTATTATGCCTAGAATTCTTTTTTCTCTCTACTATTTTTTAATTCTCACTGAAGAAAAAAAAAGGGGAAATATCAATTAATCAAGAAAAATTTAGTAAGTGCCTACTGTGTGTCAGATTCATTTTTGTGAACTCATTTCTACTAAGAAACCATATCACACTTGGTCCATTCATCTGTTCACAATTCAACATATCAATGAATTTGTGACTTCACAGTTGCTCTTGTTAACCTTATATTTACAGATGGTGAATGATACTACAGTTTAATGAACTGTCAATGTTTTAACTAAAGGAAAGTTGTTAATGGACAGTAAGAGAGAAGTTAAATGTAGATATACAATGATTTGTAAATGATCTTATATTATCACAAATCTTTAACTCAATGATATGGTAAAATCTCTAATAACTTTATTTTATATTTTCATGTTATCCAACCTTAACTAGATGGTAGAGTGAAGATACAAAAAAGATCTCAACATTTTCAAAAAGGGGTCTAAAAACTGGAGTCAAAGAGACAGATCTAACCTGGAGTTTCTTTTTGAATGTCCCATGAAAGAAAATTATATTATTTAAAAATGTAAAATAAATTAGCTTTCAGATCAAAATAAATAGGCCATAGATTGGATTTCACCTATGGACTAGAGTCCACTCCATTTTAGATTATAGCACTAAATCAAAGTACTCATATATGCAATTGGTAAAAATTTTAAGTTTTATACTTTACTTAAAATAAAATCTACATATGTACATGGAGGAGGTTTGGATAGATGGAAGAAGATATAAAAAGATTACTTGGAGATTTTCTGAACTACTTCCTTAGTATGTCAACATTTTACAATGGTAATCCAAAGAAATATACTGAATATACCTGCATAGCTTTCAAAATAAAGAAATGGCAACCCCCTTGTATTCATTTATGGCAAGAAAATGTCAAGAGTTTTTTTTTTATTTAGTTATGGTCACTACATTATAGAAAGTCATTGATAAATTTGAGAATATATAAGGAAAATAACGATAATAATTATAATCCATGCTATATAAGGATTGACTGAAAAATATTTTAACTTAGAAATGCTTCTGATATTGAAGGGTATTTATTGGTTGTGGACTTTTGCATTTTCTACACTCTGTTTTGGGGATGAAATAAAGTCTCCTATATATTAAATATGTACTGAATTTAAATGCAAATGGAAGACATTTTAATCATTCCTATGGAGATTTAGTCATGAATTCTGTTCTGAGCTTCCCAGATGGAATTTCAGATAGGGGCAAAATGAATCACAAATATCATTTGGGGTGTAGCAGACTTGGAGGATTCTATCCTTCTAAATCAACATCTTGGGACTATAGTCCATAGGTTACATAAGTGAAAACAGTGATAAGTTAATGATAACATGGACCTAGAGATCAAGTGTGTAGATGGTTAGCCTGGAGAAGAGAAGAGAGTATTTTGAAGTAACTATTACTGTCTTTGAGGTCTACTTCATGGGAAGAATTTGATTTCTGTAGTTCTGTGCAATTTACCTCATTGAAATGAAAATCTAATGGGGAGAGGGAAAGGAAGGGTGAGTTCTAAAAAATTTACAACTCAAAAGCTGGCAAAAGAATGAAGGTTGAAATCTATATTTAAAACATTCAAAAAAAGAATATTCAGGCTTTATAAAATAATCATAGTGGCTACTATTTATATAGTGCTTAAAGGTTTACAAAATTAATTACATATATCATTATCATTTTATTGTCACAACATCCCTGAAACATTAATTATCCCCATTACATGGATTATGAAACTGAGGCAGAGAAGGGTTATGAAAATTTCACAGGGTTATATAGCTGGTTTTGAACAGAAATTTTTCTGACTCAAAGTTCAGTGTTCTAGCTATTAAGTAGCCTTAATTCCTTAAAGTAAAAGGACAAACTTGCTAGGTTTGAAAAATTATAATACTCAATACTTTACAACTATTGAGATTTCATACTAGGAGTCTACAGGGAGGAGAGAAGTGAATGCTCAGAATTTTGTGGATGGAATTCTTGGTTCCAAGTATTTTGGTTAAGATAATCTCCAAGGGTCCCTCTAATGAGGAGATTCTGCAATGCTGTTTCAAATTCTATAGCGTAATCCTGTTATGCTTGGTAGGCGAAACACAAAGCACAAAGCCACCAACTTAATATTTCTTATGTGACTACTGACATGTTAGAAGATACAGAAGAGAAAGTGGGAAAACTTCTTTCATTTGCATTGAAACTACATCAAAAATATCCAAACATCCATTGTTTTTCACTGGCTCAAAAACCAATATAAGAAGAGGAGGCTGTACATTGTTAATAGATATTATTTAGATTCTGCTACAAAGAGAAAAAAGTCATAATTGTTGATAAGAATTATAATTTCTATGAAAAGGAGCAGTTCTCAGAACAGATGGTTTGACAGTGAATTTTACCACATTTTTCAAAATATTCTTTGTAAACCGCTGGTAGCCATACTTAATTCTGTCTATGAGGATGGAAAGATGAAAGGATGATGTTTTAGACATCATTAAATGAATTTTTTTTAGTCAGATACAACAATGTCTTGAATAACAATTATAAGATATTAAGAACGATTTCTTTGCAAGAGATTTTCAGAATAAATAGAAGGGTTGCCAGGCAAATTCAAGAATGTGCCGTTAATGGATTTTTTGAGGGTAGATAGCAAAAATTGAAAGCATTCACAAGGGAAATGGGAATGTTTCCAGTGTTTACCTTGTAAAAAATTTATTCAACCAAATTGATATTAGGCATGTATTAACTGAGTGCTGCATGGAGAAAATTTCATTGGGCACAGTAAATAAACATTAGATAAACCATCCAAAGAAAATAGGGATGACTTTATAGAAGAAGTGATACTTGGATCTTAAAAAATGAATAGGGGGTTGGCTAGGTGGCGCAGTGGATAGAACACCATCCCTGGAATCAGGAGTACCTGAGTTCAAATCCATCCACAGACACTTAATAATTACCTAGCTGTGTGGCCTTAGGCAAGCCACTTAACCCCATTGCCTTGCAAAAAAAAAATGGGAGTGTTGATTTGATTCAATTTTGCTGCAGGTTATGAGACTTGCAAATGCAAACTTGAAGATAACAAAATGAAATATATATTTAAATTATTTTTTGATTATCCACATAAATCCAAGATACTAATCAATCATCTTTCTTTCTTTCTTTCTTTCTTTCTTTCTTTCTTTCTTTCTTTCTTTCTTTCTTTCTCTATAGATTGGACACAAGATTAAACTTCCTCAGAGTTGAAGGTTGCCAAGTCACTTGATAATTTAGAGTGAAAAGTGTTAGTGATCATATTCAAACGAACATTTTATACATGAGGAATAGAAGATACAAAGGCATTAAAAGACTTGTCCAATGCCATATAGAAATAAATTGCAGAGCAAGAATTTACTTATCTATAGAAAGTGAGAGTTTATGGAAATGGACAATAAGATGGTCCTTTTAACTACTAAGTCTGGGAGCTTTGGTTTGAAGCTAGGTCTATTGGCTTCAGATGCATTATTACTTCCAATGAAATTGATTACTCACATAGCTTTGTATGTTGTCATGACTATTGTCTCATCAAATGGGAACAGCATTTTTGGGAATATTGTATCAATTTTACTGATTGTAATCGTCAATATCTAGGGACTGCCTTATAATTTCCTTATTTTTTAATCTATTTTTCATCCATATGCACATGTATATTGTTAAGTTACAAAATTTCTTTCCACTTTCTCATCCCTCCCCCTCCCCTCAGCATCAAATAGAGTTTATCATTGTACATAAATATTTTGACAAATATGTTTGCAGATTAGTTATTTTTGGTATGAGAAATTAGGATTAAGGGAAAGAGGTAAATAGAGATAATTTTTATAAAGTGTGCATCAGATTCTATAGGGTTGGGTTTTTTGTGAATGATTTGTTTTGTTTCATTTTTCTTTTGGGATGGGGATATAGACCATAGCTGGCCTAATACAGTTGTCCTAGCTCTCTTAACTGCTGAGAGGAGCTGCTTCCATCAAGGTTATTCATCTCACAATGTTGTTGTTGATGTATACAATGTTCTCTTGGTTCTACACCCTTTGCTAAGCATCAGCTCCTGTAACTCATTTCATGCTTCTCTAGAGTCCTACCATTTATGATGTCTTATAGAACAATAGTATTCCATAGTATTTATGCACCATAACTTGTTTAGCCATTCTTCAATTGATGGGCATCCCTTTAATTTCTAATTCTTTGTCTTTACAAAAAAGGGCTACTATTAATATTTTGGAACATGTAAAACTCTTTTCCCTTTTTTTATAATTTCATCTGGATATAGACCTAGAATTGGAATTGCTGGGTCAAAGGGTTTGAAAAGTTTTATTGTTCTTTGGACATAGTTCCAGATTGCTCTTCAGAAAGGTTGGATCTTTCACAACTCCCCCAGAAATACAACAATCTCCCAGTTCTTCAACTTATCCTTTCATTATGTCATCACCACACCAATACACTACCCTGTCCAAGTCTCATACAATCTATCCCATGAACTTTTTTCAAATTAACAAAAAGAATTCAACAATTTGGAAATTTGATGGTAGTCAATATCTTCCTCATATAATCTCATGAAAATGAAATATAATATATAGTTCAAAGTATTTTATGCCTTCATTATGGGATCTGATATGCTGAAGAGTTAATGTGAAAAATATACAAAAGAGAGATCTTATTTCAACAGAATTCTTTCTAATAAAAAAATAAAAACCACAAGTCTCTTTTAACAATGAATCATGGCAAATTTATTGAGTACCAATAATAGGGTTGATTCTGCCAGATTCAAGTTTTGCAAAAACAAATCAAGTACAGTCCAAATCACCCATTAAGGCACAACTCAAAGGCAAAGTAATTTCTGAAACCTTGATTCTTAATTCACCCTGACCTTTTCCCCCTGAGATGTCACATAGGCCTTACATCTGTAAGTTCCATGAAGATGATGAAGACCTGGGATTAGATCAATTTTATTCCTGGTTCCTAGTACAGAACCTAGCCCATATTTGCATATAATCAACATTTCTGGAATTCAAATATGATTTCTGGATATTATCTTAGTGGAGTAGATATAGAAGAACAAATATAAAATGACCTTAGTTTTTCCCTTGAAAGATTTCTAATTTACTTCAGATAAAACACGTGCATACAAACACACATATCCCCCCGAATTTATTTTTTTGAAATTAATCAGTTGGAACTCTAGGCAATGCAGCTTCCTTAATGATCAATTTTGTGAATTTTCTTTAAGAATTTCAAAAATTATACATGAATAAGCAACACCGTGATATAAAAGGACAAATGGGACAAAACAATCAAACAAACAAACAAAGGAATCTTGTATAGTTGCTACCTTCATTTAATTTATAGTATAGTAGAGGAATATTTCATGCTCATTTAATAGAATGAAAAGAATTATAGGGTAAGTGCAAACAATATATGTAAATAAAATGATATATAAGTTCCAAGATGAAGATAGTCCATACTGAATCTAAAGACTAATTTTTTTCCTACTTAAATTTTACTGACTTCATAAATTCTATTTAATTCAATTAAGTTGATTGTTTCAAGCATCTATCACACAAATTTTTAGTGCTGGAAGATGAGAGTAAATAAAAAGGAATAAAAAAATCCTAAAAAGGAATTCAAAACCCTCAAAACTTACAATTTAGTAGGAAAATGATTGCGGAAGGTTTTGTTACAGAGACAGAATTTGAGCTGGACCAAAGATAGAACTTAAACTGAGGAAAAACGTTTATTGTGGAGGCAGATGTGTAATGTAAATGTAAGGGGAAATGTAAAAATGACAGTGATTAGAGTGAAAAAATATGAAGGTGGGGAACTTTAGTTCATATTTGAATAATGGAAATAAATATGAGAACAGAGCCAAGATAGCAAAGAAAAAGCATTGACTCCCCTGAGCTCTCCCCAAAACTCCTCTAAATACTTTTAAATAGTGCCATAAACAATTCTTAGACTGGTAGAAACCACAAAAAACAGGGTGAAATAATAATCCAGCAAACACAATTTAGGTTAACAGGAAATGCCTGTTGCACCTAGGAGAGATTACAGAACAGTCCAACTTAAGTAATGTTAGTGCAGAATGGAATCTAGAGTAAGAGCAGCAGGTCTTAGGAGCCACTGATTCAGAAGTGGCCACAGTTATTTCCAACCATCTCAGCCCCAAAATGGTAAGGGAGTCAAACAATGGTTAGAAGACAATTACAGGGTCTCTTTGCTAGTACTAAGGCCGGGTTCTGTGACTTTGCTCATATTCAGGTCTGGGTTGTAGACCAGGGTTACAGTCTCATGATAAGGAAGAGCAAATTAGAGACTTATAGAAGCAGCAGAGTGTGGGGCCCTCATTAAAGTTCAGGGCAGAACAGAGTTCGCATCTTCACTTATAGATCAGAGCACAGGCCAGGAGACTGAGAAATTCACCTCTCTTTTAGATTATATCAGTATGAAAGAGAAAGAACATACAGGTCCCTAGAAGAATTATTAAAAATAACTACACAAAACCCCCTGAAACTTGGGATAATGGAGTCTCCTCCATGGAAAAAGAGCGCTATAATGAAGAATTAAAAGTCAAGAAATTGACTGAGAAGATGAGCAAACAACAGAAAAAAATACTCACCATAGAAAGTTACTATGGTGACATGGAAGATCAAAACATAAATTCTGAAGAAGATAAAAGAAGTAAAAGCTCAATACACAAAGGCTCCAAAAATATGAAGAGTTCAAAAGGACTTTATTTTTGTTTGTATTATTTTTTTTAGGATTTTGCAAGGCAAATGGGGTTGTGTCTTTTCCAAGGCCACACAGCTAGTTAATTATTAAGTGTCTGAAGCAAAATTTGAACTCAGGTGCTCCTGACTCCAGGGCCTATGCTCTATCCACTGAGCAACCTAGCTGTCCCTTACTGTGCCACATAGCTGCCCCTTCAAAAGGAATTTAAAACTCAAGTAAGAGAATTAGAGGAAAATTGAGAAGGGAAATGAGAGTAATGCAAGAAAATCAAGGAAGACAACTGTAACTAAGTCAAGGAGATTTTTTTTAAGTTTTTTTTTTTTTTTTGGCAAGGCAAATGGGGTTACGTGGATTGCCAAAGGCCACATAACTGAGTAATTATTAAGTGTCTGAAGCCAGATTTGAACTCAGGTACTCCTGACTCCAGGGCTGGTGCTCTATTCACTGCAGCTAGCCACCCCAGTCAAGGAGATTTTTAAAACATATTAAAGAAGAGAACACCTTTTAAAAGTCTAAGCAGAGACTTCCAGCCAAAATGATGGAAAAAGCTAGGAACTTTCTTAAGCTCTCTTTCCTAAGCATTAATCCAATCTCATAATACATCTCTGCACGACAGAACCCACAAAAGATCAGAGTGGAATATCTTCCAGTAAGGTCTGTCATGAGGGAGAGTGTGCATACCCAAAGTAGAGAATAGAAAACCATCACACAGGCTGTGGGACAAAGCAGAGACTAAGCTGAAATCCTTGGCTGTGGGGGAGATCCCCAACAGAGAATTCCACAGTTCAGACTTGACTGCCTGGTAGGCAGGATGGGAGAGATTTAGCACTGGTGCCCAGGACCTCTATTCAACTGACACACATGGTTTGGATAGTACAACTCAGATGGTGAGCCCCTAGTTTTCATAGCCTGGGGAGTCTTCTGTTCCTGTGCAGACAGCCCATGTTTTCCAATCTTTCCCAAAGGACAAGGGTGTGGGAGGCTGACATCCCTAATGCTGATGGTACAGAGAAAGAACTTCCTTACTGTCAGTACATTCAGCAATCCCCTAAGTTCCAAGCATTGACATCCCTAGACCAGTAAGCAAGTTTTGGAGTTCTCACCAAAAGTCTGCTAGAAAACCCCTTTACCCCAAACAAGAACCTTGGGAATAAGCCCCAGTAGCAAATTCCAAATGAGTAAGAAAAGTCAGAGAAATCCAAGGTCTTTTGAAAGTTACCTTGGAGATAAGGATAGGCAAAAATCTATCCCAGAAACAGATAACCCAAAGGGTAGTACATGTGAAACTTCAGAGGAGAATATGAATTGGTCTCCAACCCAGAAAGACTTCATAAAAGAGCTCAGAAAGGCTTTTAAAAATCAAACAAGAAAATTGAGAAACGAAAAGCAAGAGACAATTAACATCTTGCAATAAAGAGTGACAGAAGAAAACAAATCCTTTAAAAATACAAGCAGGCAAATACAAAAATAAAATGATTTTTTCAAAAAATGCAATTGGGCGGGGTGGCTAGGTGGTGCAGTGGATAAAGCACCAGCCCTGGAGTCAGGTGTACCTGGGCTCAAATCCGGTCTCAGACACTTAATAATTACCTAGTTGTATGGCCTTGGCCAAGCCACTTAACTCCATTTGCCTTGCAAAAACCTAAAAAAATTTAAAAAAATACAATGGGGCAAAAGTAAAAAGATAATAGCTCCTTTTAAAAAGAATTGAACAAATGTAAAAAGAGATGCAAACACAAACTGAAGAAAATAAAACTCCTTGAAGAACATACTGGGCCTAGGGGAAGCTCCATGCGATACCAAGAATCCATTAAGAAAAAAATAAAAAATAAATAGAAGAAAATGTAAAATATCTCATTGGTAAACTGGCGTGAAAAAATAGATCCAGGAGAGATACATTAAGAATTCCTGGATTATCTGAAAGTTATGATCAGAACAAAAGAGTCTGGTTATCATTCTTCAAGAAATTGCCAAAGAAATCTCTCCTGATATCCTTGATCCAGAGGGAAAAATAACCTTTGAAAAAATTCACTAATCTCCTACTGAAAGGGATTCCAAAATGAAAATGCCAAAGGATACTGCAGCCAAATTCTGCAATTATCAGATCAAGTAGAAAATCATGCAAACAGCTAGGAAGAATCAATCCAAATATCCCCGAATCACCATCAGGACTACAAGAACATGATTTACATTAACATTAAAGGATCAAAGGATCTGAAATATGATATTCCAGAGGGTAAGTGAGCTTGGATTACAACTAAGAATCAACTAGCCAACACAATTGAACCTCCTCTTTCAGGGTTGGAAAAGACAGATATTTAGTGAAATAGATGATTTCAAATTTTCCTGATGAGAAGACCAGAGCTGAATGGAAAATCTGATCTTCAAACATGATATTCAAGCATGAAAAAGTAAATGGGGAAAACATGAAACAACTTTTCAATAACATTAAACTGGTCATATCTTTACATGGAAAGAAGATTATCATAAGTCTTGAGAATTGTAATTCTATTAGGAAGGAGTATACTTGGGCTGAAGATATGAACATAAGTTGATTTTGATGTGATGACAGAAAAATTAAAATATTAAAATATAATGGGAAGAATGTAATGAGGGGGGAAAAGCAGAAGGCAGGATGGGGTAAATAACAATACATGAAGAGGGACAAAGAACCTATTACAGTAAAAGGATAGAAGGGAGGGTAAGTACTGCTTAATATTAATCTTATCAGATTTGGCTCAAAGAGAGAACAGCATATGTAAAGTTGGATTTAGAAATTTATCTTATCCTTCAGGTATTAGGAGTAGAAGGGGGGAGAGAAGAGAAGAGGAATTGAAAGAAGCAAGAAAAGGAAGAAGGCAAAAACTATGAATGTGAATAGGATTAACATTTTCATGAAAGGGAAGTGGATAGCAGAGTGGATAAAAACATCAGAATCCTACAATATGCTGTTTACAAGAAACATTTCTGAGGCAGAGTGATACACACAGAGTAAAGGGAAAGAGTCTGGAGCAGAATATATTATGCTTCAGCTGAAGTGAAAAAAAAAAAAGCAGGGGCAACAATCCCGATCTCAGATAAAAAAATAAATTTGCAAAAATAGATTTCATTAAAAGGGATAAGGAAGGAAAGTACAGCCTCCTAAAAGGTACCAAAATAATGAAGTAATTTAAATATTAAATACATATGCACAAAGTAGTATAGCATGCAAATTCTGAGAGGAGAAGTTAAATGAGTTACAGGAAGACAGACAGGAAAATTATACTATTAGGGGAATCTCAACTTCCCTCTCTCAGAATTAGATAAATCTAACTACAAAATAAATAAAAAAAAAAGAATTTAAAGAATTGAATAGAATGTGAGAAAAGTTAGATATGATATATTTCTGAAGAACATTGAATAGGGATAGAAATATATACACCTTTTTCACTTCAATTCATGGCACCTACACAAAACATGACCATTTTAGGGCACAAAATCCTCAAAATAAATGCAGAAAGGCAGAAATTTTGAATGCATCTTTTTTTCAGATCATGATGCAATAAAAATCACACACAATAAATAACCATGGATGGATAGACTTAAAATAAATTGGAAACTAAATAACCTCATTTTAAAGAATTAGAGGTGAAATAACAGATCTTAGAAGTAATCAAAAAGAATTTGAAGCAAATTTCTCTGAGATAGGCTTTAGAAATAAGAATCAAATTTATAAAAATAAGAGCTATTCCTCAATTGAAAGGTAATTAAAACATATGAACAGTTTTCTAATGAAGTGATCTATAGTCATTTGAAAAAGTGCTGTAAATCGCTATTAATTAGCCAGAGTGAAAATCAAAACAATTTTGTAGTGTAACTTCATATCATTTAAGTTATCTAATTGGACAGAAAAGGAAAATGACACATGCTGGATGAGATGTGAAAAATGAGACATTAATGTGTCACTTTTGAAGTCGTGAAATGATACAGCCATTCTATGGGAAAATTTAGAACTAAACTGAAAAAGTTATAAAACATAGCTTTTGACATAGAAATATCAAAAGATATGAAAAAAAGAAAAAATATATGTACAAAAATATTTATAGAAACTCCTTTCTGGTGGCATAAATCAGAAATAGAAGGGATACACATCAATTAGGGAATAACTGATGAAATTTCGGTATGTGATTATGGTGAAATAGTGTTATGCTATAAGAATTAATGGCAGGATGATTTCAGAAAAATTTTAAAAGACTTACATGAGCTGATGCAAAATAAAATGAACTGTGTACCAAGTAAGAGTAGTATTCCAAGATGATCAACTGTGAATGACTTAGCTATTATCAGCAAAATAATGACTTATGATGAAAATACCAACCATAGCCAGGAAAGAATTGATTGTATCTGTATACAGACTGAAACATATTTTTAATTATTTTTAATTTTTGTTGAGGGTTTTTAACATTTTCTTATATAACATGACTAATATTGAAAGGTTTTGCATGACCATACATGTATAACCTATATCAAATTGTGTATATTCTCAATGAGGGCAATGGGGGAGGCAGGAAAGGAGAGAATTTGAAACTCAAAGTTTTAATAATAAATGTTAAAGATTGTTTTTCTATGTAACTGGGGAAAATAAAATACTAAAGAAATTTAAAAAAATAAAAAAAATGCCAAAAAGAGGAAATACATTTTGATAAAACTTTAAGGAACATGGTAAATGTCATATGGAGAAAATATTTTTGAAATATATATTTTTAAAGCTATATCCTTTGCAAGATATAAAATAAACACATAAAATCATCAACATTTTTATTTATTAATAAGAAAACTTAATAGCAAGAGAAAGAAAGAGAAATTCCATTTAATGTAACTCTAGACAACATGAATACTTGGAACTCTATCTGCTAAGAAAAACTCATTTTATGTACACATTTACAACATACTTTTCACACAAAGTCCTGGGTATTCGAAGATAATATAAAAAAAATGACAATTTTATCTAAATTAAAGTGCTTATTCAGTGCCATACCAATGAAACTATCAAAACCTTTTTAGAAGAACTAGAAAAATAGAAACAAAATTCATCTGGAAAAAAAAAGTCAAGAATATAAAAGAAATTAATGGAAAAAAGTGCAATGGAACATGTCCTAGCTGTAACAGATCTAAAAACTATATTACAAAACAATAGCCAACAACACTATCTAAAATTGGCTGATAAATTAAGAAGTAAACCTGAGGAATAGATTAAGTACAAAAGAAATAGTAGTAAAGGACGATGGTAATGTACTGCTTGATAAACCCAAAGACTCTAACTTCTGGTATTAGAATTCACTACTTGACAAAAATTGTCAGTAAAAGTAGAAAATATAAAATAAAAATCTAGGCATACACCATTTTTTCACAATGTCACAGTGTGACTTCAGAAAATCATAGAATGACTTGCATGAACTGATGTTGAGTGAAGTGAACAGAACTATAAGAACATTATTCACAATAACACTAGCATTGTCTGATGGATCAACTATGTTGGATACATTTCCTATCTGTGAAAGATGGAAATCCTGAAAGACCTGTAAAGGAAAATAGCATTCAAATTCCAGGGAGTGGGGAACAAAACTTGGATTCTGAACACAAAACAAAGCATTCTTTGTTCACTTTTTCAAACTTTAATGGTTTTTTATTCCATTCTCACACTCCCCTCTCCTTGGTTCTAGGTCTTTTTTTCATAGCATGATTAGTATAGAAATACACTAAGTAAGATTTTACAAGTACAACCTGTATCAGATTGTTTCCTGTCATGGGGAGTAGGGTGGAATGGGAGATGGGTAGAAAAATGTGGAACTCAAATATTTTCAAAATGATGCATGTTGAAAACTATTGCAAAATAAATCAATAAATAAGTGAGGAGGGGTGTTAAAAGAGGGTGATATTATATAGATGAATATGTATATACATGTGTATATATGATATAAATATATATATATATAGCATATGTATAACATAAGTGATATTTGTGTTTATAAAACCTTGAACCTTGGCAGATGTCTAAGATATAATTTTATAAAACTGTATCTGAATTCATTGCAATTCTGCTCCAAGAAAAACAGTTATGACATGGCTTCCACTGATGGTGGCAGTAGGGTAATAAACATTTCAAAAATTAAGGGACTGGGGTTGCAACTCACAGACTGACACTGGAAAAGGTCCCTCTCTCCTTTGTGGCCTCTGTTGCACTTTTGTGTCATGCTCAAAAGGACACCTAAAAACAATAGAACTTATCCAAGCACAAAAGTTTATAAGAATAATATTAAATCCAGGAAATGCATTCCATAACAAAATAAATTAAAGAAAACACACAGTAAAAGTAAGTCTGGGTCAGGCTAGTGCCACCCTGTTGCCTGTAGGGGCTTATGTCTATCCATAATCTACGAGTAGGGTGACTGCTTGCAATAAGAAAAACAACATCAGAAGAGGCTTCTAGGTTGACCATTCAGAGAAAGGTCATTTCTTTCTTATAAAAGGGAATAGAAAATATAATAGAATCATAGCTTAGTTTACTCTTTCCAATAATTGTAAAGAACTATAAATCCCAGTGACTTTTGAGGCTACCTAAACCATTGAGATGGATTGTTAAACTCATATTCATTGTACCCATACAGAACACTATGTTAGATTTTGAGAGAAGAGAAAAAGCAAATTTTGAAAACTTTGTTTACAAAGGGAAAGTCAAAAATGAAACAACAGCTTGAAAGAATAGTGATGCTTGAAGAAGGCTATTTTGCCTTATTTGTTTCATTTGTTGTGTGTTTTTCTTTGTTTTTAGAATAGGGAAGAATTTAATGTTTTCATAGGCAGAGGGGAAAGCATCAATGAAGAGACTAAAGATAAAGTCTCAGAAGTGGGAGAGATAGTAAACATAACTGCTTTGAAGAGGAGGATAATTCCTTCCTCTGAAAAGCAGAAGGAATAAGCTATGTGAGGAAGTAGAGATTTTAAAGTAAAAGAGAAGTGAAGTCATGTAGTTCTCATTTATCCATAAAATGGGTACTTTAAGAATCTTCTTTGCCCTTTACTATTAATGCAACAACAGCAGCATCAGCAGCAGGAGTAGTAGTAGTAGTAGTAGTGGTAGTGGTGATAGTAGTAGTAGTCATAGTAGTCAGTAGTGGTGATAGTAGTTGTGGTAGAAGTGGTGATAATAGGGGTAATTGTACTACTAGTACTAGTACTAGTAATAGTAATAGTAATAGTAGAAGTGGTAGTGGTGATAGTAGTGGTGATAGTGTAGTAGTAGTAGTAGTAGTAGTAGTGACAGTAGTGATAGTAGTAGTGGTGATGGTAGTAGTAGTGGTAAAAGTAGTAGTTATAGTCATAGTAGTAGTAGTAGTAGTAGTAGTAGTAGTAGTAGTAGTCGTAGTAGTAGTAGCAGTGGTGGTGAAAGTAGTAGTGGTAACAGTAGTGATACCAGTAATAGTAGTAGTAATAGCAGTGGCATTGGCAGTAGAAGTAGTAGTAGGAGGAATAATAATAATAGTGATAGTAGTAGTGGTATAAAAATTCTTAGGGCCTTTGATTGTTTGAAAAATACTCTATAAATTTTATATTATTTCAATCACAGAACACCATGAGGTAGGTGTTTCTATGATCCCCATATTATTGTTGAGGATACTGAGGTACATTGATGTGATTTGCCCACAGCCATATAGTTAATGTATAAGACCAAATTTGACTTTGAAGCTTTCTGAATTCAGATCCAACAATGTATCCACTATGAATTTCATACTAAAAGGAGTATAAAATCCTGTTATATTTTGTTGTAACTTCATGTATTAAAATGTTGCCATGACTAGGAAGATGGTCTGAGTGAAGAAGCAAATCATAAACCATAATCAATAAAAGGCTGACTATATATATATATATAATTTTATTATTCAACTAAACTTTTGATGACGGTCAATTATACTTGTAATATATTAAGCCTCAAAAATTTCTAGAATAATTGTGAATATATCAATCATCTTTCATGATCAATAATATTGATTCATTAACAAAAACAATTGTTTTTAATTGAATAAGTAACAGTAATGTTATAAGGAGAAGAGTTAATGATGTTGAGGCAAAATATACAAGTAGTAAAACTATTCAAAACAGGTTATTATAATGTGTTGTAAAGAGTTATTCAGTTGCTATTAGATCATGAACTTCTTTCATATTATAAAGGTAACAATAAAAATACATTAACAATTTGAAGTTCACCAGATTAATTTTCTAAATTGATTCATTGCAGTCAGTAACATAAAAAAACCACAAGCTATCAAAAACATATTCCTTGAGACTTGCGGAATGGAGCCAAGATGGTGGTGGGAAGCTAAACTGCTCCCAGAGGCTTTCGCTACGAAAGATAAATGAAGTTTCTACTCTGACATTCACACTACAAATCACACAAAGACAAAGATAAGATTCAAAGAAGTTTTCAACTGCAGATATCATGGATTCAAGGTCTGTCTCTTTGGGGGGGAAACAGGAAGTAAAGTCCAGGAGGTGGGAGAGTGGAGAAAGACAGCAAGAGGCTTTTAGTCACAGTGCAATCCTGGTCCCAACAACTGAATAATAACTGAGGTCCCAGCATCTAGATAGCAAGGCAGCAGGGATGATTCCAAACCCCAGAGTCTGAGCCCTGAGAGCACTGAGGTAAAAGACAGGACTGGGTCAGGAATATTCCTCTGTTAAGTCAGAACCTGGACATAAAAGAGGAAACAAATATATACAAAGGCAAGGTCTGGACTGCATAGGCAACATCTTGACCAACAAGAAGCCAGTGATAAAACAGCAGCCGCAGCAAAAGAAAACATTGGATCTGTATTCCATATACCCAGGAACAGAACTACAACAACAAAAATGATCAAAGAAGCTAAAAGAGTGCTAACTTTAGAAGAGTACTTCACAGTTAAAGATGACAGCAATGCCATGTCTGAAGAAGAAAGAAGTGAAAAATCATTCATAGAAGTATCAAAACAATCTATAATTTCCACTCAAATACAAAAAGCTCATCCAAAAGCTTACAAAAGAATTTTAAAACCAAAGAAGAGAGTAAGAAGAAAAATCAAAAACAGAAATAAAAGTCATGCAGGAAAACTGTGACAAGATGACCAAAGAAATCAACTCCATGAAAAGTAAAAGTAACCAGCTGGAAAAGGAAACACAGACGATAACTGAAGAAAATAAAATCTTAAAAATTAGAATTGAACAATTAGAAATTAATGAATCTAAATGACCACAAGATGCCATCAAACAAAAAAAGGCTAAAAAATTTAAAGAAAATGTAAAGTACCTTCAAGGGAAAATGAATGACTTGTAAAACAGATCCAGGACAGAAAATCTACAAATCACTGGACTACCAGGAAGCCTGGACCAAGAAAAGAATCTGGAAAACATAATGCAGGAAATTATAAGGGAAACTCCCCCAACCTACAATGTAACAATTGGAAGGATCCACAGAACCCCTCCAGAATGAGACCCAAGGTTAAAAACTCCTAGGGCTGTTATAGACAAATTCCAGAACCCTCAAATATAAGGGAGTATGTTGCAAGCAGCAATAAGAAAATAATTCAAATACAAAGGGAACACAATCAGGCTCACATGGAACCTATCAGCCTCAACACTGAATGATCAGAAGAAATGGTATAACATATTTTAGAGAGATAAGGACCTGAGATTACAACCCAGAATGTATTACTCCCCACCCATCCACCCAAGGCACTTAACAACTTGATAAGTGAACCAAGACCAACTGTCTCTCCTTCTTTACCCCATTCTCTCCACTGAGGGTACTTATCCCCTTGCTAAATAATGCACCTGAGGCTTATCTAAGTAGCCATATGAATCCTGAAGGTCTTTAAGTACTGGGAGACTCTAGAGGTCTCACTGAGACCTTCACAAATGATTGCAAGCTATAGAGACATTGTCTCAGATCCTAACAGCTTATGATGCCCTCAGTAGACAAGGTATTTATCACCTTGTGATTAAAGTGAGTCATAGTACAAGAGACACTTAAATTGAACTTGACACCCCCCCTTTATTTCCCCCCAGGACTTGGTGAGAGACAAGAACCAATTATGCTCCTATCCTTTGGGTTCATTCTCTTCAATTATATTCTGCCTTATAATTTCCTTAGAAAAGTAAAGTTCTAAAGAATTAGAATCATTATATCTTCTCTTTTAGGGACCAAATATTTGTTTAAAACAATTTTGAATCCTCTTTTTTGTTTTAATCTCTTTTATTTAAACACTCAGTCATATATTTGCCAATTGACCTCTTTGTTTAGTTATGGTCTTTGTGTAAGGAAGATCTGGAAGTCCTGTATTTCATTGAACATCCATCTTTTTCCATGAAAATATATGCTGAATTTTTCAGGGTAGTATATTATGGGTTGTAATCCCAGGTCCTTAGCTCTCAAAAATATGTTATTCCAGTTCTTCTTATCCTTCAATGTGGAGGCTCATAGGTCCTATGTTGGTCTGATTATATTCCCTTTGTATTTGAATTATTTTCTTTTTGTTGCTTGCAATATTCTCTCTTTTGTTTTAGCATTCTGCAATTTGCCTATTATAACCTTTGGATAAAAGATTATATTTATGGAAGCATTCTGTGGATTCTTCAGTTCTTATATTGCTATCTTGTTCTGTTGGGTTGGGGGAGTTTACCCTTATAAATTCCTGCATGATGTTTTCCAGGTTCTTTTGTTGGTACAGACTTTCTAGTAGTCAGTGATTCAAAGATTGTCCCTCCTGGATCTGATTTCCAGTTTAGTGGGATAAAAAAATCCAATTAAAAAATATAGAGATTCCTCTAAACAAAAATGAAAGTTTATTTTGGCTTTTCTCAAAAAAAAGAGCACACTGCAAGTCTCACAAATGTACCGAAGATCAAGGATCTGCCCTGAAATTCACAGTCTAGCAAGATTATATAGCCTAACATGATCCCCTCCTCCTCCCCATCATCCCTCTCTGTTGACTCAGTGTTAGTCTTCAGAGTTATATTCTACTTGTGAAAATCTACCAGAGAAAAAAAGAAAAGAATGAAAAGTATTCATAAAATATTGACTCACCATCCAGATGAAGAGAATAACCTTCAGGATGATAACTATCTTATTGAAGTCATAGTCTACTTATCATCAAACAAGAGGAGTCTTATGAGCTTCACTGGAATTCAAGGTTTTTTTTTCTCTCATGGGAACCGTCTACTGTTCTCCCTATTAAGGTAGTTTTATCATCAAATAGGTGACTAACTAAAAATGCAAGGTCTCACTAGAAATAGTGCACTGCCCTCTCCAACAGAATCTGGAGGGTGTTTGACTTGGAATGCAAGGTTTCTCTCCCTCTTTCTTCCAAGAATAATCTAAGAACAATAGTCTTTTCTTTGTTTTAATGATTTTTAATCCTAATAGGACTTCATTAGGAATATTAATTCTTAAGAGGGAATATCCCATTCAATCCCTCCTCATATATATATATATATATATATATATATATATATATATATATATATATATATATATATATATATATATTTGGCATCTGAAGTCCTCTCACAATATCCTTAATACCTCTCAGTTTCTATTCTCTCCCTGTCCACTTGGGGCCTATCTTCTTCTTAGAGCCCTGACCCATACACACTCATAGACAAAATGCAGGAAGATGAAGTCATCTGGTTTCTCTCTCTTTTCCCCTGGAAAGAATATCTTTCTGAATCTGCAGAGTCCATTCCAATCTCCAATTTGAATGACTTGTTGAGATCTCCTCTTCTGGTAAAGGAACTTCTTAACATAACATCTTATCTGACAGATTCATATTTTCATCATAATACCATAAAATTCTAAAGTTATTAAAATTCACGTTTTGCCTTACTCACTGTCACATTGATATACACACACTTTACTTTAACAAAAATACAACTTCCATAATTTTTCACTTCACAAGTGAATATTGTGAGAATTATCAAGTTAACTTGAACTTATTTTGCATTAGATGACCATCTTTATACAGAGTGTCCTGCAAGAGACATACACATAGCCTTAAACTCTTGCTCTTCATTAAAATAATAACTCAAGTACCCTTAACTAGAATAATTTCTTCTTTCTTCCCAAAATGTTTTTAACTATAGTTGATTATTCTCCTGATATACTCAACTGATTTATATTTCCTCCTCAAAGTAGAACTTGAAACTGCTACTGTACAGAAGTTTACTTTGAGATTATATATCTTTCTTTATTCTTCTTACCTAAATATCCTTTTTCTGAGCATAAAACATAATAAAATCAAAAATCTTAATTCTTCTCAAAATATATAGCTAACAGCAGAGGTTAAAACCCCATGCTGGCCTATCTAGCTGTTAAACTCCACTTGACCTAAAATTTTTATATCAGATTGACTTTTAGCAATTTACTAGGACATCAAAGTAAAATTTCTTTATAAATATAATTTTGAGTCTCAGTTTCCAGGCAGAGGTCATGTGGATAGTCAAAGACCTTAATTCAAATTTTAGATTTATCCAGTGAGACATAATTCAAATGTCACATTTGGGGAAGTCAGCTCCATAGGGTCCAAACTCATGTTGCACTGAAAAGTTGCCCCTTTGACTTTTTCTCCCAATACACCTGTCACCTGTTTAGTGTCCAAACCTCCTTGAGGATTCCAGAGAACAATGACTCAACAGCACTTCCTTTGCTGATCATACCTGGTGTCAAACGCAAAACAAAAGCCAATTAAAAGTCCGATAACCTAAAATAGTAATTCCATCTAATTAGATCTCCTAATGAATCCACTTCACAAGGATTAATGCTAATTCTTATCTGTATTGGGGCAGGGGTCACAATCAATCAGCCCTCTTCCCTACAAATATACCACCTATATCTACTCTGAGTGGCCCTGTCATCAGAATACATTTAATAAAATGACTTTCTAAATATTCAAAAAGCAAATGCCTCCAGCACCTAGAGTATTCCTCAACATATGAAAAAAGAACTTCACAAATATGTCTCATAATTCAACTAGAAGATCTATCTTCCTGGGGACACTAACTTCTACTCTGCAGACCCACATCCCTTTGTCTGAAATCATATCTGCTTTATTTCTGAACAAAGACGGTATATTAAGAAGCATCTTGGCTAGCTTGCTGTATCACAATAAATAAATACCACCTTTGGCTAGATTATTGTAATAATTCTCACATAACAATTAGTCAGAGGTTTTCACAGAAAAAATCCCAAATTATTATCATTATTTTCTTTCTCATCTTGCTCAGGTGCTTTTTACTTCAAAGTAAACAACCAAAAATCGAGATATATATATATATATATATATATATATATATATATATGTATATAAATATAACCACAAAAATTCCAATTTATATATATATATATATACATAAATAATTGGCAAGTTCTTATACAAACAATTCTCTATAATAAAACTATTTAATTATTAGCCATGTTTGAAATACAAATTATTACTTTTCAGAATCCATTCATCCCATCAGAAAATCTTAAGGTTCTCTAAATTTAACAAAACAATAATGTGTAACACATTAAGAACTAGATCTCACAAAACAATCTTCCTATTATTACATTTATAGTGGACCTACAGTTCTAGAACAAGGTCCAACCTATCATTTAAAAATTTCAGAAAACCTAGAGGATTATGACCTTTGATAATTTCCCTCATTATATCTACAAAGCAATCAGTCTGTAATTCCAGGTTTGAACACATTACAGTAAAATATTTTATATTTCCAAAGGTAGATCACATGTTTTCTAACACTCTTAAACATTTTATTCATTGTCATTTAATTAGTATTACATAATTTGCTAATCATTTTCCAAGGCCCCTCACAATTATACAACATTATTGGAAACAGTATCTTGCAGTTAAGATATACCTCTCACTCATTTATACATCATCCTTCTGAATCTGCATTTAACATAGGGAAACATGCAATTTTACTTCTTTAATATTTAAACATCAAATACTTATCCTACATGAAACATAAAGTTTTCATGCTGACATCTCATTCTTTTAAAGTAAAACAAAATACAGGTTCTCTTAAAGTTAACCTTATATTTAAGTATCTTTTACACACAAACCTCTTCTAAATTTTAGTTTTATAAGCTTATTTATCTCTTCTTCCAAATACACTTCTATTTTCAAAATAAAGAAAGTAATATTCTCTATGAATTTAGTCTTATATATATGATAATTTCAAAAGCCCAATGTACACTCTTTACTCATGCCAGTGTTACATTTACATATATAATTTCATCTTCTTAAATAACAGATAGTTAGTAAGTTACATTGATTTTACTTATAAATATTCCCTTTTAAAAACATGAGGTTAAAAAAAAAGCCTTTCACAAATTTTCTGGGCCAAAAAGACCTTGAGGGATATAACTTGTTGGCAAGATATTCACTAGTTTTCTCACAAAATTCTTTACAAACGTAATAGGTAAAACTCAATTCATTCATTGTTCATTATTGTAAAACAATGTTAAATTCCCCACAAAAGTTGTTTAAATCTCTTCCTATACAGTTAGCTAATTGTTCTCTACATATTTCAAATTCATGTATATTCCCTTTACTCCCTAAAATTCTACAACACAGAAAAATTCTTAAGACCAGTTGTGGCTAAAAATCCTTTTATAATTACAAGATTTTCTTTATACTTCTCTTAAATTCCAAAATTCATATTCAAAATAACCTTACATCATTTTCTTTTCAAAGCCTAAAGAAGTTTTCAAATTCTTTTTTTATCTTTGTAAGTACAATTCTAACTTTTCAGTGCTCAAAGTTATATGAGTTTTCTATCCTTACTGAACAACATTTCTTAATATTAGAACATTTTATGTTCTGGGAATTGGAGATTCCCCTTAATTTGACATATTAAAATTATATGTACTAATTCTTTGCCTTTACTATTTATCATTACTCACTCACCTCAGATTCTTTCCTGATACATTATTTACACCCTAAACATATTTTGAATCGATGTTTCCTGATTCCCTTTGTTAAGTAATTCTAAAGTTTGATTAAGCTCACATAACTCACAGTCTATCCTGACAATAGTTTTGGCAGACTCCCAGCCTGCACTAAGGCCATTTTATCCCTATCTATTACAGCATTTCCATTAATTCTTTTTCCTCCTATTACTCCAGAGGAGCCATAAAACATTTAAAATTATAAAAAAAAAACTTATTTTTATGGAAGACCCTTATTTCAGTTTATATATATATATATATATATATATATATATATATATATGTTCAGCATTGTACAAAAGATTAGCACATTATGGAGTCAATAATAGCATAATAAAAAATTAACATTTACCTAGCAATTGCTTTCATAGCACACTTTTCATCTTAGTGGGTTTATTGCTTTTCTAATCAATTCACTGCCAGAGTTTGGAAAAGTGGCATTATAATGCAATTTTCAGATTACACTAACCTCAATCAAACATATATCTCCATTTGAACTTTTAGTTTTTTTATACTACATCTTTTTTAATTGATTTTTTTAATCACCTCCCCAGGCTCCTAAAATCTCCAAATCAATCCTTTTACTTATACAATATCAAACTGCTCAAATCTTCTGTCCACATGCTTTAACCAATTTCCATACTTAAAAAATGGTTCAAAAACTCCAGTTGTCTCTATGCCTTGATTCTCTTCCCAGTACTTTCAGAACCTTTTACTCTGACTATACAACTTAAATTTTCCCTTAGTATTCTGTTCTACTACTCTTTTTTCATTGACTCTTTTTGACTGTAGTTAATACTGTTCTGAACTAGCTATATAAACCACAGACATGATTCCACTTTCCACAAAACATTTTCCATTCAAGGGATTTAATATTGAACACTTCCTTATTTTAACTGGTAAAACTTTTGAGAAGGCAAACAATTACTCAAAAAAATATCACTGCCTAATTAGAATATCACCTGCTCCCTTCTTCAGATAGGAAAAAAACCCATAACTTTTCTCATAAGGATGCAGGTCCAAAATCTTTCTTGGGGGCTCTTCCATTCTTAGGTCTCCACTTGTTCCATTACTCTCTGTAATAATTAAATTACCAGAAGCTATACTCATACACTTCTGAGGCTATACTGTTACCATGTCATTCTGGTAAAAGATTAACTATTTAGTCTTACTTTGGGGGCATTTCTGTGTAACCAAATTATATACTTTAGAATTAATCTGACTCTCTTGACTTTCTGGAATTTACTTTCCCAAAACTTTCTTAAATTAGAATAATATCTCTTTCTATGATTTCTTTATTTAACCCATGTAGTAATTTTCATTGTCTCTTTCCTCTCTCTTTAACTTCAAAATAAGGGACCTTTTAACACTTATTTTACTAAGTCTTCATGTAACAATTCTCTCTATTATTAATTAGTCCTTTTTCTTAATAAATTCCATTTTTGCTTCCATTTCCCTCCAAAGGTCAAGAGATAATAAACTAAAAAAAAAGGACAAGCACCCCAGAGAAAAGAAGCAGGGAAGAGGAGGAAAGGGAGAGCAGAAGAAAGCATTTTGGCAACATAGAATCACAGTGAAAAAGTCAACAGCATTTTATCCATCTTCTGCACTTTTCACAAATTACTTTGGATTTCTTCCACATTATTAAGTTTAGAGCCCAGAGCTCTCAGCTGGCACTTCTAGACCCCTCTGCCTTGTCCCTACAGCCTCTAACTGCTTAGACTTCTTTGGGATTTCTCCCTGAAAAGTGTATTAATTTTTTGGGAGCATCTCCACCCCTGCCCTTTTTTTTTTGCTCTTATTAGATCAAGCTGCTGATTTGATGTGATATGGGAGCTACAAGGGTCAGTCACCCAGGGTTATACCTGGGCTTGTGTACACAAACTTATGGACCATGGCACCATCTCCGGGTCTTCTCCTGTGGTGGGGCCCATCTCCTTGTAGTACTGCCTCCAGAGGTCCTCTGACTTTCAATTATGCTCAAGCTAAGTCTCTCTCTTCGGGATTATTCCCTTGAACCTCAAGGGATCTGCCTGGGCACTAAAGCACCAGCTGCTGACAATTTCCAGCATGGCAGCTGCTTGTGTGTGTAATCAAGAGAGTCTGAAGGAGGGGGTTAATTCCCAGTCAGGGAACCAAACTGTGTGGAATAAAAATCCACTTTAAAAACATAGGCTCCTCTGAACAAAAAAGAGTTCATTTTGGCCTTTCTCAAGAAAGGAGAACACTCCAAGTCTCACAAAGGTAATGAAGATCAAGGACGTAACCCAAATTGCCTAACTCAATCTCCTCCTCCTCCCTATCGAGTATCAAATGTGTATGTCTGTGTGTGTGTCTGTGTGTGTGTGTGTCTCTCTGTCAACTCATTAGTTAGTCTTCACAGGTATAATCTACTTATGAAAATCTACCCCAGCAACAAAGAAAAGAATGAAAAGTTTTCATAAAATATTACCTCCCTATCCAGAAGGTAAGAATAACCTTCAGGATTATAACTATCTTATTGAAGTAACAGTATACTTATCATCAAACCTAAAGAGTCTTATGAGCTTCGTTGGAATGCAAAGTTTTTCTCATGGGAACAGTCTACAATTCTCCTAGTTAAGAAAGGTTTATCATCAAATAGGTGACTAACTAAAAGTGCAAGGTCTTCGTGGAATTAGTCCACTGCCCCCCCCCCACACACACACATTGGAATTGGGAGGCTGCCTGGCTTGGAAGGCAAGGTCTCTCTCCCTCTTTCTTCTAAGAATAGTCTAAGAGTAATAGTCTGCCTTTGTTTTTAATAATTTTTAACCCTGAGAGAACTTCAACAGTATTTTTAACTCCTAATAATATCCCAATCACAATCATTCAGATTCTGTAGAGGGTATTTTAAATTTTCTTCATTTATTTCAGCCTTTTTTATTTTCTTCGATGGAATCTTGTAGTCTTGTAGATTTATTAGTTTCTAACTGTTCGATTATAGTATTTAGGGTTTTATTTTCTTCAATTATCTTCTGAGTTTCCTTTTTCCAGTTGGTTATTTTTACTTTTAATAGAGTTGATTTCATTGGTCAACATGTCACAATTTTCCTGCATGACTTTTACAGGGTTTTTTTCCATTTTTTTCTTCCTCTCTTGTTTGGTTTTTAAAATCATTTTTTAAGATCTTTGTTGAGCTTTTGTATTTGAGTTGAATTTATAGACAGTTTTGATAATTCTCTTGTGACTAATTTTTTTGTTTTCTTCTTCAGATATGGCATTTTATGTCATCTTTATCTATAAAGTATTTTTCTATAGTGTGCACTCTTTTAACTTTTTTTGTTCATTTTTGTTGTTGTAGTTCTGTTCCTGGGGTATATGGAGTATAGATCCAAGGTTTTATCTTGCTGGGGCTGAGTCTGATCCATGGCTCGCTGTTGGCCAAGGTGTTGCCTACAGGTCTTGCCTTTGCAAATGTTTGTTTCCTCCTTTATGTCCAGGTTCTGACTTAACAAAGCTTGTTCACAACCAAGGCTTGTCTTTTACCCTGGTGCTCTCAGGATTCAAACTCTGTTTGCGGTTGGAATCCTCCCTACTGGCTTGCTATCTAGCTTCTAGGACCTCTGTTATTATTAACATGTTAGGACCTGGATTGCACTGTGGCTAAAAGCCTCCTGCTGGCTTTCTGCCCTATCATGCGTCCTGGACTTTACTTCCCCTTTTACCCCAAAGAGACAGACCATCACAGAAGATTCTCCATGATGTCTACCATTAAAAACTTCTTTGAATATTCTTTTTTTTCTTTGTGGGATCTGTAGCATGAATGTCAGAGTAGAGGCTTCATTTATCTTTGGGAGGAAAAAGTTCAGGAGGATGTTAGCTTCCTGCCACCATCTTGTCTCTGCCCCTGGAAGTCCAAAAGCATAGGAAATTGAGGGTATGTTTATCAATTGTGCAATGACTGAAAATAGTGATATATGATGAATATTATCATGCATTATTTTTCTTTAAGAAATCATGAAAATATTAATAAAGGAAGCAAAGAGAATTTAAAAAAAGAAATCACAAATGAACAGATGAGAATAACCTGGAAAGTATTACATAAACTGATGCTTAAAGAAGTGAACAGAACCAGCAGAAAGTTGCCCACTTTAATGACAATATTGTATGGTTATCAAGCATGATACACTTAGCTATTTTAGTAGTACAATGATCAAAGGCGATTTTAAAGGACTTGTGAGAGAAAATACTATGTCATCTAGAGAATGAACTGTGGAGTCCAAAGATAAAAGTATATTATTTTTAATTTTTTGAAATTGGCTTTATTCTTTATGGTTTTTGTTCCTCTCAAGGCTTTTTTTTCTCTTTTGTTCTGATCATTCTTTCACAACATTACTCATATAGAAATATGTTGAACATAGTTTTACATGTATAACCTCTATTAGATTAATTACTGTAAAGGGAACAGGAAGGCAAAGAATGATTAAGGGAGGACACGTGAAACTCAAAATCTCATTAAAGTGAATGTTGAAAATTATCTTCGCATGAAGGTGAAAAAATAAATTAATTCATGAAAAAAAGAATATTGGGTTACACCCCACAATGGAGGAGTTATTATAGATTAGTAAATAGATATATGAGTTACTACAGAGCAATTCAACATTGTTGGATGGATTAACTTCTCACTTCAATAATGTAAATGTATAAAAGTAACCTAAAGCATACTTGTGTGTAAGCAAATGTACTATATAGATATGTCTAATATTTTAGAACAACCTTAGAATGTGACTTAAAAATCAACACTCATGTTAAATTTTATAAAACTTTTCAGAGGCTATTTTCATTCAATAATGAAGTATATACCTACCCCAAATAATAAACTTTTCAACATGAAATCCTAATTCCCTTCTTTTAATTCCCAAAGAGGCTATTTTTTAGAATTGTATTTATAGAGTCTCCTGGTACAGGTGAATTAGATTGCTCTATGATCCCTTCTAACCCTAAGAATCTATTCTGAAATTCTATAAAATCTGCTTTTAGATAACAGATGACACTCTTACCAATCTGAAATGTTCATTAGTACTAGGAAGAAGAATTCCTTTATTTCTTGCTGGAAGCAACTTTATAAGGTTATACAGTTCATCCTTCTACCTTCAGGCAAAGTAACATGTTATCTCTCCACTACTGAAAAAATTATCTTTTATTCAAAAGTAAGAGATAGCTTTCCTAAAACAAATGCTTGTATTTAAAATGTCAGATTTTATATATGGCAACTACTTTCTTAGCATTTTATAGTTTATAAAAATATAAGGGGATAATTCTATGATAAACTCTTCAAATTTAAGATGACCTAAATAACCACTACTGAGATGTCTAAACAAAGAAATTTTTCTGACATCCACGAAGAAATGTTTGTCTTTGCTATCAGTTTTAAGCCAGAAATCATCTCCTTAAGGAACAATAAAGATCCAATACCCCATAATAGATTTGTTTAAATATGTTAGTAATTATAGCTTGCATTTCAATTAAGGGCTAAAAAAGTGAAGGAGACTTTTAAAATCAGTGATTCACAAATAGATGCCTGTGGGAGTCAGTTTTTCCCTTTCTCCTAAGATCATACATTTTTGTGGAATATTTTATTTGGTCAAAGCAGGAGTAGTTTATTAAGTATGGTGTAGTTTATCAATATCAATAAGTATAATAATGCCCCCAAAACCAGATGAACATTTTTCAGTATACATTTCAACACTGTTCTCTATAATAAGAAAATTTAAATTACTGTAGTCAAAATTTTCAGATCACGAATATGTATCTTTGTGAACATTGAAACCTAATCTTGAAGTCAATTAATAAATTGGTTGAAATAACAGCTCGATGAAAATCTCAGGTGTACTAATACTCTTTCGCATCACCCTTTCATTAAAGTTTTAATAGACTGCATTTATCCAAGATCTTTCTCTTTGGCTTAAATATTTTTGTTCTCCTTTAACTTTCAAAGTTCAGTCTCCTAAGCACAAGATATGTCTTTGAATAGCAAAGATCCAAATTAAGAGAAAAACATTTTTAAATCATTATAAGCATGCTGGAGAACCATCTATTTTTTTAATGCTCATTTTAATTCAAGGAACAAAAGGCTTTTCTGCTTTTTCTCAGTATCTTTTTCATTTGGGAAAACATATTACTTCTGGGAAATGAGATAGTCTTTTGTAGACAGTTCTACCAATCCTAGGCTTAGGTAGACTAAAAAACTGAATATTAATACTCAAAAATCATATTTTTAGAGTTTGAAATTGTGACTTCTGAAGGACTGTGAATATACAACATACATAAGCGTATATAGACATATATGCTATCAAACTTATTTCTTCAAGGTCATGTCTTTAATATTTTAGTCTGCTGTATCATGGCTACTAACTCTACCGATATTTGTATAAATAAAATTAACGTTTCAATTTTCCTTAAATCTCATGGTATGATGAGTTCGTTTCTTAAAATTGTCTGGCTATAGAGGTTAACATTTTTTACCTCTTATTTAAAATAATGATTCAGAAATTAATGATTTACTTTTATACCACAAAGAAATGCTTCCTTTTGAAGCAGTGATTTTTCTCATAGTATACTGTTCCCAACTTTTTTGTTCAAAAGCAAGAGGTTTTCAAATCCACAGCTAATCAAGTAAGTTCAATTGAATCTGAATTATTGGTAACCCTATTGGTATTCAACAAAAGTAATAACCCTCAGATGGGTGCCATCCAAAACAAAACAAACAAAAATACCTTTAGAGAAGAACCTGCAGTTTCCTTAGTCTGTTGCTAGGAGACTCAGTTAAGATTAATAAGGAAACCTCACCAACACTGTAAAAACATTTGCCACAGTACAAATCAGAGAGTACTAGTATGATAAAAGAAGCATGGCATGTTACCCTTTTAGTTCTGGATGTCTAGCCTGCAAAATAATCCATAATGGCAAACCTGAGGATTGTACTTTGAGCCAAGGCCTCTAACACTTTTGATTTTCTCAAAGTGGAAAATGCTTATCTGAAAAAAAAAAAGAAAACATATATTTAGAAGATAAAATTTCAATCTGTATGATGTGAATAATGAAAAATAGAAGACATATAATTGCAAAAAGTCAGTTAGTGTTACCCAAATAAAATGTTGAGCATTGTTGAAGGAAGATTATAGCAATTACTGATATCATGAGTGACAATAAGAAATTTGGCAAAAATTTATGTAACAACTTTCTTATTTTCTGTGCTACAGAAAATTAACTCTAATGCTTCTACTTTTTATTCTTATATTAGATCATACTATTGAAATTACATGAGATTTCTTTTTGCCTCAGTCCTCTAAAAAGTTCTTTGACTATCTATAGGGCTACATCATTTATATAGGACTATAATTCCTATAAGCCTTATAATGCTGTTTGCAATGGTTTCTGCAATGGTTGCCCAACCTCCTGCTAATGAGCCTTTCCAAATGCGTTATGCTAGAGTAACCTTTAAGAGTCTAGGGTCATTTCTTTGCCACAATGAGGTAATGAAATCAGACATTACTGCACATTAAATATAAATGATTGGGACGAGGTTACCCATGTAGCTCACTTTGTAAGTGTTTGAGAAAAAACAAAAATAATTTGTAAAACTTTTCATCTTGATTCATTCTCTGTAAGAGGTATTCACAAATATCATTTATCAAAGATTATGAGGAAGTAGTGTGCTTAAAATATTAAGAGTAGATGTTGTATAAGTTGAATTAGTTGAATCAGTTGGATACAAAGAATATTAGAAAGCTACACTTAAACAAAGCAATCACTGTAGGTTGCCTAAAATTCTCAATTATGATAATCACAAGGAGAGGCTATGATAATACTAATTGTCAAAGGAGGAATATTCAGTCTTTCTCTCCAATTTTCTCTCTTCTATCTCTTTTCTGACAATGTTAAATCAGTATTCACAAGTTGTCTCTCTTTCTTGCTCTATTTTCCTACTTTTGTCTTTGGGTTTACAACTACAAATAACATGAAATTATGAGTTGACTAATCCACTTCAAACAAAGGGGAGATATTTAATGCTACTTCCCTGTATCCCATAGTAAAAGTACTTCATAGGAATCAATAACAATAAATTAACTCTCCCTCCCAGTCTTTTCACTCAGCTACAGGCATTCAAAACTCAGTTTTGCCTTCTGAATAAATACCAGTACAACTGGTGGTTTAATAGATTTAATGAGATGCTAGTAAGAAAGTTTCTCTATTGAGGTCCATTTTTACTTGTTCTGCAGTTTACATTCTTAGAGAGTTGCCTGAGGCAACAAGACTTATTCTACCTGACTTATCCTATGTCAAACAATGGTTTAGATACAGTATTTGAAACAATTTCTTTCTGACTTTGTGATGAGATCTCTATTCACCATAACATACAGGCACCTTAATGTAGGAAAGTAACTCTCCTACCCCAAAACATATTTTTAATTGCATAATTGATAGAAGATAGAAAGATAGGTAGGTAGGTAATGAGTGGGATATTGCTTCTTAAGAGTTTATGTTCCTAATGAAGTCCTCTCAGGATTAAAAATCATTAAAACAGAGACAGACTATTACTCTTAGACTATTCTTAGAAGAAAGAGGGAGAGAGATCTTGCATTCCAAGCCATGCACCCTCCGGATTCTATGTGTGTGGCAGGGTGATCTTGCATTTTTAGTTAGTCACCTATTTGATAATGAAACTACCTTAACTATCTTAAATGGGAGAACAGTAAACTGTTCCCATGAGAAAAACTTTGCATTCCAACAAAGTTCATAAGTCTCCTCTTGTTTGATGCTAAGTAGACTGTTACTTCAATAAGTTAGTTATAATCCTGAAGATTATTCTCACCATCTGAATGGTGAGGTAATATTTTATGAAAACCTTTCATTCTTTTCTTTGTTGCTGGAGTAAATTTTCACAAGTGGAATGTAACTCTGAAGAGTAATCAATGAGTTGACAGAGAGGGACAATAAGAAGGGGGAGGAGATCGTGTTAGGCCATATAATCTTGCTTGACTGTCAATTTGGGGCAGCTCCTTGATCTTCACTACCTTTGTGAGACTTGCAGTATGTCTTTTTCTTGAGAAAAGTCAAAATAAACTTTCTTTTTTGGTCAGAGTAGTCTCTATATTTTTTAAGTGGATTTTTATCCTACACAGTAAGTATGTATGTAGAGAGATAAAAAAAAAGAAAATATTGAGTTTTTTCAAGACTGAAAGTTCGTTATTCATTATTTTCATTGTCTATACTTTTCCAGTCAGGTAACACAAAAAAACTGTTGCTACATTGTCTGAATTCTAGGCTCTTACTGTGAGTAGTTGCATTCTTTCCATTTATCATTCGATGAGCATATCTAAGCATATCCTAGTAGTTTCTGGTAGATGATCAAGAATATTTTCTAGTTTGTTTTTTCAACCTTAAAAAATAGGTAATATTGAAAATATACACATATAAAATTACAATAGAACTAATTAAAATTTGTAGCATAACAAAAATATATGACAGTTATATAATACCTTAAGATTTGAAAATCACTTGACATATATTATCTTATTTTTTTATCACATTTATAAGTACTGAGGGAGTGTAAATGCAGAAATAATCACTATGGAGTGAGATTATTCAAGAAAATATTATAAAAAAGAAACTACTTAAACTAAACTGAATGAAGTAATAGGTGAAGTTTGATTAAATGTTAAACTGGATATAGAAAAAAGCTTTTGGGAGTGGGTTAAATATGTTTTACAGTAAGGATTACATCACTGGTAAAGTTCATATGCCTAGACTTATTCTGATTTAAGATTGTCATATTACTAAGACTAATTTTATTTTCTTTGACAATCTTAGATGTTATTATAAAAAAATTACCTCCATGTAACTGAATGAAGTTATGGTTAGTAGTATGATTGAAAAAAAAAGTTTTTTGGTGTCATTTAATCCAAAATGGAAGTAGTTAATTTCCTTTACTATCTCTGTCACTGTCTTTATAAACTCAAGAATAAAAACGCAAAGAACCCATTAAATTAAAGGCCTATCCCCCTCCTCACTATCCTCCTGTTCAAATTGTTAAAAAGCATAATAATATAAGCTCAGTTATATATGTAGGTTTTTAAAACTTGAATATATCATTAAATGAAAAAGCATTTTCAGTAATTGATTAAAGTTTATTGAGTATTCCAATACTTCACTAAGCGCTAGAAACCCAGATAGAAAACTGATACAATACCTGGTATTGATGAGTTCATATTCTAAATGAGAAAGAAAAAAATAGGTACATGATTTCAACATGACTGATGCTGGATACAAATTAGAGGAGCACGATAAATTTTACCAGTAAAATCTATGGATAAAGAAAGAATTTTTTAGTAAATAATAAATAGTGTCCTAGGAAATAAAGTACATGGTATTGGTAACATTAAAATAAAAGGTTTTGCTGAAATAAAACAAATGCAATCAAGGTTAGAAGAAAAGCAGGAAACGGGGGGGGTACAGTAAGCTTCTCAGATAAGGTTTTCATTTCTCAAATATATAGAAAACAGAGACAAATTTAAAAGGTTAGGGCTATTTCTCAATAGTTTAATATTGAAAGGGTGAATAAGCATTTCTTAATAAAATAAATGAAATCAATCATATGAAATAGATTCACACCCATCAATTGGGTTAGCTTGTTAGAAAAGAACAGAATGATAAATGTTGGAAAAGATGTGATAAAGTGAGACACTAATGAACTGTTGGGGTATTTATAAACTTGTCAAACCTTTCGGGAGAATAATTTGGAATGATGTCCAAAGAGTTATAAAACTGAAGATTCTTTGACTCAGCAATATCATCCTTAGATGCTTTAGCAACCTTCATAGTCATTAGACCAAATTGTTCGAATCTGTTCATTCTCCCTGGGAATATCTTCATTTCCTTGACTTAAGCATTCCTCTAATTCACTGAAAGGTATGAGGTCTGTCAGTTTCTCTCAATCTGGTATAACCCATGTGCAAAGATTATTTAACCAGATATAGACACTACAGATGCTAGAGCTTCTTTTTTAAAATTTTTAAAAATTTATTTAAGGCAATGGGATTAAGTGACTTGCACGGTGTCACACAGCTAGGAAATCATTAAGTGTCTGCGGCCGTATTTGAATGCAGGTCCTCCTGACTGCAGGGTTGGTGCTGTATCCATGACACCACCTAGATGCCCCAGATGCTAGAGCTTCTTGAAGCCACAGGTGGGAGCTGGGTGAATCAGATGGACACCAGTGGTTGTAAAAGCAGTCCTGAAAAGGGCTTGGAATTTCCACACACCAGAGGTGTTCGTCCTACAGCATCAAAGAGTTTCGTAAGGCATTGAGGAGTCCAAGATCACCCAATGAATTCCAATTATCTTTATTTTGTCCTATCATTGGACTTCGGTGACTCTATAAAACTGATGACTTTGTGCAAGTCTATCTGACTTTCATCCAAATCATGCAGAAATTAAAACATCATGAGTGATGTCATTCATCACTTTCGAAAACAAAAACCACCACTATCAGGTGATAAAGAAATTTTTGAAAAGAAAAAGAACTGTTGTACAAAAAACACACCTACAATCAGTTGGCCAGGTTGTTCAAATGACAGGCATGCCTGCCAAAAAGACTATTTTATGGAGAATTCATCCAGGGCAAGTGCTCACAGGGGAGTCAGAAGAAATGATATTGAAAGACACCAAAGGTCTCTGTTAAGAACTTTAGAATTCATTGTGCAGCATGCAAGACTGACACAGAAACCCCGCCCCCACCCCACAGAATGGCATGCCCTCATCAGAGAGGATGATGCATTCTATGAGCATTGCAGAATGGAAGCAGCTCAAAGATAACATGAGATATATAAGTTTGGAGTAACTACCCCAAGTGTTCACATGGACTATTTGCCCCCAACCTATGGTAAAGGTGCATATATATAGTATGCTATATATATGCTATAGTATAATGTCATTTTTCGTCTTTGAAAATGAAGAAAAAGAGCATATAAATGTTAAAGAAATTTTAAAAAATGAAAAGAACTCATTTGTGCAAGAATATTGTGGAATTGTTAAACAAGTTTCATAACTATTGCCCATAACAACTTGGAAAGATTTATATGAACTGCTACAAAGTGAGGTAAATGAACCTAAGGGATCCATTGTATGTAGTGAAAGAAATATTGTAAAGATGATTAACTGTTAAAGACTTACCTAGTCTATAAGACAACATTCCAAGAAAATTTGTAAGGACTCATTTTGAAAGATTATATATACCTCCAGAGAAAGATCTGATGAACTGACTCTGAGTGCAAACAGTCATATTTCTCACTTCATGTTTCTTGCTAATTTTATGGGACTATGGCTAATATGGAAATATAATTTGCCTGACTTCACATGTACTGCTTATATTGTTTGCCTTCTCAAAGAGTTGGAGAAGAACTGCAGAGAGAAAGAATTCAGAACTCGGGAAGATAGCATGGAGAGCAATAAAAAAGTAAGTAATTATAATTTTGAGTGTGAATGGGATGAACTCTCCCATAAAATGTAAGGAATAGCAGACTGGATTAAAAACCAGAATCCTACAATATGCTGCTTACAAGAAATTCATTTGAAGCAGAGATTGTTCTTTAGAATAATAAGCTGTATCTAACTGATACCACCAACAAGCATTATATGCAATAGGGATAAGCTAGAGGCATTCCCAATAAGGTCAGGGGTGAAACAAGGATGCCCATTATAACTAAAACTATTCAATATTATAATAGAAATTTTAGATTCGGCAATAATAAAAGAAAAAAGATATCGAAGGAATTAGAATTGGGAAGGAAGAGTCAAAACTATCATTCTTTTCAGATCACATGATCTTAAACGTAGAGAATCCCAAAAAATCATCTAAAATTTACTACAAACAATTAGCAACTTTAGCAAAGACTCTGCATATTAAAAAACCCTCAACATTACCATATGAGATTAGCAATATGAAACAGAAAGAGCTAGAAAGAGAAATCCCATTCCAAGCAACTTCAGTCAGTATAAAATACCTGGTGGTCTACCTTCCAAGGCAGACTCAGAAACTTTGTGAAAATAATAACAAAACACTTCTCACATAAATAAAATCAGGTTTAAGTAACTGGGCAACTATCAACTGCTCATAGATAGGCCAAGATAATAAAATAAAAATGACAATTCTACCTAAATTAGGCTACTTATTTAGTGCCCTGCAATCAAAATTCCAAAAAATTACTTGAGGACTTAGAAAAATATTCTAAGTAAATTCATATGGAGAAATAAAAAGGCAAGAATTTGCAGGGGCAATAAAAATGCACAGGAAGGGGTACCTAGGTGGCACAATGGATAAAGCACCGGCCCTGGAGTCAGGAGTACCTGGGTTCAAATCCAGTCTCAGACACTTAATAATTACCCAGCTGTGTGGCCTTGGGCAAGCCACTTAACCCCATTTGCCTTTCAAAAACCAAAAAAAAAATGCAAAGGAAGGTAGCTTAGCCAGATCTAAAATAACATTATAAAGTATCAGTCATCAAAACTGTCTGGTATTGGCTAGAAAATAGAGTGGCAGATTAGGTGCAATAGCAGGAAATCATTATAGTAATCTGCTGTCTGATAAACCCAACGAGTCCAACTATTGGGATAAAAACTCTCTCTTTGATAAAAACTGTTGGGAAAATTGGAAAATAGTATTGAAGAATTAGATTAGACCAACATCTGACAACCTATACCAAGATCAAAATGGATTCAGGATTTAGACATAAATGACAACATTATAAGCAAAGCTGGAGATCAAGGAATAGTTTACATATCAGATCTATGGGGAGGGAAGCAGTTTCTGAAAAAAGCAAGAGATGGACAAAACATTAAAAAACAAACAAGATAATTTTGATTGCATTAAATTAAAAATCTTTTGGACAGACAAAACCACTGTAACCAAGATCAAAAGAAATCTACTAAATTGGGAAACAATTTTTACAACTATTATGTCAGGCAAAGGACTCATTTCTAAAATATATACAGAACTGAATCAAATTTATTTAAAAAAGCCATTCTCCAATTGGGCAATGCAAATATGGAGGCAATTTAAAGATGAGGAAATTAAAGCAATTCTGTTGTCATATGAAAAATTGCTCTAAATCATTACTGATTAGAGAAATGCAAATTAAAGCATCTCTGAGGGACCACCTCACACTTCTCAGACTAGGCAATTTGACCAGAAAGGACAAAGATCCATGTTGGATGGGATGTGTGAAATCTGGGACACTAATACATTGTTAATGGATCTGTGAACTCATCCAAACTTTCTGGAGAGCAATTTGGAATTACACCCAAATGGCAATAAAATTTGCATACCCTTTGATACAGTAACACCACTACTGGGTCCATTCCCTGATGAGATCATGAAAATGGGTAAAAACATCACTTAACATAACAACTCTGTGGTGGCAAAGAATTGGAAATTGAGTGAACGTGTATCAAATGGGGAATGGCTTAACAAGTTCATATATATATATATATATATATATATATATGTATATATATATATATATACATATATATATATACATATATAAACACTATTTTTCTGTTATGAAACAGGAGGGAAATTCAGAAAAGCCTCATGGGATTTACATGAACTGATGCTGAGCAACATGAGCAGAACCAGAAAAACATTGTACAGCATAACTGCAACATGGGGATGATGATCAATCTTAATTGAATTGCTCGTTCCATCAGTGAAACAATCAGGGACAATTTGAGGGTATCTGAGATAAAGAATGCCATCTGTACCCAGAGAAAGAATTGGGGTGTTTGACCAAAAAACTGAAGGTTTAATTTTTTAAAAATGATATCTTATTATATAATTTTGCCATCTCTTATATTTTTTTTCCTTAATGATAGATAGATCAATGTATGGCATGAAAACAATGTAAAGACAAGTAGCCTACCTTCTGTTGGGAGTTTGGGAGTGGGGCAGAGAGGTGAGATTGGGGGAAAATTGTTAAATTCAAAAAGAAGTAAATTAATTAAAAATGAAATAAATCAGAACTCAAAATAAATATATATAATTAAAATTAAATAAATAATAAAATTAGACTGCCACTTCCCACAATCTCTTCTCCCTTCTATCATTCCCACTTTTCCTTTGTTTTCCACTTCCCCCATCTATTTCCCAGTAAGTAATATAAATTTCTATGACCAGTTGCCTATGGTATTTCATCCTCAAGTCAAATCACATGAGATAAATAAACAAGCAATTCTCAAATCCTCCCTTCTTTCCCTCTATAATACCAGGTCCTTTTACGTATTCATGTGATGTATTTCCCTTCTTCAACTTCCCAATTTCCTCTTTTTGAAGAAATAGTGTTTATGCCATATTTTTTATATTATCACATCAAAATCACTTTATATCGATACCTTGTCTAAGTATTTGCCTTCTAACAGATACAAATCTCAAGAATTACAAGCATCTGTCCGATTTAGAAATGTAAAATATTTTATATTATTGTATAATAATTTTTCTTCTATGTTTAATTTTTTATACATTTCTTAAGTCTTGCATTTGAAGATCAAATTTAATTTTCAGTGCAGGTTTGGAAGTTCCATTAGAAAAGTTTGAAAGTCCTCTACTTTATTAAATATTCTAAGATATTGTGTAATTCTGCCTATGTCACCTTGGTATATAAATTGTTAGTTTCTGGTTTCATTCATTATTTAATGCCTTGAACTGATAGTTCTGAAATTTGACTACCTTGGCATTGGCATTGTGCTACCTCTCCTGGGAAGTGTTCAATGTATTCTTTCAATGATTATTTTGCACTCTAGTTCTAGAATACAAAGGGAGTTTTCCTTGAAAATTTCTTTTGTTTTCTCTTTTTTATTGATGTTTTACCTCTCCAAATACATGTTATGAAAGTTTTTTTTCAGATTCATCAATATGCCTATATTTATTTCTAAGTTACAAACGTTCCTTCCATCTTCTCTTCCCACTGCCTTCCCCTCACCAGCTATCAGTCAGGTGAATATTTCACATAAACTTTTGTTTTGAGCATAGTTAGAGGTTAGCCATTCTTAGTATGAGGGATTAGGATTAAGGGAAAGAAATACAAATACATAAGATATATACATATATATATATATATACATATATATATATATATGTATATATATATATATATATATAATGTGAATGTAGTGTTCCTAAGATTCTGAAGGATTTTGTTTTGTTTTGTGTTGCTTTTCCTCCTCTGGATGTGGCATTGTCCATAACTGGTCTAATAGGGTTGTCCTAGCTCTCTGAACTGCTGAGAGCAGCTGCATCCATTAGGGTGGAACTTTTTTTTTTCCTAAGAGCAATATGTTATAATATTACACTGAAGTTGTGATCTCATCAATATGGATATTCCATTGAATATTGCAAATTCACATCTATCAATTTCTCCTCAATATATATTAATCTGTGTTCTCACTTAATTTCATAACAGGACCCTGATCAATAGGCTGGAGGCTTTCCTCTATGATGGTCTTTGAACATTATTTGGATACAAATAGTTCTTCAGTAGTCCATCTGTTATCAATTGGTCTTTATCCCTGCTTAATTATCTTTATAGTCATCTCCAGCATGATATATTTTATGTCATGTCTTGCATTTAAATCATTGCTAGTAATAAATAAAATAAAAACTACAGTTTATTTAAGGCCTCCATATAATTCTTTCTTCCTTAGTGACAATTTGCTTTATTTATTTTATATTATTACAATAATCTTGATGTAAGAGGCAACATAAAGCCCCCCCCCCAAAAAAAAGGTAGAGAAATATCAAGAATAGTGAAAGAGGAAAAAAGTGTACTTCATTTTTGGTTCAGGTTCCAATTGCTATGTCTCTGGGATGAATTGCCTTCTTTATCATAATTCCACTAGAGAAGTTGCTTCAATATTTTCCCCACAGTTGCTACTACTAGCTGTATTTACCTCCACTCTATTCCTCCTCACTCTCATTTATTCTATTATCTCTCTATCCTTTCACCCTTGCCCTGCTCAGTAGTGTGTTGTATCTGAGTATACTCTTCAATGATCTTCCCTCTCTTCTATCACCTACAACACCCCCCCACACCTTCCCACATTTCCCCTTATCCCATTCTTTTCCTCTCATTTTTCTCTAGGGTAAGATAGATTACAATACACTATTAAGTGTGTATATCATTTCCTCTCTGAGGCATTTCTGATGATATTGAATTTCCACTAATTTCCCCTCACATACCACTATTCCATTACACTGCAAAACTTTTTTCTTGATTCTTTTATCTCAAATATGCTAGCCCCTTCTTCTTGTCCTTTCCCTTCCTCCCAGTATTTTCCTTTATCACCCACTGACTCAATCATTATACCATATTATGTTGTTTCATTTAATTCCCTCCTGGGTCTTGTCTATATGTACTCCTTCTAACTACTCTTAAAATTAGAAGGTTCATATAAGTTAACAGTATCTTCTTTCCATGCAAGAATAGAAACAGATCAACATCATCAAGTTCCATAAAATTCACCTTCACCCCCTCTATGATTCACCTGAGTCCTGTACTTGGAGATCAAACTTTCTGTTCAGTTCTGGTTGTTTCGATAGGAAAGTGTGAAAATCCCCTGTTTCATTGAAAGTCCATTTTTTCATCCTGACTTCCAGCCAAGATGGGAGAGAGAAGACAGGTATTGGATTGAATACTTTGAGTTCCCCACAAAACGAACATGAAAGAAATCTTAACAGAAATTTAATGGACAAAACCCAGAAAGAGAAGATAGGAGGAGAATACCTACCACAAGGTCTGTCTCAGAGCACCATGGATGAACAGGGAGCACAGATCAGAGGGCCAGAACAAGGACAGTAGTGAGGGGAAGCCAGAGAACTGGCCTTAGCTGCAGAGGCTTTGGTGACTGGTGGGTCTGAGAATCAACTTTAGCCACAGAATCTGTGGCTGGGGAAGAGGAGATCTGGTGAACCCCAGTCTTCAGGAGGTTTAATTCCAACACAAAGAATCAGAGAGCATGCCTGGAAAATGACCAGTTGGGCAAGGAACCTGAGTGCCATACTTTCAGCTGAGCCCTCTTCCCAGAACAAATGATAAATAACTCCCCACCCACTCAGGTTCACGTTTGGGCAACAGAATTCACTCAGATGAAAGGGAGAATAACTGCTAACTTCAGGGCCCAGCCCATTGATCAAGGTCAACCCAGACCCTGTTTCTGAGGGCATCAAACACACCAGAAAAAGCAACCAGCACCCCCACTTGACCAGCCATTGGAATTACTAAGCCAAATGAAAAAAACCTCTAGGGTTTGAAGAGCAAAGCTCTGAGACCTAGCCCCCCCCCCAACATAGGGTCCTAGGAAGATGAGAAAAGGCCAGTTAAAAGGGGGTAGCATGCATAAATACTTAGAAGTAATAGATTATAATCAAGAGAGATCTAGCACTTCTGAGGAGAATATGAATTGGTCTTCAGCATAGAAAGAACTCCTTGAAGAAATCAGGAAGGAGTTTAAAAATGAATTGCAAAAATTGGGAAAAGAATCTCAAGAGAAAATTAACGTGATGTACAAGAAACTTAACATTTCACAAAAGGAAAACAAATCCTTGGAAAATACAATTGCACAAATACAAAATGAGAACATTCAGATCCTCAATTAGACAAATGAAAAAAAGAACTTAATTCTCTCAAAACTACACTTGGGCAAATGGAAAACACCTTCAAAAATAGAACTGACCAATTAGAAAAGGAGTTGCAAAAGGTAAATGAGGAAAATTTTTTTCTAAAAAAAAAAGACAAATGGAATCAGTGCAAACTAATGACTTCATGACACAACATGATTCTGTTTAAAAAAAAGGGGGTGGCTAGGTGGCGCAGTGGATAAAGCATCAGCCCTGGAGTCAGCAAATCCAGTCTCAGACACTTAATAATTACCAAGCTGTATGGCCTTAGGCAAGCCACTTAACCCCATTTGCCTTGCAAAAACCTAAAAAAATATAGAAAAAATAGAAGAAAATATAAAATGCCAGATCAGCAAAAGCACTGACCTTGAGAATAGATCATAAAGGGACAATCTGAGGATTTATAGGCTTTTCTGAAAACAATGAAGAGAAAAAAAGTCTGGACATAATGTTACAGGATTAAGTGAAGGAAAATAGCCTTTATATCATGGAAACAGAGGGCAAAATAGTTATGGAAAGAATACATTGACCTTCTCCAGAAAGAAATCCTAAAATGAAAACACCAAGGAATGTTCTACCCAAATTCCAAAACTATCAGATAATGGACAAAATTCTGCAAACAGCCAGAAAGAAAAAAAAAAATTAAATTCCAAGAAGCCACAATAAGGATTGTGTGGGACCTGGGTGCATCAAGATTAAAGGATTGAAGGATTAACAATGAGATATTCCAAAAACCAAGGGAGCTTGGAATGCAAGCAAGAATCCACTAACCAGCAAAGCTGAGCCTTCTCTTCCAAGGGAAAAGATGGACAGTTAAGGAAATGGGAGAATTCCAACATTTCCTGATGAAAATACCAGAGCCAAATAGAAAATTTGGACATCAAACTCAAGAAACACATAAAAAGGTTAAAAAGGTATAAAGAAAAAAATTGCTATCCAATAAAATGAAACTGACTATATCGCCATGTCAGAGAAAGATTCTCATAAGTCTTGAGAACTGAAACTCAATTAGAGAGGGAAAAAAAATTATGCAAAAAGTGAAGGTTACTAATGACTTATCAGTGAGACTGTTATCCAATAAGATGAAACTTGCTATATCCCTACCTGGGTGAAAGACTCTATTAAATCATGAGAACTGTAACTCTATTATAGAAAACATACTTAGTCAGAAATGATGGACACTCATGACTTTGCTGTGACTCAGAAAGAATGATCTAAAAACAATATCACTGGATATCTGGCCAAAATGGCAGAGAGAAGACAGGTACAGTTCTAAAGTCTCCTGATCTTTCCCCATCTATGATATGAAACAAACCGCTTAAAAGAAATCTGACCCACAAAACCCAGAAAGAAAAGCCAGGAGAAAGAACATCTACCTCAGGATCTGTCCCCCCAGCAGCACTGGATGAATTCAGGTAGGTGAGTCTGGTCTCAGAGGGAGAATCAGTCTGGATCAACGAGCTTAACAGCTGAATTGGAGCTGGGAGTCTGAGGGCCTGAGAGCCAGACCTGCTGGATCAGTGGTGGGAATAGATGGCAGGGGCTTGAGTCAACTAGGTAGTAGAAGCACTGGTGTTGGTGCCATCCAGCAGGAGGTTGCCAACAGGGCTGGGGGGGGAGAGTTCTGGTGCAGGAGTGCTGTGGACACCATCCCTGGGCCCCTCTTGTCTGAGGAACTCAGAGTCCACACCTCCATTACAGCTCAGACCTCTTCCCCTAACAATTACAGACTACTTTTGCCTCAGGCCCAGGTGTGTGAGCAAAAGAATCAGCCCAGCTGACAATCCAGAGTGAATGACCTCAGGCCAGGGTAAAGACCACCATTGACTGAAGGCAAAGGGATTCAATAGCTCCAACTCCTCCCTTCAAGCAAAGGGAGAAGGACTCAATCAAGGTCATAGACACTCCAGAAAAAGCAACAAACATGTCCTACTGGCCAGACAGAGAAATTGCACTCAGTGAGTAAAGCCTCTAGTGATCCAAAGGCCCTGTGAACCAGCCCTTCCCCAACTCAAGGCCTTAGCAAAATGAAAAAGAGTCAGTGGAACGGTGGATCCATAGAAAATTCTTGGAAGGGAAAGACCCTAACTCAGAAAGACCCAGAACCACTGAGGAGAATATGATCTGGTCTTCAGCACAGAAAGGCTTCCTTGAAGAAGTAAGGAAGGAGCTCAAAAATTTGGGAGAGACAATTAATACCTTGCAACAAGAAAACAAATACTTAGAAAGTACAATTGGACAAATACAAAAGGAGAATAAATCTCTCAGATCCTCAATTAGACAAATACAAAATGAGAATAAATCTCTCAGATCATCAATTGGACAATTACAAAATGAGAATAAATCTCTCACATCATCAATTGTACAAATAAAAAATGAGAATAGTTCTCTCAGTTCCTTAATTGGGCAAATGCAAAAAAAAGAAATATAATTCTCTCAAAACCTCAATTGGTCCAAAGGAAAGCTCTTTCAAAAGTAGAATTGACCAATTGGAAAAGGAGTTGTGAAAGGTTAATGAAGAAAACTCTTCCCCACAAAAAAGAATGGAGTCTATAGAAACTAATGACTCCATGAGACAGCAAGAGTCTGTAAAACAAAATCAAAAAAAAAGAAAAAAAGAAGAAAATGTAAAATACTTCTTCAACAAAATGACTGACCTCGAGAATAGATCGACAAGGGGAAACCTAAAAATTATAGGATGTCCTGAAAACATTGAAGAGAAAAAAAGGCTGGACTTAATATTACAGGATCTAGTAATGGAAAATTGCCCTGATATAATAGAACCAGAGGGCAAAGTAATTATTGAAAGAATACATCAATCCCCTCCAGAAAAAGATCCTAAAATGAAACCACCAAGGAATGTTGTGGCCAAATTCCAAAACTATAAGATAAAAGTTAAAATGCTGCAAGCAGCCAGAAAGAAACAATTTAAATATCAAGGAGCCACAGTAAGGATGACGCAGGACCTGGCTGCATCAACATTAAGGGATGAAAGGGCCTGAAACGATATATTTCAAAGAGGAAGGGAGCTTGGAATGCAGACAAGAATCTACTTTTTCACAAAGCTGAGCCTTCTCTTCCAGGGCAAAACATGGACATTTAAAGAAATGGAAGCATTCCAAAAATTCCTGATGAAAAGACCTGAGCTAAATAGAAAATTTTGACATCAAAAAGGAGGTTAAAAAACATAGGAAAAGGTAAGAAAAAAGGGGGGAAGGTAAAAGGGGAAAAAAAAACTGCTATCCAGTAAGTTGAAACTGGCTATATCCCAGCATGGGGAAAATAGTTTCATAAATCTTGAGAATTGTAACTCTATCAGAGAGAATATACCTAGCCAGAATGGATGGACACTTATGATCTACCCATGAGACTGCTATCTAAAGAGATGTAACTTGGGAGAAATACTCTAATAACTCTCAAGAATTTTAACTCTATTTGATAGAATATACTGAACTACAAGTGACAGAAACTCTGAATTTTCTATGACTTAGAATGATCTGAAAAACACTACCTCTTTAAAAGGGGGGACAGGAATGAAACAGAAGTAGGGAGGGCATTGAATGGGGTAAATCGCATTACACTAAGAGGTACAAAAAAACCTATGGTAATAGAGGGGAAGAAGGGAGCAGATGAGAAACACCTGAATCTTCTTCTCATCAGACTTGGCTTAAAGTCAACCTACACATACTCAGTTAACTTATAAAACATCTAACCTTTCAAGTATCTAAAGGGGGAGGGGGGAGGGGGAGGGGGATGGAGAAAGGGAATGGGAGTGGGGGATGAAGGGGAAATAGCAAAAGGAAGGGAAGGGAAAAGGGAAAGGGGAAAAAAGGAGAGGGTGTGATATAGGAGGGCAAACACACTGAAGGGGGGTGGTATTCAGAAACAAATTACTGGGGAATAAGGATAAAGGGCAGAAAAGAGGGAAAAATACAAACAGAGGGAAGATAGCATGGAGGGCAATAAGGAATTACTAATCATAACTATGAATGTGAATGGGATGAACTCTTCCTTAAAACATAAGCAAATAGCAGTGTAGATTAAAAACCAGAATCCTACAATATGCTGCTTACAAGAAACTCATCTGAAGCAGAGAGATACATATAGAGTAAAGATAAAAGGTTGGAGGAAAATATATTTTGCTTCAGCTGAAGTAAAAAAAGCAGACAAAGCAGCAACAAAAATAGATAGCATTAAAAGGGTTAAGGAAGGAAATTGTATCCTCCTAAAAGGTACCACAGACAATAAAGTTATTTCAATACTGAATATATATATATGTATGTATGTATGTATTTATGTATGTATTTGCACCCAGTGGGACAGTACCCAAATTTTTAGAGGAGAAGCTGAAAGAACTACAGGAAGACATAGACAGCAAAACTCTACTAGTGGAAGACCTCAACCTCCCACTTTCAGATCTAGATAAATCGAATAATAAAATAAACAAGAAAGAAGTTAAGGAGGTAAATACTTTGTTAGATAAATTAGATATGGTAGACTTATGGATGAAACTGAATGGGGATAGAATGGAATATACCTTTTTCTCTACAGTATGTGCAACTTATAAAAAAATTGACCATGTACTAGGACATAAAAACCTAATGATCAACTAGAGAAAGGCAGAAATAGTGAATATATCTTTCTCATCACAGTGCAATAAAAGACATATGGAATATTGAGCCAAGGAGATATAGATTAAGAACAAATTGGAAACTGAACAACGTCATTTTAAAAAATGAGTGGACCAAAAAACAAATTATAGGAAGAATTAACCATTTTATCCTAGATAATGATAATAATGAAACAACATACCCAAACCTATCGGATTCATTCAAAGTAACTCTAAGGGGATATATTATAGCTGTAAATGCTTACATGAATAACTTGGATAAAGAGGAAATCAATGAACTAAACATGCAGCTAAAAAAATTAGAGAAAGAACAAATCAAAAATCCCCAATTAAATACCAAATTAGAAATTCTAAAAATTAAAGAAATTAATAAAATCAAAAGCAAAAAAACTATTGAATTAATAAATAAAACCAAAAGTTGGTATTATGAAAAAAACAATAAAACTGATAAAACTCTGGTCAATTTGATTAAAAAAAGAAAGAATAAAACCAAATTGCTAGTATCACAAATGAAAAAGGTGAACTCACCACCAATGAGGAGGAAATTGAAGTAATAATTCAAAATTATTTTGCCTAACTATATGCCAATAAATTTGACAATCTAAGTGAAGTGGATGAATATTTACAAAACTATAAGTTTCCCAGGTTAAATGAAGAATAGATTAAATACCTAAACAAATCTATCTCAGAAAAAGAAATTCAACAAGCCATCATTGAACACCCTAAGAAAATATCCCCGGGGCCTGATGGATTCACAGTTGAGTTCTCCCAAACATATAAGGAACAACTGGTTCAAATTCTATATAAACTCTTTGGAAAAATAGGGAAAGATGGAACTCTGCCTAACTCTTTTTATGAAACCAATATGGTAGTGTCACCTAAACCATGAAGAGTTAAAACAAGAGAAGGAAATTATACACTTATTTCACTGATGAATATCTTTGCAAAAATCTTAAATAAAATCTTAAAAAAATGATTACAAGTTATCACTAGGATAATACATTATGATAAATTAAGATTTATTCCAAAAATGTGGGGTTGGTTCAATATTAGGAAAACTGTTAATATACTCAATTATATCAACAACAAGCCTATCAAAAATCATATGATCATATCAATAGATGCTGAAAAAGTTTTTGACAAAATACAGCATCCATTCCTACCAAAAACATTAGAGAGTGTAGGAATAAATGGACTGTTCCTTAATATAATTAGCAGTATCTATCTGAAACCATCAACAAGAATTATATTCAATGGGGAGAGACTAGAGGCATTCCCAATAAGATCAGGGGTGAAACAAGGGTGCTCTTTATCACCACTATTATTCAATATTGTATTAGAAATCTTAGCATCAGCAATTAGAGAAGAAACATAAATTGAAGGAATTAGAGTTGGGAAGGAAGATACAAAACTCTCACTCTTTGCAGATGACATGATGGTCTTCCTAGAGAATCCCAAGAAAACAATCAAAAAACTACTGGAAACAATTAGCAATTTTAGCAATGTTACAGGTTATAAAATAAACCCTCATAAATTCCCAACATTTCCATATATGTCTAGCAAGATACAGGAGGAAGAGCTAGAAAGAGAAATCCCATTCAAAGAAACCTCAGACAATGTAAAATACCTGGGAGTCTATTTGCCAAGACAGACTCAAAATCTTTTTGAAAACAATTATAAAACACTTCTCGCAAAATTAAATCAGATTTAAATAACTGGGAAAATATCAACTGCTCATTGATAGGTAGAGCTAATATAATAATGACAATTGTACCAAAACTAAACTATCTGTTTAGTGACCTACCATTCAAAATTCCAAAAAATTACTTTAATGAGTTAGAAAAACTTGTAAGTAAATTCATATGGAGAAATAAAAAGTCCAGAGTTGCCAGGGATTTACTGAAAGAAAGGGCAAAAGAAGGGGGCTTAGCCCTACCTGTTCTAAAGTTGTATTATAAAGTATCAGTCATCAGAACTGTTTGGTATTGGCTAAAAAATGTAGTGGTGGACCAGTGGAATAGACTAGGTGTAAAAGCAGGAGAAGATTATAGTGATCTGCTGTTTTATAAACTCAAAGGGTACAGCCACTGGGATAAAAACTTCCTCTTTGATAAAAACTACTGGGATAATTGGAAGTTAGTATGGAAGAAATTTAGACTAGACAACACCTAACACCCTTTACCAAGATAGGATCCAAATGGTTACAGGACTTGGACATAAAAAAAAACATTACTATAAGCAAAGTAAAAGATCTTTAGATCGTTAGACTTTACCTGTCATATCTATGGAAAGGGGAGCAGTTTATGACTAAGGAAGAGTTGGAGAACATCACCAAAAACCAATTAGATGATTTCCCTCACATTAAATTAAAAAGCTTTAGCACAGATAAAACCAATATAATGAAGATCAAAAGAAATGTAGTAAATTGGGAAACAATCTTTACAACTAATGATTCTGTCAAAGGACTCATTTCTAAAATATACAAAGAACTGAGTCATATTTTTAAAACAAAAAGCCATTCCTCAATTGACAAATGGTCAAAGGATATGCAAAGGCAATTTACAAATGAGGAGATCAAAGCAATCCGTAGTCATATGAAAAAATGCTCTAAATCATTAATTATTAGAGAAATGCAAATTAAAGCTTCTCTCAGGTACCACCTCACATCTCTCAGATTGGCCAATATGACCAGGAAGGATAATGATCATTGTTGAAAGGGTTGTGGGAAATCTGGGACACTTATTTCACTGTTGGTGGAGCTGTGAACTCATCCAATCCTTCTGGAGAGCTATTTGGAACTACACCCAAAGGGCAACAAAAATGCGCACACCCTTTAACCAGCAATGCCATTACTGCATCTATACCCTGAAGACATAATGAAAAATGGTAAAAACATTACTTGTACAAATATATTTATAGCAGCCCTGTTTGTGGTGGCAAAATATTGGAAATCAAGTAAATGTCCTTCATTTGGGGAATGGCTTAGCAAACTGTGGTATATGTATGTCATGGAACACTATTTTTCTATTAGAAACCAGGAGGGATGGGATTTCAGGGAAACCTGGAGAGATTTGCATGAACTGATGCTGAGTGAGATGAGCAGAACCAGAAAAACACTTTACACCCTAACAGCAACATGGGAGTGATGGTCAACCTTGAAGGACTTGCTCATTCCATCAGTGCATCAATCGGGAACAATTTGGGGCTGTCTGCAAAGGAGAGTGCCATTGGTATCCAGATAAGGAGCAGTGGAGTTTGAACAAAGTTCAAGGACTATTCCTTTTAATTTAGAAAAAAACCAGATATCTTATTGTCTGATCTTGTTACCTCTTAGACTTCTTGTCTCTTCTATAAGGATATGATTTCTATCTCATCACACCTAATTTGGATCAAGGTACAACATGGAAACAAAGTAAAAACTGACAGATTGCTTTCTGTGGGGGGGGGAAGTAAGATTGGGGGAAATTGTAAATCTCAAATAATATCTTTAATCAAAATAAATTAAAATTAAAAAATAAAATAAAAAATTCACCATGTGCTTGGTCGTTAAAAAGTCTTTTAACCAATTCAGAAAAATTTAAAGAATCCTTTTTTGACCTCAAGATTATTATAATAAAAAAGAAATTCTTTGAAGAAAAGATTTAAAATTTAAAAGATCAAAAAAATATCACTTTAAAGCGGGCTATAGTAAGGAGACAGGAGTATGGAACAGAATGAATGAAGTAAATCTCATTACATTTAGAGGAACAAAAGATCTATTATAATAGAGGAGAAGAAGGGAAGAGGTGAGAACCACCTGAATCTTCATCTCATCAGACTTGGCATAAATTACACATACTCAGGTAAGTTAAGAAAAATATCTTACATTTCAAGAATTAAAAAGTGGAAAGGGAAGGAGGGAATGAGGAGGTGTAGAAAAGGGGAACTAACAACTAAGGGAAAGGCAGGGGAAAGTGGAAAGAAAGGGGAGGGGGTTTGATATAGGAGGGCAAACACACTGAAAGTAATTGTATACAGGGACAAAATACTGCAGAATACAGAAAAAGGTAAAAAGGGGAAAGATACAAACAGTGGGAAGATAGAATTGAAGGTGACAAAGAGTGAGTAATTATAACTTTGAATGTAAATGGGATGAACTCTCCCTTAAAATGTAAGTGAATAGCAGAGTGGAATAAAAACCAGAATCTTCCTGTATAGATTGGGAGAAACATTGTAAAAACAAAATAAAAAAAACTTTATAAAAGTGAGAAGAATTTAAAAAAATAGAAAAAGAGTTAGAAAGATACATATAGAGTAAAGATGAAAGGTTTGAACAAAATATATTTTGTTTCAGCTGCAGTGAACAAAGCAGGGATAGCCATCCTTATCTCAGACAAAGCAGCTGCAAAAATAGATAGAGTTAAAAGAGATAAGGAAGGAAACTATATCCTCCTAAAAGATACCATTGAGGATAAAGTAATTTCAATTCCAAATATGTATGCACCCAATGGTATAGTATCCAGATTCTTAGAGGAGAAGCAGAAATAACTACAGGAAGACATAGACAACAAGACTCTACTGCTCTCAGATTTAGATAAATTGCATCATAAAATAAATGAGAAGGAATTTAAGGTGGTAAATAGATTGTTAGAAAACCTAAATATAATAAACCTGTGGAGGAAAGTGAATGGGAGTAGAAAGAAATGCACGTTTGCAGTATATGGCTCTTACAGAAAAATCAACCATTTGCACAGGCATAAAATCCTAATGATCAATTGCACAAAGGCCAAAAAAGTGAATACATCTTTCTCACATCATAATACAATAAAAATCATATGCAATATTGGACCAGGAACATATAGACACAGAACTAATTGGAAATTAAATTACCTAATTTTAAAGAATGAATGGATCAAGCAACAAATTAAAGAAAGAATTAGTTATTTCATCCTAGATAAGGACAATGATGAAACAACAGACCAAAACCTATGAGATACATTCAACGTGGCTGTCAGGGGATACATTATATCTTTAAATGCTCACATGAATAAATTAGAGAAAGAAAAATTCAATGAACTAAATAGGGAACTAATACAATTGGAGAAAAGATTATTTAAAAAACCCTCAATTAAATACCAAATTAGACATTCTAAAAATTAAAGGAGAAATCAATAAAATCAAAACAAGATAACTATTGAACTTACAAATAAAACCAAGATCTGGTTTAATGAAAAAAATTCATAAACCTCTGGTCAACTTGATTTAAAAAAAAGAAGAAAACCAAATTGCTAGTATCATAAATGCAAAAAGTGAACTCACCAGCTATGAGGGGCAAATTAAAGTAATAATTTGGAATTATATTGCTCAATTCTATGCCAAAAATTTGATACTCTAAGTGAAATAGATGAATATTTTCAAAGATTAATTGTGTAGATTAAATGAAGAGGAAATTAAAAACATAAGCCTATCTCAGAAAAAGAAATACAATAAGCCATTATTGAACTCCCTAAGGAAAAATCTCCAGGGCCAGATTGATTCACAAGTGAATTCTATCAAACATTTAAAGAAAATTAGTTCCAACTCTATATGAAATCTTTGGAAAAATAGGTGAAGACAGAACTCTGCGTAACTCTTTCTACTACTTTTTAGATTTTTTACACCTTTATAAAGATTTTATTTATTTTGTGTTTTGCAATTTTCCTCCTAATCTAATTTCCCTCCCCCATCCTACACAGAAGGCAACTTGCCAGTCTTTACATTGTTTCCATGGTATACATTAATCAAAATTGAATGTGATGAGAGAGAAATCATATCCTTAACATAGAAACAAAGTATAAAAGGTAGCATGATCAGACAATAAGATATCAGTTTTCTTCTCCTAAAATTAAAGGCAATAGTCCTTGGTCTTTGTTCAAACTCCAAAGTTCTTTTTCAGAGATGGTATTCTCCATTGCAGAGTGCAACAAATTGCTCCTGATTGTTGCACTGATGGAATGAGTGAATCCATCAAGGTTGATCATTGACCCTATGTTGCTGTTAAGATGTACAATGCTTTTCTGGTTCTGCTCATCTCACTGAGCATGATTTCATTCAATTCCTTCCAGACTTCCCTGAATTCCCATCTCTCCTGGTTTCTAATAGAACAATAGTATTCTATGACATACATATACCACAGTTTGCTAAGCCATTCCCCAATTGAAGGATATTTACTTGATTTCCAATTCTTTGACAAACACAAACAGGACTGCTATGAATATTTTTGGACAAGTGAGGTTTTTACCCTTTTTCATCATCTCTTCAGGGTCTAGACCCAATAGTAGTATTGGTGGATCAAAGGGTATGCACATTTTTGCTGCCGTTTGGGCCTAGTTCAAAATTGCTCTATAGATACATTGGATGAGTTCACAGATCCATCAACAATTTATTTCCTGCAACTCTTCCAAAAATGATCAGTATCTTTTCTAGTCATATTTGCCAGTCTGAGATGTCTGAGTTGGTTCCTCAGAGAAGCTTTAATTTGCATTGTTCTAATAAGTAATGATTTAGAGCAATTTTTAATATGAATGTGGATTACTTTGATCTCTTCATCTGTAAATTGCATTTGCATATCCTTTGACAATTTGTCAATTGGGGAATGGCTTTTTTATAGAAATTTGACTCAGTTCTCTGTATATTTTAGAAATGAGTCCTTTCTCATAAACATTGGTTGTAAAGATTGTTTCCCAGTTTACTTCATTTCTTTTGATTTTGGTTACAGTGGTTTTGGCTAAGCAAAAGCTTTTTAATTTAATGTAATCAAAATCATCTAGTTTGTTTTCAGTGATGATCTCCATCTTTTCCTTGTTCATAACCTGTTCCCCTAATCATAGATCTGACAGATAAAATACTCCTTCTTCTAGTTTGCTTATAACTTGGTTATTAATGTCTACATTCTGTATCCATTTTGATCTTCTCTTGGGATAGGATGTGAGGTGTTGGTTTAATTGAAGTTTCTTCAAAATTAACTTGCATTTTTTCCAACAGGTTTTATTGAAGAGACAATTTTTATCTCAATTGCTGGACTGTTTGGATTAATCAAACAGCATATTGCTATGATTGTTTCCTGCTATAGTACCTAACCTATTCCACAGGTCCACCACTCTATTTCTTAGCCAATACAAGACAATTTTGATAACTAATGCTTTGCAATATAATTTTATATCAGGTAGGGCTAAGCCACCTTCTTATGTACTTTGTTTCTTTGAATCCCTGGGCTTTCTTGACTTTTGATTTGTCCATTTAAATTTACTTACAACTTTTTCTAACTCTATAAAGTAATTTTTTTGGAATTTTAATTGTTAGGGCACTAAAGAGGTAGATTAGTTTTGGTAGAATTGTCATTTGTATTATATTAGCTTGGCTTATCCATGAGCAGTTGATGTTTACCCAATTATTTAAATCTGATTTAATTTGTGTGAGTAGTGTTTTGTAATTGTTTACAAAAAGTTTTTGAGTCTGCCTTGGCAATTAGACTCCCAGCAATTTTATATTGTCTGAGGGTATTTTGAATGTGATTTTCTCTTTCTAGCTTGTCTTGCTGTATCTTCCTAGTCATATAGAGAAAAGTTAAGGATTTATGAGGCTTTATTTTATATCCAGCAACTTTGCTAATATTGCTAATTTTTGCCACTAATTATCTGGATAATTTCTTGGGATTCTCTAGGAATACCATCATGCCATCTGCAAAGAGTAAGAGTTTTGCATCTTCCTTCCCAATTCTAAGTCCTTCAATTTTTTTTCTTCTCTAATTGCTGAAGCTAACATTTCTAATATGATGTTAAATAGTAGTGGTGATGATTTGCAACCTTATTTGCAACCCCAGATCTTAATGGGAATGCCTCTGGTTTATTGCCTTTACATATAAGGCTTGTTGGAGGTTTCAGATAGATACTGCTTATTGTTTTAAGGAACAGTCCATTTAATCCTACACTCTGTAGTATTTATAGGAATGGCTACTGTATTTTGTCGAAAAGTTTCTTCAGTATCTATTTATATATCCATATAATTTCTGTTATGTTTGTTGAAAAAATTAATTACATTAACAGTTTTCCTAATAATGAACCAACCCGGGGGCATAGCCAAGATGGCAACAAGAAGGGATCAAGTTTTAGGAGCTCTCTGATAAAATTCATCAGCTAAGGACACTAACTAAACATTCGAGAGACAGAACCCACAAAGCGATCCAGTGAGGCAGTTCTCCTACTCAAGGTAACCTGGAAAAGAACAGAAAGGCTCTGTTCCCCGGGATCAGAGAGGCAGCCTGCCAGAGGGGTGGCCCGCCAGAGCCAAAGAACTTCAGCCTCCTGGAGGCAGCCCCAGGGCCCTGGGACCTGGGGCTCACAGCATCGGGGGTGTCTCCTGACCTGCACCCCGGGGAGCACAGGGCACAAAGTGGGGGAACAGCAGGGGACCTCTGCCAGAGCTAGCACGTGGAGCCCAGCCCTCAGGGCACACAGGGAGCAGCTTGGTCTTTCTGCAGCCCTAATCCAGGAAACAGAAGAACCCAGGGCATGAGCCCATTGAGCTGAGGGAGGGGAGTGAAGAGAGACTGTGAGCTCAGTCCTCTGTCCCTGGAAGAGGACTCTGGGGCTCTGACCACATTCAGATCCTGATCCCAGTCTAGGCACCCCCAAGGAACAACAGGCCCCCCCCCCACCTCAGCCCCATGGCAGAAGGAGGTGCTTATGGTCATTCACAGACCAGGAGGGAGGACAGAGCCTCACACACTGAAACCCTTATGGGAGTGTCCCAAAAACTCAGGAAGCACCCCTAAAACCAGGCCCAGGCTGGTAAAATGAGCAAGCAAAGAAACAAAAGGAAGACTATTGAGAAATATTTTGCAAATGAGCCTAAGAAGGATCAAAATACTCAGTCTGAAGATGAGAAAGCACAAGCTCCTGCATCTAAAGACTCCAAGAAAAACAGAAATTGGGCTCAGGCTATGATAGAGCTCAAAAAAGACTTTGAAAATCAAATGAGGGAGTTGGAAGAAAAACTGGGAAAAGAAAGGAGAGAGATGCAGGAAAAACATGAAAATGAAGTCAGCAGCTTAGTCAAGGAAATCAAAAAAAATGCTGAAGAAAATAGCATGCTAAAAACGAGCTTAGGTCAAATGGATAAAACAGTTCAAAAAGTTATTGAGGAGAAGAATGCTTTAAAAAGCAAAATTGGCCAGATGGAAAAAGAGATAAGAAAACTCTCTGAGGAGAACAAATCCTTCAGACAAAGAATAGGATTCATGGATATTGATGAATTTAACAGAAATCAGGAATCAATACTTCAAAACAAAAAAAATGAAAAATTAGAAGAAAATTTGAAATATCTCATTGAAAAAACAACTGATATGGCAAACAGACTTAAAAAAGATAATTTAAAAATTATTGGAATACCTGAAAGTCATGATCAGGAAAAGAGCCTTGACATCATTTTCAAAGAATTACTATAGGAAAATCACCCTGATATTCTAGAAGCAGAGAGCAAAATAGAAATGGAGAGAATCCACCGATCCCCCCGAGAAAGAGATCCCAAAAAACCAATCCCTAGGAATATTATAGTCAAGTTCCAGAACTCCAAAGTCAAAGAGAAAATATTACAAACAGCCAGAAGGACACAGTTTAAATATCGTGAAGCTGCAGTCAGGATCACACAGGACTTAGCAGCAGCTACACTGGAAGCTCGTAGGGCTTGGAATACAATATACTGGAAGGCAAAAGAACTTAGAATGCAGCCAAGAATAAACTACCCAGCAAGGCTGAATGTCCTCTTCCAGGGAAAAAAGATGGACTTTCAATGAACCAGGGGAATTTCAAATGTTTCTTTTGTAATGGCCAGAGCTGAACAGAAGGTTTGATCTTCAGATACAGGACTCAGGTGAAGCATGGAGATTGGAGGAGAAGGAGGAAATATGAGGGACTTAATGAGGATGAACTGCATGTATTCCTGCATAGAAAAATGACACTGATAATACTCACATGAACCTTCTCAGTTAATAGAGCAGGTAGAGAGAGCTTTTATACTTGAAGCACATAAGAAACTGAATTCAAAGATAAAATATGGTGTAAAGGGAAATAGAATGGGAGAAAGAAAAAGGAGGGGGGGAATAGTCCAAGATATTTCACATAAGATTTTTTATTACAATGAACTATTGCAATGATATGGAAGTGGGGAGGCAAGGGGGAATGAGGGAACCTTTGCTCTCATCAGAGATGGCTAGGAGAGGAAATAGCATATATACTCAATGGGGTATAGACATCTGGAGTAAGAAGGAGTGGGGAGCAGGGGGAAGGGGTGGGGATGTGAATAAAGAAAGAGAGGATGGACCATGGGGGGAGAGTGGCCAGATATAACACATTTTCTTTCTTACTTCTTTCAAGGGGCTGGGATTGGAAGGCCTGCCCAGGACCACAGGGCCAGGTGGATTCTGGGCCTAAGGGGTGGTATGGGGGCTCAGGGCCTCTTGGACCCAGGACCAGGGATCTGTCTGCTGCGCCACTCAGTGACCCTACAGCAGAGTCAGAGTGAATGGTGAGAGAAAATAGAGTACATGGTAGTGGAGAAATAAGAAAGGAGGGAGTTGCAATCAGCAATGGCAATGGTGAAAAAATAAGGAAATAACTTTTGTGATGGACTTATCATAAAGAATGAGATCCACCCATGACAGAGTTGTTGGTGTTGGAACAATTACTCAAGCACATTTTTTTGTCATTATTATTTGGGGGAGGGTGCAGGGCAAGTGGGGCTAGATGGCCTGCCTGGGGCCACATAGCGGGGTGGTCTTTGGGTGTCTGGGGCCGGATTTAAACCCAGGTGCTCCTGGCTCAAGGGCCAGTGCTCTGTCTGCACCCAGCCAGCCCTACTATTATTACTATTTTATTTTATTTTAGGTCTTTTTTTCTTTCTTTCTTTTTTTTTGGTTTTTGCAGGGCAGTGGGGATCGGGTGGCTTGCATGTCACATGACTGGGTGATTGTTGGGTTTATGAGCCAGGATATGGACTCAGGTGCTTGTGGCTCCAGGGCTGGTGCCTTGTCCATTGTGCCACCTGACCATACCTACAATTATTACTCTTATTTTTTATTTTAATTTTTTCTCTCCCCCTTACTTTTTTCGCCCAAGTAAGTCTATCTATATTCATGGGGGAAGAGGGGTATTTTGTTTACTTGTAAACAAGAATATTTTATTAATATAAAAAAACCCACTTGTACAAAATTAGAATAAAAAATAAATTTAAAAAAATGTACCAACCCTGCATTCCTGGGATAAATCCTACTTGATGAAAATGTATTATCCTAGTGATAACTTTTGTAATACTTTGGTAAGATTTTGTTTAAGATTTTTGCATCTATATTTATCAGGAAGATAGATCTATAATGTTCTTTCTCTGTTTTAACTTTTCCTGGTTTAGGCATCAGCACCATATTGGTGTCATAGAAAGAGTTAGGCAGAGCTCTGTCTTCCCATACTTGTTGAAAGAGTTGAAAGAGTTTTGAAAGAATTGGAACCAATTATTCCTTAAATCTTTGGTAGAATTCACTTGTGAATCCATCAGACCCTGGAGATTTTTTTTCTTAGGGAGTTCAATAATGGCTTCTTGAATTGCTTTTTCTGAAATAGGGTTGTTTAGGTATTTAATATCCTCTTCCTTTTTAACCTGGGAAATTTATATTTTTGTAAATATTCCTCCATTTCACTTAGATTGTTAAATTCATTGGCATAGAGTTGGGCAAAATAATTCTGAAATATAACTTTAATTTCCTATTCATTGGTAGTAATTTCACCCTTTTTATTTATGATACTAGCAATTTGGTTTTCTTCTTTTTTTAAATCAAATTGACTAGAGGTTTATCAATTTTAATGGTTTTCTCATAAAGCCAACTCTTGGCTTTATTTATTAATTCAATAGGTTTTTTGCTTTTGATATTATTAATCTCATTTAATTTTTATAATTTCTAACTTGGTATTTATTTAGGGGTTTTTAATTCATTCTTTCTCTAATTTTTTTATCTGCATAATTCTTTCATTTATTTCCTCTTTCTCTAATTTATTCATATAAGCATTTATAGGTATAATAAAATCCTTTGCCAGCCATGTTGAGTGAATCCCACAGGTTTTGATATGTTGTTTCATTATTGTCATTATCTATGAGGAAATAATTCATTCTTTCTATAATTTGTTACTTGATCCACTCATTCTTTAAAATGAGATTATTCAGTTTTCAATTAGCTCTGGGTCTATATCTCCCTGGCTCAATACTGCATATGATTTTTATTGTTTTGTGATCGGAAAAAGATGCATTCATTATTTCTGCCTTTCTGCAATTTATTATTAAGTTTTTATGCCCTAGTACAAGATCAATTTTTGTATAAGTACCATATACTGCAGAGAAAACAGTATATTCTTTTCTATCCCCATTAATTTCCTCCATAAGTCTATTATATCTAGGTTTTATAACAATCTATTTACCTCCTTAACTTAGTTCTTGTTTATTTTTTTTAATATTTCTATTATATTTTTGGTTAAGAGGCTTGCCCAAGACCATACAGCTAAGTAATTATTAAGTGTCTGAGGCTAGATTTGAACTCAGAGCTGGTCCTCTATCCACCCCACTACCTAGCTGCCCTATTTCTTGTTTATTTTATGATTCAATATATCTAAATCTGAGAGTGGGAGGTTGAGGTCTCCTACTAGTAGAGTTTTGCTGTCTATGTCTTCCTGTATTTCTTTCTCCTTCTCCTCTAAGAATCTAGATGCTATCCCATTGGATTCCATACATATTCAATTTTGAAATCACTGTCTTGCCTATGGTAAGTTTTAGGAGGATATAATTTGCTTCCTTATCTCTTTTAAAGCTATCTATTTTTGCAGCTGCTTTGCCTGAGATAAGGTTTGCTACCCCTGCTTTTTCACTTCAAGTGAAGCAAAATATATTTTGCTTCAGTCTTTCACCTTTACTATATATGTATCTCTGTGCTTCAAATGAATTTCTTGTAAGCAGCTTATAGTAGGATCCTGGTTTTTAATTCAATCTGCTATTTATTTACATTTTAAGGGAGAGTTCATCCTACTCACATTCAAAGTTATAACTACTAACTCTTTATTGGCCTCCATGTGATCTTCCTTCTGTTTTTATTTTCCCCTTTTTTCCCCTTTATCTGTATTCCCCAATATTTTGTTTCTGAATACCACCCCCTTCAATGTGTTTGCCCTCCTAATCCACCCCTCCCCTTTCTTTCCCCTTTCCCTTTTTTTCCCTTTTTCTTTCCTTTCCTTCTGTTAGTTCTACTATTCTCCCCTCCCTTTCTCTGTCCTTCCCTCTCCTTTTCCCCTTTTAATACTTGAAATGTAAAATATTTTTAAGTTAACTGAGTATGTGTGCATAGGTAAACGTTAAGCCATGTCTGATGAGAAGAAGATGCAGGTATTTCTCGCCTCCTCCCTTCTTCCCCTCTATTACTATAGGTCTTTTTTTACCTCTTAGTGTAATGAGATTTACCCCCATTCAATCCCCTCCCTCCTCCCCTCTCCTTACTGTCTTTGTTTATAAGGAGGAAGTATTTTTAAATCATTCTATCTTTTTTCAGAAAGTTCTGAGTATTCATCAATTCTGGCTAAGTATATTCTCTCTAATAGAGTTACAATTCTTGAGAGTTCTTAGAGTCTTTCTCCCAATTAGGGAAATAGCCAGTTTCATCCAATTAGGTAGCAGTCTCATGGACAAGTCATGACTGTACATCACTTCTGGCTAAGTATATTCTCTCTCATAGAATTACAATTCTTAAGATTTATGAGACTCTTTTGTCCCAGGCTGGGATATAGCCACTTTCCTCTTATTGGATAGGATTTTTTTTCTTTACTCCCCCTTTTTTAACCTTTTCATGTGTCTCTTGAATCTTCAGTTTAATGTCCAAATTTTCTATTTAGATTTGGCTTTCTCATCAGGAATTGTTGGAAGACTTCCATTTTGTTAAATGTCCATCTTTCCTCTGAAAAATAAGGCTCAGCTTTGTCCGATAGTGGATTTTTGGCTGCATTTCAAGCTCCCTTGATCTTTGGAATATCTCATTCCAGGTCCTTCAAATCCTTAATGTTCATACAACTAGGTCATGCATAATCTTTACTGTGGTTTGGTATTTAAATTTTTTTGCTGGCTGTTTGTAGGATTTTTTCTTTTATCTGATATGATAATTCTGGAATTTGGCCACAACATTCCATGGTATTTTCATTTTAGGATCTTTTTCTATAGGGAAGTGATATATTCTTTCAATAACTATTTTGCCCGCTGGTTCCATAATATTAGTGCAATGTTCCATCACTAAATCCTGTAATCTTGTCTAGGCTTTTTTTCTCTTCAATGTTTTCTGGAAGACTTAGAGTTCTCAGGTTGTCCCTGCTTGATGTGTTGTTTTGTGTAGTGGTTATGCTGATGAGGTATTTTACATTTTCATCTATTTTCTTCTATTTTTTTTTTGTTTTGATTAACAGTCTCTTGCTAGCTCATAAAGTCATTAGTTTACACTTCTCCATTCTTTTTTTAGAGAAGATTTTCTTTCATTTACCTTTTGTAACTCCTTTTCCCATTGGTCAATTCAATTTTTGAAAGTGCTTTCCATTCAACCAATTGAGGTTTTGAGAGAATTATTTTCTTTTTGCATTTGTCCAACTGAGCATCTGAAAGAATTATTCTCATTTAGTATTTTTCCAATTGAATTTTCCAATGATTTGATTTCTTCTTGCAAGGTGTTAATCTTCTCTTGGGTTTCTTTTCCCAAATTTTCCAATTGATTTTTTTGGAGTTTTTTTTTAGGTTTTTTTTTTTTTCGCGAGTCAAATGAGTTTAGGTGGCTTGCCCAAGGCCACACAGCTAGGTAATTATTAAGTGTCTGAGCCCGGATTTGAACCCAGGTACTCCTGACTCCAAGGCAGGTGCTTTATCCACTGAGCCACCTAGCCACCCCTCCAATTGATTTTTAAACTCCTTCCTTATTTCTTCAAGGAAATATTTTTGTGCTGGAGACCAGATCATATTCTCCTCAGAGGTTCTAGGTCTCTTTGAGTTAGGGTTTTTTCCTTTCAAGAATGTTTCTATGGAGCCTCTTTTCTGCTGGCCTTTTGTCATGTGACTAATACCTTGAGTTGGGAAGGGGCTGGTTCACAGAAGTTTGTTGTTGGGATCCCTATAGGCTTTACTCAGTGAGTGTAATATCTCCAGATGAGCCATAGTAGGTGCTAGAGGATTTGCTCACTGAGTGTAATATCTCAGCTGGCTAGTAGGGGGTTTTGGTTGCTTTCTCTGGACCATCTGTGAACTTGATTGAGGCCCTCTCCCTTGGCCTGGAGGTAATGATTGAAGTTGTTAAATACTTTTGTCTTTGTTCATTAGTGGGCTCTACCCTGGGGCGAAGTGATTACTCTCCTTGTTGTCAGCTGAGGTGGTTCCTCTGCTAGGTCTTAGCCTGGGGCAGAAGGTCTGTAATTGTTTTGTTCTGGGAAGAGATTTCAGCTGAAATGGAGGCGTGGACTCTGAGTACCCCCCTGACCAGAGGAGCAGAGGGGTGTTGTCCCCATCTCTCCTGCACCAGAACTCTAAGTCTAGCCCTGCCAACAAGCTCTGGAGGGTCAGTGCCAGTATTAATGCCTCTGTTGCCTAGCTGACCCAAGCCCCTGCAGTTGATTAGATTGTAGCCCTGCCTTTGATCAAGCTGTTCAGGTTCTTGGGCCCTCAGGCTCCAGGGCTCCAGTCCTATCACTGATCAGGCTAATTCGAAGCTTATCCAGGCACCCAGGCTCTCCCCAGTCCTGTGCTTCCAGCAGAGTCCATCCTCTGCTTCCGACCTCACCAAAGATTGCTGAAGACAAATGCTGAGGTAAATGTTCTTTCTCCTGGCTTTCTTTCTGGGTTTTTTTTATTGGATTTCTGTTAAGAGGTTTGTTTCATATCTTATACGGAGAAGGATCAGGAGATTTTAGAACTGCTCCTGTCTTCTCTCCAACATCTTGACCGGAAGTTCCCTGCAGAACTCTTTCTATGACACCAATATGGTGATGATACCTAAATTAGAAAGAATTAAAAGAGAGAAAGAAAATTATACACCTATCTCCCTGATGAATACATACATACATGTGCATATATATACATATATATATATATGAAAAAATCTTAAATAAAATCTTAGCAAAATGATTGTAAGTTCTCACTATGTTAATAAATTATGGTTAAGTAGGATTTATCCCAGGACTGCAGGGTTGGTGCAATATTAGGAAAACTATTAGTATAATAAATTATATCAATAACAACCTATCAGAAATCATATGATTATATAAAAAAAATGCTGAAAAATCTTTTGACAAAATACAGCACCCATTCCTACTAAAAACACTAGAGAACTAGGTATAAATGGATTGGGCCCCTCTCTCCCAGCATGAGAGAGGTATGGCATTTTGTTGAGATATCTTAATAAAAAGCATTTTAATCACTCTAGACTAAGTATTCTCGAGCCATTTATAACAGTCTCGAGGCTCGTATTTTCTAGGAAGAAGACAAGAAAATAATGCATGGAAATGACTTGATTTCAAGTCCATTTTCTTGGGGAAATATCTCAGAGATTCCTGGGATGATTGGCTGGGGTTTGTAGTCAAGAGTGATTAAAACGTTTGGGAGTAGAACCATGGTAAAGGGCCAATTTCCAGGGTGTCCAGAACCACCCTGGGCTGGCTGGGAATTCCTCCATGTGGGAGAGCTATCTCAAAGGAGAGGCCATAGGATGATAGGGTACCTTGAAAGAGGTGGATTTAGGTTCCCTCTCCAGCAATTTCCCCAAAATCTTAAAGGGGGAAGGTTGCCTACAGGTTTGGGGGATAAGTGAGGCATGTGGCTGCTAGGAGGCCTGAAGGAAGGAAGCCAACTGAATCCAGTGCAGTGTGAGTGAGATTGAATGTTCCTGGGGGAGTGTGTGTGTGTATGTTTGTTCTATGTCCTGTTTTGTTGAAGTGTCTGTTTTAGGCATTTTTGGGTCTAAGGACCAAGTTTAAGTTTTAAAATAGGGATAGCTGGGAGTTGGACACAGGAGTTTGAAAAGGTATGGGAAAAGCAAGTAGTGTGCAGTGGCCCCCACTTAGAAATCAGCCCCTCTCACACTGATTCAGTGGTAGCTGTGCTAGGTATGTAGAGTTAAAGAGAAGGGAGGGGGATTCTTAAAGATAAAAAGCTGTGGTTCAGGAAGAGTTTAGACAAATTTAAGAAAAGAAAGAACCTTTAACGGAAAGATTGAGAAGATATAGGAGGGAAGAATTTTTTACCCATATAAGTGCCTGGGAAAGATCCTATGCATTCTCCTTGGGTTGGAGGTAGGGGCTGGTGGTTTGGACAAATGGTAGTCTTGATTTGGTCCCATCCACCATCTTGTTAAGACTCTAGACTGAGTCCAGCTGAGTGCCCCACTCACCTATGGAGGGAGGAGGGGAGACTGGAGACTTCAAGTGCTTAAGCCTACCCCTGCACAACTGGGATAAGTGATTAGGGAAATATATGTGTATATATATATATATATATATATATATACACATACTAGAGTTTGAGGAAGCACTCTAATGGTTTTAAAAGAGGGAAACTAGTGTTGAAACATTCTGACAAAATTTGTACAGAATAGGAGGAAATACATAACCTAGATTGTTAAATTAGTTTGGGAATATAAACTATTTTAACACTATTGTAACTATTGCAAGGGTGTGGTTTGGGATGTTATACTCTAGTGTAACACCTTTCGGTTAAAGACAACTGGTATTGTGAGAAATACCTAGCATATCAGGGATGTTTACTGGTTTCTTTTGGGAAAAAGCTCTAATTTTTTTAATGATAAGCCTAATTATGCTAACAATTGCATTTTTATTTTGGATAGAAGTTTTGGAATTTGAGTGCTGGATTCTCTGTGTAAGGTACTCTAAAGTTTTTATCAAACTAAAGAGTTGGGAAGTTTAGTTGTAATTGCATTGGTTTAAATTTATCATGTATGGGATTAGATTCTGAGAATGTGGGTAAAGAGACAAAAGTGTAAAGATCATGGAATATTCATTGTAATCTTGTTCTAAGGGAAATGAGGTGGATAAATAAGAGTCTTATGATTAATATATATTAACAATATATGCTTAATTTTAAAGAAGTCACGAAAGTGGACTTCTTGGTAACTGCAGATGTTTGATATGTGGGATTCTGCCTGATGCTGTAGGGTAATATATTGATGAATAAGATGTATCTATCAGTTATGTGATATTTTTTGTAACCAAAAAGAGATTATATTTGCAATATTTAGTTACCTATTGTGAATATGTTATTTAAATACTGTATTGTGAAAGCCTGGGATTAAAGGCTGTTTTTGATTTGAAGGGCAATATTGAAAATATGAAAAAGTATGTCCCTTTCTGGAATAGGTCTGTGGGTCCATGAATAATGCAATAATGGAAGGATTGCTTTGTACAATGTAGTAATGTGTGTTACTGTTATTGCTGTTCTGTTATATATATATATATATATATATATATATATATATATATATATACATATATATATATGTATGTATATATTTTTATGTAAAATAACACATGTTGGAAATTAAAAGCTACCTAAGATGTTGTAATGGTTTTAAAGAATTCTGGAAAGTAATTTGAATGTTGGGGGGCAGCTAGGTGGTGCAGAGGATAGAGCACTAGGCCCTGGAGTCAGGAGATCTGAGTTCAAATCAGGCCCCAGATTCTTAGCTGTGTGACCTTGGACAAGTCACTTAACCTAAATTGTCTTGCCAAAAATAACTATTTGTATGTTGAGGGTGGCTAGTAGGTAAGCAAGTTTATGTATAGAAGTTTCTAGTTATATCAATGAATTGGGAATATTTTAGATCTATATATGTATATTCCAAAGAAGTGTTTATATGCTTTGAAGTGAAAGCACTATGCAATATGGGAAACATGAACACAAGATAATTTGAGATTACTTTGTACAATCTCTTGGACAAAGGAGGCATTAATTTGTTGTAAGATACAAATGGCGAAAAGGAGGTTTCTCTATCTCCCAAAGGAGAGGCCATAGGATGATAGGGTACCTTGAAAGAGGTGGATTTAGGTTCCCTCTCCAGCAATTTCCCCAAAATCTTAAAGGGGGAAGGTTGCCTACAGGTTTGGGGGACAAGTGAGGCATGTGGCTGCTAGGAGGCCTGAAGGATGGAAGCCAACTGGATCCAGTGCAGTGTGAGTGAGATTGAATGTTCCTGGGGGAGTGTGTGTGTGTATGTTTGTTCTATGTCCTGTTTTGTTGAAGTGTCTGTTTTAGGCATTTTTGGGTCTAAGGACCAAGTTTAAGTTTTAAAATAAGGGGATCTCATATGCCATCTTTATATAGAGAAAGTGGGAGATTATTGAATGGCCTTTTTATATCTACCTGAATTTGTATATCCTATCTAGCAACTGAGTCCTATTTCTGATTTAGACAATGGGGTGTTAGTAAAGGTGGGAGGAGAGTCTAGCTGGCAAAAGTCAATGCCCAGTCTTTTGATGTGGCTAACTGTTGGACTTGCCATAGTTCACAGCAGTTTGGGAATTGAACTCAATATGATTTCAGACAAAGGGATGTGTCTAGTAGGAGATGGGGGTGGCTAGGTGGCACAGTAGGTAGAGCACCGGCATTGAGGTCAGGAGTATCTGGGTTCAAATCTGACCTCAGTCATTTAATAATTACCTAGCCATATAGCCTTGGGCAAGCCACTTAACCCCATTGCCTTGAAAAAATTAAAAAAAAAAAGAAGTAGTAGATGAGGGCGGTAGGGCCTCAGTCATAGTGAGAATACATGGTTTTAGGCAAAGACTCAGGAAGGATACTCAGAGCATTAGTTAGGGGTTTCATTAATTGGGGCTCCATTTAGTTTACAATTGGAATTTAGTGAATTGTATTCACTGGAATTTCTAACTAGTTAAAACAACCATTTTAGATCATGGGTCATTTAATTGATTTTCTCTTAGTCAGATACCAGGATGGTCAACAAAAGGAAATGCTACTAGGTAAATTTCATGTTCTTGGAGCCAAGGAAGCCAATGCTCCAAGGATGTTAGGTGACAGGGATGGGCAGCTGAAGGGGTAGCTTCTCATTATGGCTGAGGTTGTACCCCTTTGACTTGATTATCCCAAGATGACATTTGGATAATATCTCACATGAATGAATAAATCTTTCCTAAGACATTTGACTTACCTACATGACCTGCCTGGACACTGACATTCAATACTTATATCTATAAAGGAATTTTCCTTTAATGTCCTGGATCTTTATAATTAGTTACTAAGCAAACCAGAAAAAGAAGTTTTAGGTAAATTGGATAGAATAGCCAGGGATGGGTTAGATGTTTGGCTCTGAAACCTGCTATCAGTTACATGTTAAGGTGGGAAGTACGTTTCCTCAATTTTAGTTTTAGAGGGGAGGGGATATTTAGGTAAGAAGAATGGGAAATTCTTAGGATAATTACAGTTTCAAGTTCTAGTTTAAGGAAAGGACTGTGAGTTAGATAAGTACAACAGGAAAAGGAAAATATGGGAATATTTGGGGGAAAATCATTTTGGTTAAGGATGTTTGAGGTATTATTGTAATGAGAGCAAAAGTTAAAATTGTTTTATTTTAAATCAGATGGTGGGTGGTCTCAGAACAAAGATGACAATTGAATGTATGTGTAACAAGCTTGAGTCAATATGATAATTCTCATTGCAAGTTTGCTCATGTAGTAAAATACTAATGGAAGTTTATATTAAAAGTGAAGTATGTGTGTCAATTGTCAATAAGGCAAAATGTAAATTTTAATAAGCTCCATAATCTCATTGTTTTGTTATGGAAACATGTGTTTTGATCTGAATAAGATGGTAAGCAGTTTCTCTACCAGAAGACAAAGTCTCAACTAGTCACCAGAGCTGGAGAGGACTTTATGAAACAGATTTAGAAGATGAAGAATGACATTGGGTGTCTCCAGGTGAAAAGAAAAGAGAAGAAAGGAGGAGGCAAGGCAGGGTGAAAATGTTCTCCATTGAGAGAGAAAGTGGGAGAATATTGAGTGGCATTTTTATATCTACATGAATCTGTATATCCTATCTAGCAAGTCAGTCCTATTTCTGATTTATCCAATGGGGTGTCAGTAAAGGTGGGAGGAGAGTCTAACTGGTAAAAGTCAATGCCCAGTCTTTTGATGTGGCTAACTGTTGGACTTGCCATAGTTCACAGCAGTTTGAGAATTGGCTTTGGGTGACGGTACCCTTGTATCTAGCCTAGATTCTCAATCCCTGGTCAGAGGTGCACTGTGGTTTCTGATCCAGAGGAGAGAGATGCCAGTGGCATATGACTGAATCAGTTCAGGGTGACTATTGTTTATAACTAACTGGCCAGGATATTTGCTTCTGGACATGTCCAGAAGCAGGGTAGATATATTCAGGACTCTACAACTTAAAAGATAGGTGGCCTCAGACTCACGTGAGATTAATCATGGTACCTGAATCCCTTGTAAAGATGCTCAAATTTGGGCATTTGTTAAGGGAAACTGATTATAGGACTTGCAAGGAAAGTGCTTGAAATGGCCTTTTGCAAGAAAGATAATTTAAGGAATGTCACTAGTATATCAACTTTTCTTGAGGTTGATCCAATGGCACAAAAACAGGAATTCAGTTTGATCAATTTTGGAGCCAGGAAGACCTTTCTAAAGACACTGTTATGAAAACTTGCAATGGGAGGCAGATAGGTGGCATAGTGGATAAAACACCAGCCCTGGAGTCAGGAGTACCTGAGTTCAAATCTGGCCTCAGACACTTAATAATTACCTAGCTGTGTGACTTTGGTCAATCATTAACCCCATAGCCTTGTAAAAAAAATAACCTAAAAAAATTGCCTTGGAAAGAGGTACAGTAACTTTGAAAATGTTCCTATTTTCTTGATGATTATATGGCCTATTTAACAGGGCCCCTTGGAAGTAAAGATGAACAGCATTTTCCATTTGGTAGAAACCATTCCTGGAAGACCAACTAGTACTAGAGGGACATTATTGGATTTGTAGGACTACTGCCTATACCCATTTGTCCAAAGGACAGGGAGTTGTTATCTAGACTTTAGGGCACACTACCTGGGCACAGGATGGGAGTTGGGGCTATGGAACCCCAGTTTATATCCTGAATAAGACTAATAAGACTCCAAATTATAGTGGAAAAAATTATCGATCACACAGATAGGCCTTGGACTTACTGACTGGTCAAGTCTCGCTAAGAAAAGAGGTGATTATTCAACATAGATTGGTATTGGACTACCTTTTGGCTGAAGGAGGGGTCTGTGGGAAATTGAACTTATCAAATTGTTGCCTAAAGATAGATGACAATGGGAAGTTGGTAAAGGACATAACTAGGGATATCATAAAGTTGGCACATGTGCCAGTCCAAACTTGGACATGCCCCTTTAGTATCTCTTTGGATGAATGGGTTTACTGGTTCATGGTGGAAACAGTTACTGGGTATCTTATTATTGGTCCTAAGTGGGATAATCCTATTAGCTGTGTGTGTCTACCATGTATGATCCAGTTAATAACTCAAATAGCATAAAATTCTATCAGCAAATTAGGACTGGTGTATGGCTCTAATAATGAAGAGGGAAAAATGATAGAAAAAGTCATTAGAGCTATTGAAGATGAGGATTATGAATTAATTTGAGGAAGAAATTGCTGGTGAAGTGTGAAGATCAAATATTATTTAAAAGAAAAGGGGGGAGTTTTCAGGAATGAGGGTGTTGTTGGTCTTCACAGGGTGTCTAGGAGGGCCCCTTTGAAATCCATTACAAAGGGGAAATTAGGAGAGTTCTCCTAATCTCATTCCAAAGATGACAAACTAGATTAGAAGACACTAGCCCTTAACTGGTCAAAAAAGAGTAACCTATTCTTGACCTTCTCCTTTGCACATGTTGAAAGAGATCTATATGTTCTTGCTCATTAGTATAATGAGCAGGGTGGGGAAATATATAGAACCAATGTATCAATTAGATTTCTGACCCCAGTCTATGATTGGCATGAATGGGGTAGGAAAAAAGTTTTTCAAAGTGCATAAAAGAGCTGGTATTTTGAGATTTTCCCCACCCCTCTCTCCCACCATGAGAAAGGTGTGCCATTTTGTTAATATATCTTAATAAGGGGCAGCTAGGTGGCGGAGTGGATAAAACACCATCCCTGGAGTCAGGAATACCTGGGTTCAAATCCAGTCTCAAACACTTAATAATTACCTAGCTGTGTGGCCTTGGGCAAGCCACTTAACCCCATTTGCCTTGCAAAAATCTAAAAAAAAGATATTTTAATAAAAAACATTTTTTAAAAAAAGAAGTAAACGGATTGTTCCTTAGAATAATAAGCAGTATCTATCTGAAACTACCACCAAGCATTATATGCAATAAACATAGGCTAGAGGCATTCACAAGAAGATCTGGGGTGAAACAAGGATGCACATTATTACCATTACTATTTAATTTTGCATTAGAAATATTAGCTTCATCAATAAGAGCAGAAAGATAAATTGAAGGAATTAGAATTGGAAAGGAAGAGACAAAACTCTCAGTCTTTTCAGATCACATGATGTTATACCTAGAGAATCCAAAAAAATCATCTAAAAAGTTACAAGAAATAATTAGCAACTTTAGCAAAGTCCCAGAATATAAAATAAAACCTCATAAATCCTCAACATTTCTAAATATGACTAGCAAGATACAGCAGAATGAGTTAAAAAGAACAATGCCATTCAAAGTAACCTCAGACAATATAAAATGCCTGGGAATCTACCTGCCAAGGCAGACTCAAAATCTTTTTGTAAACAATTGCAAAATACTTCTCACACAAATAAAATCAGATTTAAATAACTGGGCAAACATCAACTGCTCATGGATAGTTTGAGCCGATATAATAAAAATGACAATTCTACCAAAACTAAATTACTTATTTATTGCCCTCCCAAAGAAAATTTCAAAATAATTATTTTAAAGAGTTAGAAATAATTGTAAGTAAATTCATATGGAGAAATAAGACAAGAATTTCCAAGAATTCAACAAAATAAGTGCAAAAGAAGGAGGCCTTGCCTATCTAAAGTTAAAATATAAAGCATTAGTCATCAAAACTGTCAGGCCTTTGCTAAGAAATAGAGTGCTGGATCAGTGGATCAGACTAGGTGCAATAGTAGGAGATGATTATCCTAATCTGCTGATTGATAAACCCAAAGATTCTAGTTATTGGGATAAAAATTCTCTCTTTGATAAAAACTGTTGGGAAAATTGGAAGTTAGTTTGGAAGAATTAGATTAGACCCATACCTCACACCCTATACAAAGATAAGATCAAAATGGATATGGTATTTAGACATAATAGATAATATTATAAGTAATGGAGGAGATCAAGGAATAGTTAATCTATCAGACCTATGGAAAGGGAAGCAGTTTATGAACAAGCAAGAGATGGAGAACATCATTAAAAACAAACAAGATAATTGTGATTGCATTAAATTAAAAAGCTTTTGCACAGACAAAACCACTGTAACCAAGATCAAAAGAAATCTAGTAAATTGGGAAACAATTTTTACAACTTTTATTTCTGACAAAGGACTCACTTCTAAAATATATAGAGAACTGAGTCAAATTTTCAAAAAAAACAAGCCATTCCCCAATTGACCAATGGTCAATAGAAATTCAGAAACAATTTACAGATGAGAAAATCAAAGCAGTAAATAGTCATATGAAAAATTGCTCTAAATCATTACTTATTAGAGAAATGTAAATTAAAGCTTCTCTGAAGTATTGCCTCTTCCCTCTCAGATTGTCCATTCTGACCAGAAAGGAGAATAATCAATATTAGAAGGGATGTGAGAAATCCAGGACCACTAATACATTGTTGGTGGAGCTGTGAACTCATCCAACATTTCTGGAGAGCTCTTTGAAACTAAACCCAAAGGACAACAAAAATCTGCATACCCTTTGATCCAGCAATACCACTTCCAAGTCTATACCCCATAGACATTATGAAAAAGGGTAAAAACATCACTTGCACAAAAATATTCACAGCAGTCCTGTTTGTGTTGGCAAAGAATTGGAAATTAAATCAATGTTCTTCTATTGGGGAATACCTTAACATACTGTGGTATATGTAGGTGATGGGATATTTTAGTTCTATTATAAACCAGGAAGGATGGGAATTCAGGGAAGCATGGAAGGATTTGAATGAATTGTTGTTGAGGGAGATGAGTAGAAGTATAATAACATTGTATATCCTAACAGCAACATGGGTGTGATCATCATACTTGATGGACCTGCTCATTCCATCAGTCCAACAATCAGGCACAATTTGGGACTATCTGTGATGGAGAAGAATGCTATCTGTATCCAGAGAAAGAATTGTGGAGTTTGAACAAGGACCAAAGACTATTACATTTACTTTAGGAAAAAAACTTATTATATAAATTTGGTATCACTTATTAGGTATTTTTATTCCTTAAATATATTATTTCTTTCTCATCATATTCAACTTATATCAATGTATATCATGGAAATAATGTAAAGTCTAACAGACTGCCTTCTGTGGGGGCTGGGGGGAGGGAAGCAAGAATAGGGGTAAAATTGCAAAACTCAAAATAAACAAAATCATTTTTTTTAAAAATAAAAGAAAATAAAGTCCATCTTTTCCCCTGAAAAAGGATGCGCAGCATTGCTGGGTAATTGATTCTTGGTTGTAATCCAAGCTCTTTTGCCTTCCAGATCACATTCCAAGCACTATGAGCCCTTAATGTAGAAACTGCCAGATTGTGTGTAATTCTGACTATAGAGCCATGGTAGTTGTACTTTTTTCTGGCACCTTTCAGTATTTTCTCTTTGACTGGGTCTTTTGGAATTTGGCTAAAATATTCCTGGCAGTTTTTCTTTTGGGATCTCTTTCAGGAGGTGTTTGGTGAATTCTTTCAATTTCTGTTTTATCCCCTGCTTCTAGGATTTTAGTGCAATTTTTGAAGAGGGAATTTTCAAGCTTCTGTCCTTCATCTCGGCTCCAACTCGTATTACATTTATCTAAATGGAAGACAAAACACTTATAGGAGAGCTCAGCTTCTTGGGTACCATGAGATTCAAATGAGATAAGGGAGGTAAAGCAAAATTTAAAACACTATACAAATGCCATTTTGTTGGTAATAGTAGTAGTGGCTGTTGTTGTGGTGGTGTCTTGAAACCTTTACAGGCACCAAGTTTCCATTATAGTTATAATTGCATTGCTTAAATCTTTTGCTACATTCTTGCTGAGGTCAAAGAATACAAATAGACTTATCCCATGGAGTCTTTATAAAATGGGATCTTTTTTAAATATCAAAAAAAATTTCAAATTTCAAAAACTGCATATATGTATATATATATATATATATATATATATATATATATATATATATATATATATATAACTCCACCTTATTAATGATTTCAAAAAACTTAAGTAGTAATAACAAATAAAAATAAATCACATCCTGATCCATAATGATTCTAAATTTCTGAGGTATAAATGCTCAGAATAAAAAGTTAATAATCTTATATACTGAATAGAACTCATTTTAGAATTCCCCTCATCAAAATTTCTGTAAGTCAAAAAACTGCGGTAGATTCAAGATCATAGTATGAAGGCAG